>NC_142653.1:27645714-27953571 GCF_055504915.1 Nelumbo nucifera
AACTATGACGGCCATAAAACTAAAAGTGCTCGGAGACTAGGAAAAAAGGTTTTTAAAACCGAATCGGACAACGAACCGGTCAGGGGTCCGGTTCCTGAGTCGAATGGTCCGACCATTTGAACCGAACGAATGGTCCATTCTAACAAAATATTTAAAAAAAATTTACAAAATAAAAACCAGTCAAACTGTTGAGCGGTTTGACTGCCCTGGTCAACAGTTTGTTGACCAAATCAACGTTTTTTGGGGAAATAATGATTCTGGGGTAAATTGGAACCGGTCACCTGACCGGTTCCTGGTTTTCTGGTCCAACCGTTCAGTCTGGCCCAGTTTTGAAAACCATGCTAGCAAATTGAACATCAAGATTTCAATCACCAAAATTGTATATATATATAGAGAGAGAGAGAGCACTTACAGATCGTTCATAGAAAACAAGCTCTTGTTAGGAAATATCTCCTTAACATATACATCCAACTTAAGTCAATTACCCCTTTTCTGTGACTTCTAATTCAGACTATTACTTAGACACATACAAAGCTACATACA
Source organism: Nelumbo nucifera (assembly GCF_055504915.1). Lineage (NCBI taxonomy): Eukaryota > Viridiplantae > Streptophyta > Magnoliopsida > Proteales > Nelumbonaceae > Nelumbo > Nelumbo nucifera. The sequence goes on from NC_142653.1 coordinate 27,646,258, forward strand.
ATAACATATAGTCAGTTTCATATTTTCCTTTTAACACATTATTCATAGTAGCATGGTTTTTAAAACCGATCCGAAGACCGAACCAGTCAGGGATCCGGTTACCGGGTTGAATGGTCGGCCTGTTTTGATTAAAAGAAAAAAATGAAAACCGGTCAAAATCGTTTGAATGTTTTACTGCCTGGGTCAGCGATTTACTGACCAAAATCAACAGTTTTTATGAAAAATCTAGTTTTGAGGAAAACTGGAACCAATCACCTGACCAATTCCCGATTTTTCCAATTTAACCATCCAATCCGGTCCAGTTTTAAGAACCATGCATAATAGTTGAATTCATATCCAGAATATGAAGCCAAGAATATTATGTATGCTGAAGCACGCTTAATTGAGTACCACAATGGAGCAGTACTTTGTGATGCTCTATAAGGCACATGATAACGGTGTGTACAAGGTTTTAAAGGTACTGTTTCACCCTGCAACAAAGTCACCATCATTTGCTTAGTTTAAATTTACTGTTCAAATCACATAAAAGTAAGTTACTACAGCAGGAATTGGTCTAAACTGCAAATTAGCTCTTACATAAATGACAGAAATATTGGTACAAGGATTATAATATTTATGCTCAGTAATAACTATAGATTCCTAAATTTTCAGTTTTCAAGGGGAAGAAATTTGTATAGAGAACTTTTAACTTACTCTGCAAGGTAAATAGGACCTTAAAGTAAATTTATTTGTTCTGTTCTGTTCTGAAGAAAACTATATTGGTTGACTGCTTTTCAGCTGGTTAGAAATTTTATGTCATTTAAATGTTTAATTATTTTTTTTTTCTGTTCTTTTTTCGTTTTGGGCTCTATGGGTCTCCCATAACACCCCCAAAACCCTCACGAAGCGATCCCAAATCTCTATTACAACCCGCTAAAGACCTTACCAAGTAACTAGTTGGTGCCTTGCCATTTAAGTGGTTAAGAATAAAAAGGGAGAATGACCAATCAGTCTATATCAGAATTTTATAGTCCAAAGTACTCGGGGAATGCATCTTGACCGTGAATTGATGTTAAATTTACGGACAGGATGTGGTTTATAGGGGGGAGAGGGCTAGTAGGGCGGGTTGGAATTCAGAATTCTGCATCATGTGTGTCAGTACTTCTCCGGAATAAAAAATAGATGTTTGTTCGTCTTTTTTAAGTTATTATAGAGCATGTTTGGTTCTGTGGTGGCAGCTAAGTGTGGGTGTTTATTGAGGGTTGAATTACTGTTTGGTTCACCCGTTTATTAAAAAAACAGTAAAAAACTGAAACACATAGATTTATGTGCCTGAAGCCATTGGGAGAAGCAATAAATTCTCGCTTCCCCTAACATGGCGTTTCCTGAAACCTGTTGCTGATGTGGCATTGACGTGGATGCCGGCATGGTGGTCCGAGGAGGTTGATCCGATGCATCATGGGCCACGAAGAAGAGAACCCTTTTTCACCCTAATGTGTTTGAAGAAGAGAACTACCACCATCGTTTCGTCTGAAGCTGCTGTTTACTGCTTTCCCGTTCGTTGTTGCCGGTAAAACAACCGTCAACCTGAAACCTTTTACTATTTGACTATTTTTGTTGTTGCTGGTAAGACCACCATCAACTTGAAACTATTGGAGAAAAAGGGGTTACTGTAACTTTGGAGGAGAAGCTTTGAGGCGCGTCTGAAGACACTGTCTTTAGAACGTTATTTGCCCCTACTCAGTTTCACTGAGTTTGCTGTTGGGTTACAGGCAAATTCGTTCCCAGGATACAACAGAGCCTTGGGCGAGAATCTGCAACCAGCAAAGTTGAAGAGTCTCCAAAGAAACCTTCTGTGAGATTATAGCAGACCGGACAAAGAGAGAGAGAGAGAGTGAATTTCGAAATTATGTGTTTTGGAGTCTGATTCATGCTCCTTAAATAATTTGTGAAGACTTATGAAGAAAAGGTAGGTGCTGGTTTAGAGAAGGCACCTTGAATAGTTATAATTTCAAACATTGTGACTGTTTAAAAAGTAGTTAACAGTTAGTGACTGTTAACTTTGAATTGTGCCTCTTGATCACACCCGATCGAATCGTGACCGTTGATCTCATCAACGGTGATCAACAGTCAGCAACGCAGCAAAACCAAAGCCGCCCATCGCGAGTCACGCACGCACCCATACTCTCCTCTACTAATTCTAAGGAGTGTAAATCAGCTCCTATTGAAATACTAAAAACAAAACTTATAATTTTCCAATGTAGGACAAGTTCAAAATTGGGTTTTGTAAGAGAAAAACTCATTTTTCAATCAAGTGTGCAGGTGCAATTTCTCATGTAATTGACCAATCAAACCCATTAGATTTAATCTCTTATGAGATCAAAATCCAACAATCCCCCACATTGATTGATTAATTACATAGTTCTCTCTCAATCCAAACTACTATGACACAATTATGCATACAAAATGTGTTTATCAACTTAAACCTCTTGTTAGTATAGTTATCTCAGAGCCTTGTCAAAGTTATTGGTGGTAAGACCTTAAACCAATTACTCTCAAGACAGACCGGAGACACCTATACACACAAAATCTCCAGTCTCTACAAGAGTTTCAAGTTTTGCTCAACATTGTTATGGCCATGTGCTTCTTTCCTGGTTTTATGAATAATCCCGAGAACAAACCCAAACCCTCATGAGAAGCGGCACCACTTATTTGATGGTTTGGTCCCCACATAAATCTAAAAAAAGAACATGGGATTCTTGATCAAAGGAAACCAAAATCCCATTGACCAACTTTCCCCCTATCAAAATTTGAAAAAAGAACACCCCCTTAATGACAGTAACTAAAAAGAGATTGAATACAAAGAGGATCGACGACTTGGTGCTGGTGGGCATAATGTGTCCCTGAAACAAAAATATTTTGCAAAATTTTTAAGCCTTTGCATTTTGTTTGATGCATCGAAGACCATTAGGAGTTTTTCCCTCTTGGTGAAAAGACGATTCGAATTGGAACGACACAAATATGGGCAGTGTTCTGAATGTTTATAACTTTGTAGTGGGAATTAAAAACCAACATTAGGCCTGTTCATACTTTTCTGTATTTTATTATTTTGGTTTCTATTTCCAAAACAAAAAATTTACCGAAAAAAAGGGGCTTTTTAGATATATCAGCAAATGATGGGGGTGGGATTTTTTTTTATAAATTCTCCTTGTTATTTTATATTTTTACATTGAGTGTCAATTTAGTATTCAAACTTTAAAATGTGACAATCTAGTACTCGAAATTTTATTTTGCAAGAATGTAGTACCTACGTCAATTATGTATATCATATGACCTCATATGCGATTTAAAATTTTTAAAAATATCAAAATTATCCTTTGAAATAAAAAACACTATTCATCGTCTAAACAGAATCCAAAGGACTCGCCGGTGGCTGCTTCTCTCTGCTGGATGCGTCAGATCCCGTGTAGGCGAGCACAAAGGCAGAGCAGAACAGAACTTTTGCTTTTTAATGCTGGAAGTAGTGGTCTTCCATGCGTCGGATCCCATCGGATCTGTCGGATCAAATCCTGCACCATCTCGTATTCTCTCTGCGACAACACAAAAATGCCATAAAACACGAGCACAGAGGCAGAGCAGAACAGAACAAAACAGAACACGAAACCCATGAAATGAAACACAGAGAGTGAATAAACCCAACTTTTGCTTTTTAATGCTCCTCTTCCTCTCTTCACATATCTCTCTCTCTACTTTATCTTTTCTGAAAATTCGAGCTCCCTTTTCTCCTTTCTTTTTAATTTGTTTTGTGAGGATGGTTATTTAAATTATTATTTCGGGGGAGTGGGGGGACTTCGGTACGAGTTCCAGAATGGTTTCCCGATGAAATGGTTGTACTGATGATGTCTCATAATAACAGTAATTGCAGCAAGAACAACAACGACAATAACAGCAAGGAAGAAAAACCAGTTTTCCTTTTCCATGATTTTCTAGGCATGAACTAAAACCGCTGCTGATCCTGGTCAGAGACCACAGTGTTCACGCCGGCGGTCCAACAAAGAGGCGAAGTAGTGGTATCTTTCATTTCAGAAGCGGTTTGATCCATCCGCACCATCTCGTTGGGGTGGCTGGTGGTTTCGGGATCCCATAGAAGAGAAGAGGAGTGCCGCCGCTGTTCAACGAAGGAGACGATGAACAGTGGCGGTGAACAGTTCATCGTCAGATAGTGGTTGATCTAGGGAGTGCAGTACCTGACTTCAGCAGGTACCAAATAGCTGTTCAGTACCTGATGTGCAGCGGTTTGATCCATTCCAGATGGTGCAGGAGAGACTTGCTGGTCGGGGTGTTTGACGATCGTGGTTTGTGCGTGTAGGCGATCATTCTCGAGAGGGACAGAAGCGCTTCTAGATGTCCATTGCTTTGAGGGGGAGTTGCGTACTGTGAAAGACAGTCTTATAGCCAGCCGTCGATTTTGATATCGTTGCGTACGTTGATTGTTCGTTTCAAAAGCAAAAGTTTTGGGATTCATTTGATAAAAGAAAATTAGATGAAGCCTAAGGGACGTTTATGTCTTTTTTCATGACACTTAAGGGTGAATTAACGCCATTAGATTGTCGGCTTGTTGCAAAATGAAAGTTCCAATACTATATTATCATATTTTAAAGTTCGGATACTAAATTGATATTCAGCCTAAAATACAGAATACTTACTGGGAATTTTCCCTTTTTTTCTTAACCTTAAAATCTTCTGTGCCGCTAGCATTGGCTAAGCATTGAAAGAAATCGATCATGTAACCTGTGAGAGAGTAGCAACCTTTTGAACCACAAAACTGGAATAAGGTCGCTGTTACGTCCCACAACTTGGCATGTATCAAGCCTTGTATTGTCCGAGGGGTTCCCTCCACAAAATGTGAATCTATATCAGAGGGAAGAGGGGAAGGGAGGTGAGGGTTATTCCACATCGCTCACAGGAATCTCTTCATTTGCTTTTCAAACATGGGGTTATTTATTTTTTAAATTAAATTATTAAAAATATAAAAAATCATGAATTTTATTTGTCTGTGAGAATCCTACTCTCTTCGTCTTAAAAAGCAAAAATTATTGAGTTAGTTCAAGGGCCAAGTGGCCAACCCAAGACCAACCCTAAATTATGAACCCTAGCCTCACCACAAACTAATGTCAAAAGCTCAAAATCCAAATCCAACTAAATTTGCATGCACGTATTTGCAACCACTCCTTATTATGGCAGGCAGAAAGTGGCACAATTCTCTGTATACATGTCTAAGGCTGTTAATGCCCATAAATCTTCCTTTCGCAATCGGCAAAGAAACACTTTATACAAAAATTCCTTTTTACTCCCTGAGCTAAGTGGCTAGTCGTTTCTTACTTACTTTCTTTAGCATAGGGATAAGCTCTTTAATAGGAATGAATAAATAAAAGAAACATTAAAAAGAACCCAAGAACAGCCTGATCACATTGAAGGCATAGTGTGTAGGATCATGGATTCATGGTCTCCCAGGTATTAATATTAATCCCACTGTATTAATAGGGAAGCGATCTCTTCTTGGGCCAACTACAAGGATAGTAGATCCAGAAATGAAATTTTTCCAGAAAAAGAAAAGAAGAAAAACTAGTTTATAAGGATCAATTCATATAAGCATCTAGAAAAGGTTTGTTCTGTCTGTCTTTCTTTCTTTTCTTTTGTTTTTTAATTGCATTTTATTCTCATTAACAAGATGAAAATATCTAATCGCCAAGCAATCTTCAAATTTTAACCACCACAAGATGTCAAGCATGAAGCTCCTCCACACAGTCAAGCAAGCATTTGTGAATGCATGAAGCTCCTCCACCATCAGAGAGCGCCGAGTGATAGAACAGAACCTAGAAAAGTAGTTTGATATATCAATGAATTGAGTAACTACAGATGCTGGTCTCAACCCTATATTTGATTTGATGATTTGCAGTTAGTCTTACTCAAAAATCATCAAAAGAGTCGCACAAAACAAATCTTTATTTTATTTTATGCCCTGCATTGCAACTGAGAGCAAGCAAGGATTCAATCGTATAAATGTATAAAAATGATAGACCAGAAGATGTTGCCTAGAATTCGATTCGATAAAAATAAAAAACAACATTATAATCGCTCGAAGGTACTCCGTTTATTTACCAGACTTGAAAATAGCAGACAAGTATCCAGATGAAAATTGGCTATTATACATGATAAACGGCGATGAGCCAATGAAAGCAAATCAAGCTACAGATCAAAATTTACATTCTTATAGATTCACTATGCCAGAAATCTATGCACCAGTAACAGTTAATTCTCTTTCTTTTTCTCTGTTTTTTTGGCCGCCGCTACTGACGCTTCATCTCTCGATCTGCTTTTGAAATCCCAAACTTCTTTCTCTCAGTCCCTTCTGCCTTAATTCAAGAAGACGGGAAGACATCTTTAACTGCCGATGCAGCAGTTAAATAATTAAGCGTATTCCTCAAGGTTTCCCTCTCCCTCTTCAATCTGGTCGCCGTATCCTCCAATTCCAACAAGGCTTGCTGTTCCCTGGGCGCCCCTTCGAATGTACTTCCGACGAAGAATGAAAAAGGAGTGGGAAACAGATTCCTCCTCAAATCCTGGGTTTCCTTCTCGGGCTTTCCATTCAATCGGTTAGACAAGCGGATCACGTCCTTCATGCAAGTCTCCACTTCATTTGCCAACCCCTCCAAGTTGCCATCGCCGTCGCCGGAAGGCCGATCCTCCAACCACGTAACCAGGGCAACCAAATAGGGCTTGGTCCGGACAAGATTGACGACGCGGAATCGCTCCTGGCCTTTGCAGATGAGGAAGAATCGGTCGTCAACGAGGCGTTCGTGCTTGATGACCTCGCCCACGCAGCCGACTTCGGCCGTTCCGGTGGCTGAGTCGGAGTAGATGACGCCGAAGCGGAGATCGGTCTGGAGGAGAGTGTGCATCATCATGCGGTATCTGAATTCGAATATTTGCAAGGGAAGGATGGCACCGGGGAAGAGAACGAGAGGGAGAGGGAAGAGGGGGAGTTCAACTAGGTCGTCGGATTTGGGTGAGCCGGTGTAGTGTTTTTCGGAGAAAGAGGAGGTGGAGCAGAGGAGAAGATTAGGTTTCCGGCGATGAGAGGGAGCTAGATTATTTGTTCGTGATTGCGATGGTTTGGCAAGGCGTCTGTATGTAGGGTTTAAGGAAGAATTAGGGCTTAAAGAAAGTCTATAAGTGAGAGTTGAAGATGGGGAAGGTACGAGTTGAGGAATTGCCATTCCCTCTCTTATTATTTGTTTGGATCGGAATCGGATTATCAGTTTAAGAGAGTAAGTACGCTGAGAGATAAAAAGTGCAGAGGAAGAAGAAGAGAGACGAAAGGAGTAATAGGGTACGGAGAGAACAACATTCGTTTGCTTTTCTCGCCACTCGTCAGATGATGTTTCGTTCTCTCTCTCTCCCCCTGCACATAAAAATAAATCAACAAAATCTAGTGGTATCGAAAGGGGAGACGGAGTTTGTGGATAGAGTGAGTGGAAAGGATTGAATAGAGATCAGATATTTTTGATTTTTGAGCCTAACCGTTGGTTTTTGGTTCCGTTTACATTTATTCCGTAAACGTTTTGCACTTGTATGATTGTAAAATTCAAAAAAATAATTAATGAGAACGTTTATAATACAAAATCAAATCACATAAACGGGAGAGATGCATAAAAATCTAATTTTGCTACACACAAATGAAGTTAATAAGGTATTTGCTGATCCTATATGTGACACCATCAATAAAAGTTTATTCAATAAATGTAAATAGAATCAAACATATATAAAATTGATAGTCAATACGGTATCATGTCATTCCTACGGTATAAATGTTACAATTCAATTAATTATAAAGGTAAAAACTAAAAGGGATTATAGCTGTGAAGGGCAAAGGTTGGGCCCTAATATTAATAAAAGTAATATTTTTTATAGAATTTAAAAAATATGTTAACTTTTTAAAAAGGGCAAATCTTTTAAACTATCCCTACTGTTTAGCGTAATGACATGCGGTACCCCTATTGTTTAGCTATTGTCTTGCGGTATCCTTAAGTTTTTTGACAATTGACTAGATCTACCCTTGCAATTAATATCCATTAATGTTCTATCGAAATTCGTATGCACGTGACACCACATGATGTATAATTTTTTTTTCAAAACCCAACTTTGCCCTTCGTCCCTCTCCTTTCTTCTTCACCATCCCTCTCCCCGATGGTAGCTACAGTGAATCGCTCTACAACCATTCCGCTCTCTGTTTCTCCGCCGCCATCACCACCACTGTCGTTGTCTATATCCGACCACTTTCGCCGGTGACTTCTTCAAATTTTCAAAATAAAACAGAGAAAAGGGAAAGAGATGCTGGTTCATTAAAACCCTAACCGTTCAAACCCAAAAGTTTCACTCTGAGGTGAAGACAATGTAGAGAAGCAAAAGAAGAGCAAGAACAAAGGAGCCATGGAAATGGAGGTAGAAATGTTCTTTTCCGCCATTGTTGAGCTCAGCTAGAAGCTCATTTGAGCTGAACTTCCCTCGAGTCCAAAAGGGTCTGAACTCCACTAAATTCAATGGTTTTGAGCGACCGCTAGCTGCACCGCCAGCACTTGCCGTAGAGATCTTTTGGATTTTCTAGTGACAAAAAAATTTATAAAAATATCAAATTGAAGCTAGTGGACGGTGGAGTTGCAGTAAGAACCTTGTCTCCCATGACAGGGTTGTTGCTGTTGGTTTCCATCGATTGTCTCTTCGATGCCTAATCCAACACAGACCTACAGAGAGCAAAGCAGAACCCATGCAACATATAAACGGGGTATGCTGACTGACTCACTCAGTGAGGGGAATCGGCCAGTGAGCCATGCAGAAGGGCAGATACGAAAACAACAAAAACAAGAAGTTGAACAGGAAGAGGATTGATGGCATACAGGAAGAGAGAGGAGAGGGTAGAGGTGGGAGAAGAGGTGAAGCTGGGGATATGTTGTTCAGTGGAGAGCCTGACTAGTAGGAGGAATGAGAGAGGAAGAAGGAGGCTTAAGATGGTGAGGGTGAAGATGTAGAAGGGTTCTGCCAGGATTGATAATGCGTCGAAGTTGAAGAGCTTCTCGTTGCCCATAGAGAGCATACTCAGGAGCCAGATAGCCATGTGTTCCAGCAACTCTGGTGGTGAGATGAGACTCCCCTTCTCTGCTCTGCTTGGCCAGCCCAAAGTCTGCCACCCTTGCTCTCATATCTGCATCCAACAGTATGTTGGTGGCCTTGATGTCTCTGTGATATATTGCAAGCTTCACGCCATAGTGCAGGTAGGCAAGCCCCTTGGCCACAATCCAAGATTATGCTCTTTCTCTGAGGCCAACTGAGAGATTGCCGGCTACTATTGCTATGATCATTGAATGGGTAGAAGAGATGATCATCAAGGTTCCAATTGAGCATGAACTCATACACAAGATACCTCTGTTTTCCTCTCTCTTCATCAGTCTCATTAGCCACACAACAGCCTCTGAGGGGGACCAGATTCTGGTGCTTCAAATTGCTAATGATCTCAACTTCATTGCAGAACTCAGCATCCCCTTGAAAGTTCGATTCTATGATCTTCTTCACAGCAACAGGAGTTTCATCTGATAAGGTCCCCTTGTAAACAACACCGAACCCACCATGTCCAATCAAATTCTTCTGTGAGAAATTATCTGTAGCCTTCTCAAGCTCCCCGATCTTGAACCAGATTGACACAGTGTTGGGTCGCAACCGGTGCTTGGGGCTGGTCTCCTCCAAATTAGCCACATTCCTCCTCCACCGCTTGAACCAGAGATACAAACCCAGAAAGCAAGACATAAGGAAAGTAGCAGTTCCAACACCAGTCAAGGCGAAAACAAGAGCCAAGTGCTTCTTGCTATCTGTAGATATGGCCAGTGGCAGCCCAAATATACAGGCAGCTCGTGTGCTCTCGGGTCCATACTCATGAACAAAGGCAGCAACATAGAGAAGTGTGGAATAGAAGCAATCAACGGAATGGGTTTTATTGCCATCGATGGAAATTAGTCTGGCCTGAACCTTGAACTCAGCAGCGATGCAGGCATCGCAGGCGATGCCGATGCTGAGATCAGATTGGCACGCCGTGTTGAGTGCAGTGGAGGGCCCAAGCTTGTTGAGCCAGTCTTGTTTAGTATTAATACCGGCACAGAGTTGGTGGCTTGCAACGAATTGGCTCGGGCTGAAGCAGACTGAGGCGAGATCAGAAGGGAGAGACAGAGAATCCAGCTTGGACTGGAAGTCAGATATGCAGGAAGAGGAAGTGGGGATGTCGGGGAGCTGGAAGAGGGAGGTCTCCTTGAGGCGTACAGCCAGAGCGATGCCGAAGAGGCTGAGCAGAGTCTGGCAGCAGTTGGTGTTGTTCCTTGGGAAGCTCGAGCACGATGAGGAGTCCCATGGGACTCTTTCCACATAGCCCATGTCCATGGGGCATGTAGAGGTGTTGCTGGCGGCTGAGACTGCATTGTAATTAGTTGCAAAGCACAAAAGTACCGTTGTTAGAAGCAACAGTTCAAACCCCATCTCTCTCTCTCTGTAATTTCTATGAACACCATTGTCGTTGCAGTTGCCACTGCCGCTGCTGGTACCGGCACCGGTCTTGATGGAAATGAAACAGACCTGCTCCATTGAAGAGGAAGAAGAGGGAAAATTTGACATTTCGTTTCCTTCTATTAGCACTTAACGGCAATGACAATTGTTAGAAAACTTAAGGGTACCGCAAGGCAATAGCTAAACAGTAGGAGTACCGCATGTCATTACATTAAACAGTCGGGGTAGTTTAAGAGATTTACCTTTTTAAAAATAATTTCAAATAAGGGCAAAAACACTGTTCATCTTCTTCCTCTTCCAGATCATTCAAGCTATAATCCCTTTTACTTATTTAAAGGCACAGATTGAGCAGCCTTCGGCCACAAACATAGACCATTCAAGCTAAGTCATGGCAACTTCAACATCACCTCTGATGAATCAATTTTTGGTCTTATATCAATCTTTTGGCTAAGTACCTCGTCATTTGGTTTACTTCCAAGTGGCCAATGACTCAGAGGCCGAAGTGGAGCTGCCTGTGAAGTGCCGAGCTAGATTGATGAGCTTCGTTTCTCTTTAGAGACCTGCAAGGAATTAAATGTCAGAGGACCTCAGGTGGCTAACCCAGCGATGTCGCTCTGATGCTTAAGTCAGTACTCTCATAATAGACTACGAGCTAAAAATCACAAAGTATGAGAGCTAGAATTTGCTTATTTGCTTGCTTCCTTCAATGCTTCTGGGGTTGGTGCCTTTATATAGGCATTGTTTGGCGTGGGCTTCACGCACCATATCCGAGATTTCTACAAGGTCGTCTAAGTGGTTTGAAATTCCTGGAGGTAACCGTCATGCACGTTGACCACCCTCCGGATCGTTCGGCACGTGGGCCAACTTCCAAGGATTGTGGGAGTGTTTGGATATGCATGTCGAATTCGTCAGCGAGCACGTCTTGCAAGTCGCCAAGTCGGCGCATGTGCCAGGTCGCCAGGTCGGCGCCTGTGCCAGGCTACCAGGTTGTGCCTGTGCCAGGCCGCCCGGTCGGTGTCTGTGCCAGGCCGCCAGGTTGTGCCTGTGCTAGGCTGCTAGCTCGCGCCAAGGCCAGGTCGCACCTGTACTAGGCCGCCCCTGGGTCGCCAGGTGGGACACCATCAACTTGGCTAAGGCAAGTTGTTGCCAAAGTGGTTCCGGGTGTCACCTATTTGTTCCGAGGTGGCATGTGTCACAATATCATTGGATGGCCAAATCCGCCCTCATCAACCTCTATCCTGCTTTCTTGTCTCGCTGCTACTCTTCCTTGCAACAGCAATACCATGGCCGAAACTGGCGCATGTAGCCGACGGAGGAGGAGGTGGAGGCAAGTGAAAAGGGCGATTGAAGAAGAAGAAAGGATGTAGAGGTGGAGGCTGCAACAGAGTTCCCACGGTTAGCTGGTCACCATCATTTTTTCTCCTCTTTCTTTGGTTTTGTTTCTCTTGGTTCTTGTTCATTTTCAATCGTCACTTGTTTTGTTGACTGCTAATGGATCATGTGTTTTATTCATTCATTGGCAAGGTTCAAAGTATTGACACGTGTTGGTCTGTATTGACTGATACGTATTGTATTGGGAGCACCCTGATACGTGTCCCATATAGGGTATATTGGGGTTCTGACCGGTTCAAAGGGTGGAGGTGTCTTAAATCGGCCTCCTTGAATCGGTTTTGAAAAAAAAAAGTATCATTACGAAAGAAAATTATAAGATAATTGAGTTATAGACTTCCCTGATACGACGGTTGAGAAAGAGAACTCATGGAAGACAAAAAAACAAGATTTTAAAAACCGACTTAAAAATTGAACCGTTTTTGCCACCCATTTCTAGGAAATGGGTTAAAACGGTGAAGGTAAAATTTTAGGTATTTATTGCATCTTGACCATTGGTGGTAGTAAAATTTTAGGCATTTATTGCATCTTGCCACCGATTTCAGGCAATGGACAATAGTACGGCAGAGAAGCCGCCTACGGCAAGAGATGAAGCAGAGCTTGGTGGGGTCGGTGAAGAGGTTGCTGTAGGTGTAGTGGAGTTGTTGGTGCCATTGGTGGTAGTAGAAGCGGCACCGGCGGTGATGGCTAGCTTCATGCCCGCTTGGCAGTGGTTGCTAATAGTGCAGATGTAGTGGTCGCCTGAAGCATTAAGAAGAATCTTCACACGGACTGGTTGAAATGATTTTACCGATGGGTGTCTTGGTGCAGGAATCATAATTAGCTTTTGTCACTTGGGCCATATCGTGCGAGGTGGAGAAATCGAACTCTGGGGAACATAAAAAAGCATAAATTAGGGTAACGATTAATTCTAGATGAATTTGTTGCCGATGAAAGCCTATCTGCTTTAGATTTAAATTCAAGCTGGATTTAATAGAAAACAAAATATTTCTAATGCTGCACGATTTGGGCACTACTAGTTAGCTGTGATTTAAGTTCTGACTAGAACGAACGACACCTGAGAGGAAGGAAAAAGTGAAGGGTTCCCGGAGAGTTGTCTCGGTGGGAACACTCCGATGGTTAAGTTAGAACTGAAGGAAATCTTAAAGAGAGTAAGAGTGCTCAAAGTGCTTAAGCTTCAATACCTTTTTTCTGTGTGGGTTCAGGTTCTTTTATGTTGGAGTCTAGTCATACCTGGCATAACCGCCATCGCCCTTGCCGTTACTGCCAGGGCAGGTGTGGCAGGCGTAGGTTGCCGCCACAAGCTACCATTGCCAGGTACGGGCTTGACAGACGTGTCATGCCTTCCAGAGGAGGCAAACAGAACACCGCCTGGCGAGGGATCAGAGCCCTGCCACTGGGTTCGGTGGGTACGGATGTCAGACAGGGCTCCCCATAGCCTACTGAGCTACCGCGCACCGGACTGTCTAGGGCAGGTTTGTCCCTATACCGAGGTTATGAGGTGCCTGCACTGGGGTGGAGGGAGGACGATGCTGCCCCGATGTGCTCGGGACACTTAACCACGAGCTAGGGTGCCTCCTTTTTGGGAAGGGAGAGCTCTGGGCCCCTTAGAGGGAGCTCGGGACCTTCCACACTTGGCGGAAGTCAAAACTGGCCAGGCGTCAGTCCCCGGGGAGTTGCTTAACTCGCCGAGTGGCCGGCGTTGGACTCGGCGTGTCTCTCTGGTTGAGTTGTGGTCGTGTTGTCAGGTTGAGCTGTACACTGGGCCAGGTCATATACATGTGTCCCCGGGCTACGAGGTCGGGCCAAATTTCATCAATTGATCCCACTCCCCGTGCTGGGGGTGGTGACCCAGTGCGGAGAGTTCATGACACGCTGGGTGGATTTGGCTTAGTTCTCGTGCCGCCCTGTCGGGTGACTCGTTGGCTGGACCGATCCGGCATCCGGTTCGTTCAAAAAGAAAACCTGGGTTGCGTATAGCTTACGTGCGGACGTCACGTGATCTAGACTTCGCGGACACCAAAAAACGTGCTAAATTGATTTTGCCTTGGGAGTCTCACAGCCGATTTTCTTGAGGACCGTTAGATCGCTTTGATCCTAGCCGTTGGCGCCCGGGCCCATCGACTATAAATACCAGGGGACCCTGGTCATTTTCTTTTGCCACTAAGTACCTTTCGTCCACCGTGAGCTCGCGTCTGGGGTCTTTAGCTCGGGTCTCCTAGTCCGGTTGCATCATTTTCTGGTGAGTCCCCGAGCTTCCTTTTCTCATTTTTTCCAAGATCATTCCCTTCGATGTCTAGCAGGGACAATCTTTTTGACGAACCCGAGGTGGGTACCTCGGGTCAGGGTGACCCTGCCACCGCCCGTCCTTCCCACGAGGCTCGGGTGACTTCGGGCAAACTGGCGTCTACCTCTCGTCGAGGTCGAGTGCCGGACCAGTTCGGTCCATCCGTCATGACGTAGGAGAGGCTTCAACACCTCATCCATCAGTTCAACCTACCCCAGGAGTACTCGTATAGTCTTCCCACCGGCAACTTCCCTTGGGAGCACGGTCCAGATGAGATCGTGATCTTCAGGGAACAACTAGTTGGCGGGCTTTGTCTCCCGCTCCACCACCTTTTTCCCAAGGTGTTGAGGCGCTTCAGCATCACGCTGGACCAACTCCACCCCAATTCTATTCGGAACCTGGTTGGGACTATCTCCCTATATTCCGAACAAAACTTCCCTTTAGACGCAGATATCCTTTGCTCCATCCTGCTAATAAAAAAGAGTGCATCTGGCGCTCCACCCGAGCACAGGCAGACCTACTATCTGTCCCCTCGCCTGGGTTTCAAAATTCTACACAAGTTCCCAAGCAAGGTCCCGGCCTGGAACCTTAGTTCGGAGCAGCATGGAGTGGCCATTCCTTACCAATTGGAGGGTGGCCACTCAAGCTCCCAGCATTGCTCTCAACCGGAAGACGTGGGAGACCTTTCATTCATGGGCTCAGGCCGGGTTCAATCACAGGGACTACATTGCTGAAGAAAAGCTCATTCAGGCCGATTTGAGCCCGGGTAGGTCGATTTCCACTTTAACGTTTTGTTCAATCAGCCTAGTGTCTTCGAATTTTACTGACACCGAGCTCTGTTGCAGGTCCTATGGAGGAAGAGAGGATTATCGGTCCGAGGCTCCTCCGTCAGATGAAGAAGAGGAAGAAGCGGGCTGCCAAAAAGGCACGCGTGGAACCCTCAATGACCCCTACCCCTGATCCCGATCTCCCGCAGGTCCCCTCTTCGAGGCCTGAGCTCCCTAATGCCCCTCCCGTGATAGACTTGGAGGGGGACTTACCACCTCGGGGGCCTGAAACGGCGGCAGAGTCGATCGCTGAGCCAGCCGGGGCTGCCGCTGAAGTCCCAAATCGCGCTGGGGCTGCTGTCGAGGTCCCAAATCCTGCCGGGGCTACTGCCGAGGGATCGACCCATCGTGCCGCAGATACGGTGGCATCCAGCTCGGGGACTGAGGAGGTGGCAGAGAGCATCATGAATCCCGATATCAGCCTTGAAAGAAGTAAGGGGGCTGTTATCATCGTAGAGGTTGTAGATTGGGCCGAACTCTCTCCTGGTCAGCTCGGGGCCCGCGCTGCAACCCATGCCATGGTGGTGAGTTCACTCCCTAATAGCCACCTCTCTCTCTCCTTTCTTTCCTTCTTCTTTCTTTAGTACTGACAAACACTTGAGGCGTGCTCTGGCTGCTGAGGAGTCATCTTGCGCGGCTCACAATGAGTTGAGGGCAGCTTGGGGCAAGATTCACCAGTTGGAAAGTGACGCTACCGCCCAAAAGTTTATCGAAGCCCTACTGTTGGAGAAGTCGGAGCTGGCCCACGAGAGGGATAGGCTGAAGTCCGAGGTGAACGGGCTCAGAGCAGGTCAGGAAGCCTTGAAGCTCGAGGCGGAGAGTCTCAAGGCGTGTCAGAGGGCTTCGCAGCTTGAGGTGCAGGGGCTCAAGGTAGCCAAGGGGGCCTTGGAGCACGAGGTGGAGTACCTCAAAGCTGACATCAAGGAGAAGACCGAAATCTTCGATGAAGCTCTCAGAGAGGCGAAGGTCCAGGCCATCATAGACTATGTCAAGTCGTCTAGGTTTGATGACGTGATGTCGCAGGCCTACCGTAGGGGGTTCAAGCTCGGTAGGTGGTGGATGAGGCGCGCATACCCTGATCTTGGCGTAAGCGCCTTCACCACTTATAAAATTACCGACGACATGGCTCGTCAGGCCGCGGAGGACCCAGACTCCGACGATGTGGGCGGCAACGAGGAGGCCGATACTACCGACCCAGCTGACACCCCCAAGGAGGCCCCTGAAGAGGCCCTGAGTAAGGCTGATAAGCCTTCCAAGTAGTTGTGTGTGTCCTTGTTTTTTCTTTTCTTGTTTCCTTGTAATTGGGATTCTGTAATGAAATTACACTCATGCAATGAGAGTATATATGTGTATCTTGTTAAGCGTTTGTGTGATTTATTTCTGCCGGAGTGTTTTCCTTACCCGAGCTGTTGAGTTAGTAAATTCGGTTCCCGATGTGAGCGACCCTTTACCGCTGTCACCCCGAACTGTCTTCCTGTACTTAGTAGGAGTGGTCATCAGATTTTAGCGATGTACGTCGAGGTAGGCATAGTAAGGCACGTGCCCGATCTACCTGCTTGGCTATTTAGGTTGGCGTTGACCTCTAGTAGCGTACATCGAGGTAGGCTAGGAGTCAGAAAGTCTGTTCTCAAGACGCCTTTGGTCTTTGGTGTGCTAGGCCTTTGGTCTTTAGTTAACCAAGCGCGTTGGCCCTTAGGCTGGAGGGAGTGACCCGTGGTCACTCTAAACTGTTTTCCTGGAGTCTGCCCCTACTGGGGGGGGTGACTGGACCTCGTGCTGCCGAGGTTGTCACTTAGTTCGGCGGATTGGCCCTAAGGCTAGAAGGGAGTGGCTCGCGGTTCACTCAGTTCGGTGGTTCACGGGTAATATAGTCTTAGGTTGACGATATTCCACGCCCGAGGTACTTGTTTCCCTTCTAGAGTTTCGAGTTTGTATGTTCCTTCCCAGAGTACTCGCTTTACTCGGTAGGGCCCTTCCTAGTTCGGACCGAGTTTGCCAACGCCGGGCTTAGGCACCATAACCTTGTGGAGAACCAAGTCACCAACACAAAGAGTTCGCTTTTTTACCTTGGCGTTATAGTACCGAGCTATCCTTTGTTGATAGGCCGCGGTCCTAATGTATGCGAGGTCCCGCACTTCGTCTAGCAGGTCGAGGTTGGTACGTAGCTCGTCTTCATTTGCTCTGTCTTCGTATGCCTTCGATCTCAGCGAGGGGACTTCAATCTCGGCTGGGATGACTGCTTTGGTACCGTATGTAAGGTTAAAGGGAGTTTCTCCCGTGGCAGTCCTTTCCGTGGTACAGTAGGCCCAAAGTACACTGGGCAACTCGTCCGTCCACAGTCCCTTAGCTCGGTCCAGGCGTGCTTTCAGTCCTCGAAGGATGGCCCTATTCGTAACTTTCGTTTGGCCATTCGCCTGAGGGTGCGCCAGTAAGGTGAAGTTCTGCTGAATTCCCATGTCTCGACACTAGTTCTGGAACTTGATGTCCTTGAACTGCTTACCATTATTGGAGATCAGTACCCGAGGTAATCCGAAGTGACACACTATGTTCTTCCAAAAGAAGTTCTGCACGTTCCGAGCTGTGATCGTTGTGAGAAGTTCGACTTCGACCCACTTTCTGAAATAGTCCATTGATACCACTAGGAACCTTGTTTGCCCTGTTGCTGGCGGGAATGGCCCTAGTAGGTCGATCCCCCATTGTGCAAATGGCCATGGGCTAGTGAGATATTTCAGATCGGCGGCAGGCCGGTGGTGGATGTTAGCGTGCTTCTGGCACTTGTCACATTTTTTGACAAGTTTGGTCGCATATGCTTTCATGGTTGGCTAGTAATACCCTTGTCGTAGTGCTTTTTGAGCAAGGGCCTTGGCCCCCAAGTGTCCACCGCACAGGCCTTCATGAGTGTCACGTAGGACGAGCTCGGCTTCCGAGGGTCGCAGGCAGCGCAGGTAGGGGAGTGTGTAGGATCTTCGGTACAGCCGTCCGTCTATCACGACGTATTTGGTTGCCTGGCGCTCTACCCTCCTGGCGGCATAGGGCCCCGCGTAACAGAAAGCTTGTGAGTGGATCAATCTAGCTCGGCTCTACTTGAACGATGAGAGCGACCTCCTCTGCCCCCCTGAGAATGCTAGGCCGAGGTAAGTTCTCTATATACACAGTCCACATGGTGTTGTCCCCCGTGCTGGCTAACCGTGACAGGGCATCGGCCTCAGCGTTCTCTGATCTCGGGATTTGCTGGATGAAATGTGACCGGAAGTTGAGCAGAGTCTCTCTCACTTTGGCTAGGTATGCTACCATAGTTGGTTTATGAGCTTCGTACTCACCCAGGACTTGATTTACCACGAGCTGGGAGTCACTGCAGACGACGATGTGCTTGGCTTTCACTTCCTTTGCAAGGGCCAGCCCGGCTAGCAGCGCCTCATATTCTGCTTCGTTGTTGGATGCCATGAACTCAAAGCGTAGCGCGTAGTCCAATTTCACACCGCTTGGTCCGTACAGAACGATCCCAGCTGCCCTGCCCTGCCGATTTGACGAGCCATCTACATGAAGGATCCAGGGTTCTTCATCACAGTTTGGGCTTGGCCTAACTAGGAGAGATGCCGTGCTGGTTGCTACTTCACGGTGCTCGAGTTCAACCGGTCCAGGAACTCTGAGCTCTCCCGTACTGGGGGCCTCGTGTTCTACTGGTCTGGGGACTTCGGAGCTAAAGGTGCATTCTGCAACGAAATCTGACAAGGCTTGGGCCTTGATAGCGGTTCGCGGCTTATACTGGAGCTCATACTCGCTGAGCTCGATGGCCCACTTTGTCAACCTTCCCGAAACCTCGGGCTTGAGCAAAACTTGCCTCAGAGGTTTATTGATAAGGACAACGACGGTGTGAGCTTGGAAGTACGGACGAAGCCTTTGGGCTGCTATAACCAGTTTATACGCTAACTTTTCTATCTCCGGGTATCTCGTCTCTGCTCCCTGCAACATTTTACTAACATAATAGACGGGTCATTGGACCCGATGTACTTCTCTTATTAGTACCAAATTGACCGCCTCGTCGCTTGCCGAGAGGTACAGCTCTAAAACATCGCCCACTTTGGGCCAGGTCAAGACTGGGATGCTGGCGAGGTGCTTTTTGAGCTTGTCGAACGCGAGCTGGCACTCTTCAGTCCATTCAAAGCCTTTGCTTTTTATGGCCTTAAAGAAAGGCAAACAACGATCTGCGAACTTGGATAAAAAGCGACTTAAGGTGGCCAATCGACCATTCAACTTTTGGACCTCTTTTAATTTTCGGGGCAGTCTCATTTCCAGGATGGCCTTGATTTTGTTCAGGTTGGCCTCAATGCCTTGCCAGTTGACGATGAACCCTAGGAATTTACCCGAGCTGACACCAAAGACGCACTTATTCGGATTTAACTTCATATTAAATCTATGCAGAATTTCAAACACTGAGTGTAAATCTTGTATTAATTCATGTGAAACTTGGGTCTTGACAACCATGTCGTCTACATAACACTCTACTTTTGTGCCAACAAGTGGCTCAAACAGCTTATTTATAAGTCTCTGAAAAGTAGCCCCAACGTTATTCAACCCGAAGGGCATGACCTTGTAGTAGTACAGGCCAAATTCGGTTATGAAGGTGATCTTCTCCTCGTATGCTGGGTCCATTTTTATTTGGTTATAGCCTGAATAGGCATCCAAGAAGCTTAGCAACTCGTGCACCGAGGTCGCGTCCACTAAGCGGTCGATCCTGGGAAGTGGGAAGCAGTCTTTTGGGCAAGCCCAGTTCATGTCGGTGTAGTCGACGCACATGCGCCACTTACCGTTTGCCTTTTTTACCAAAACGGGGTTGGCTACCTAGCTCGGGTAATGGACTTCCCTGATAAAATCGGCTGCAAGGAGTTTCCCGACCTCCTCGTCGACTGCCCTCCATCGTTATGGGGCTAGGTTGCGCTTCTTTTGTCTAACGGGCCTAACTGAAGGATCAGTGTTAAGTTTGTGAGTGATAATGTCGGGGTCTATGCCGGGCATTTCTGCCACCGACCATGCAAAAATGTCTAAGTTTTCAAGCAAGAAGCTTACCAGTTGAGACCGCAGGGGCTCCTCGATAGAAGCACCAATTTGGAGTACCCGAGCTGGATCGTCTGCCGAAGTCAGGATGGGGACGGTCTCCTCGGTAGGCGTAGCCCGCTCCACGAGCTGCTCTGTGGGTCATCGCAGTTTGAGGTCGTCAGCTACCTTGGCCTTTCCTTTGAGGGTGGCTACGTAGCATTTGTGGGACTTGAGCTGATCGCCCTGCGCCAGTCCGACTCCGAAGCTCGTAGGGAACTTCATCGCTAGGTAGTAGGTGGAGACTACTGCTCACAAGACGTGGGTGATGGGTCGGCCTATTATCGCGTTGTATGTCGAGGGGGTTGCAACCACTAGGAACTCATGATTGAGCCTTACCACACTAGTACCGACCTCCACCGGCACAGTGACTTCCCTAACGGCCTGACCTCCTCGCCGCTGAATCCCACCAGTGGAGTGCTTGTAGGCTTCAGGTCACCCTCCGGGATTTGAAGCTGGTCGAAGGCTGCCTTGAAAAGGATGTCTGCCGAGCTGCTCGAATCTACCAGGACACGTTTGACTTCGAAGCCGTTGACCTTAATCTTGACGACGAGCGCGTCATCGTGGGGGTAGTGGACTCCTCGCGCGTCGTCTTCAGTGAAGAAGACCGGCTCCTCCACCCTTGGCCGCTTCGGGGGGTTTAACTCTTCTTTGGCGGTTTCGCGGATTGATGACCTAGCTGCTGCCGAGGTGCAGCCCGCAACATTTGATCCTCCAACGATTACGTGGATGGTCCCTCGGACTGGCCTCTCGTTTGGAGGCTGTCCCTGCAGTTGTTCCGCCTGTCTGCTGGACTCGGGGGTTTCTTTATTCTGCCCCTCGTGTCGACCTGCTTTATTATTATTATTGCCATGTTGTACAAAATTTCTCAAGTATCCGCGACAGATGAGTTCTTCTATCTCATCGCGGAGGTTATTACAATTTTCAGTGCTATGACTGTGATCTCTATGGAAGCTACAGTACAAGTTCTTGTTCCTAACACTAGGATCGGCCTTGAGCCGAGGTGGCCACTTTACATACAAGGCGTCCTTGATCGCCATGAGGATCTCGGCCTGTTTCGTGTTGAGGGGCGTAAACACCCTTTTTGTTGCTTGAGTTCAGAAATGCTGTTCTAGCTGTGACCCCCGAGCTTGATCCTTCTTCTTCTTGTAGTCATTAGGAGTCGGGGGTTCCGGTTTCCTCTTTCTTTTTTCGGGGGCATACTCGCCCTTCTAGGTGATCTCCTCCTCTGTTCCTATGAACCGATCTGCGAGCTCGAGGAACTCGGTCACGGTTTTGGGCTGGTTGACGACCACATGCCATCTGAACTCTCTGTGGGTGATACCTCGTTTCGTCGTCGTAAGTCGAATTGCAGGGTCCAGGTCGGGTATCTATAGGCAAGCATCATTAAACCGCTTGATATAGCCCCGGATGGGCTCCCCCTCCCTCTGGACTATGCTGAGGAGGCTTTCTTGGGTCCTTGCGCATCTCTTGCTAGTGACGAAGTGGGAGGTAAAGACCTCCACGAACCGTGCCCAGCTCTTTATCGAGCCTGACGAGTGGTTTTGGTACCAGGTGCGGGCCACCCCTTTGAACGTAGTGGAGAAGGCCACACACATGCAAGATTCGCTTGCCCTGGCTAGATGCATCTAGGACTGGAAGGCGTCGACGTGGTCGTTGGGGTCGAAGGATCCATCGTATTTGTCCAACGGTGGGAGTTTGAAGTCTTTGGGCATGGGGACTACGAGGAGCTCCGGGGACAGAGGAGAGGGGATCAAGAGAAGTGGGGTGGCTCTCACCTCTCCCGAACTTATTTCTATTTTTCCCTTGAGCTTGGGTAGGTTGGGGACGATGGTAGTCCGGCGGGCCCGGCAACGTCTTCGCTGCCTCTTGGCCGGCTCGGCATTGGTGCTGCTGGCCTCCGTATCGTTGAGTTCGATGGGTCCAGCGGGAGGCAGGGATGGCTGCCGGTATCTGCGGACAGAAGGATCTTGCTCCAGGTTGTTGGCTAGCATCTCGAACCGGTTCTCCGCGAGCAGAGGCTCGAGCTGCGAGTGCTGGGGTGACGCCGGCCTAACCGGTTGCTAAGCCCCCGACCTGACTTTGGGCCGCGTGGCGGGGGTAGGGAGTCTTCCCTTCCTTCTGTGAGTTGATGCCAAAGTCTCTCCCCGCCGGGAAGGGGGGTCACTGCGGCGCTGAGGCTTGGTTGGTTGCGCCGCCAGATGTCGGGGAGGGAGTGAGGGGAACTGTTGTTGGTATTGGTACTGAGACACTTGGTGCAGCACTTGCTATTGGTGAAGCTGGAATTGCTGGAACTGCTGCATTTGGGCCTGCATGGTCCGCATGCACTGCATCAAGTCTTCGAGTTGGCCTTGGCCGGTCACCGGAGGGAGGACGGTGGGTTTAACGGAGGTCGTCCCGATTGCAGGGGGCAGCGAGACGGTTACGGGTGCCACCGTTACGGGCATGTTCAGGCTAGGAATCCCATCCGCAAAGAGGGGGACGATGAACTGCCCGATGCAAACGGTGGGTAGTTGGAGTTGGTCCTCCGGGGTGCTCCATTCGAAGTTGCTAGAAGAAGCCATGGGTGTCAATGCTGCTGGTGAGCAAAAGAGGGAAATTTCGCAGAGATTAAAGGGAGGCTTTTCGAAGCGTTACCACAGACGACGCCAAATGATGCTGCACGATTTGGGCACTCCTAGCTAGCTGTGACCTGGGTTCTGACTGGAACGAACGACACCTGAGAGGAAGGAAAAAGTGAAGGGTTCCCGGGGAGTTGTCTCGGTGGGAACACTCTGATGGCTAAGTTAGAACTGAAGGAAATCTCAAAGAGAGTAGAGAGTAAGAGTGCTCAAAGTGCTTAAGCTTCAATACCTTTTCTTTGTGTGGGTTCAGGTTCTTTTATGTTGAAGTCTGGTCATACCTGGCATAACCGCCATCGCCCTTGCCGTTATTGCCAGGGCAGGTGTGGCAGGCGCAGGTTGCCGCCACAAACTGCCATTGCCAGGTATGGGCTTGACAGACGTGTGATGCCTTCCAGAGGAGGCAAACAGAACGCCGCCTGGCGAGGGATCAGAGCCCTGCCATTGGGTTTGGTGGGTACGGATGTCAGATAGGGCTCCCCACAGCCTACCGAGCTATCGCGCACCGGACTGTCTGAGGCAGGTTTGTCCCTATACCGAGGTGCTGAGGTGCCTACACTGAGGGGGAGGGAGGACGATGCTGCCCCTAGGTGCTCGGGACACTTAACCACGAGCCAGGGTGCTTCCTTTTAGGGAAGGGAGAGCTCCGGGCCCCTTAGAGGGAGCTCGGGCCCCTGGGAGAGCTCGGGACCTTCCACACTTGGCGGAAGTCAAAACTGGCCAGGCGTCAGTCCCCGACGAGTTTCTTAACTCGTCGAGTGGCCGGCATTGGACTCGGCGTGTCTCTCTCGTCGAGTTGCGGTCGTGTTGTCAGGTTAAGCTGTACACTGGGCCAGGTCATATACACGTGTCCCTGGGCTAGGAGGTCGGGCCAAATTACCCTTTATCAATTTCTTTGGAAAAAGAGGTGGGTTTAAAAATTGATTGCGCATGTGTTATTGTTGAGCACCTGCACGCACGGAGTGAATTCATAGATAGATTGGATTTTGAAGAATCCTTACCCAAGTGTCGCCAACGGAGAAATTCTGGCTAGGAGCCCAGGTGGTGTAGAAACTGTTGGAAGATCGGCAACCGGTGCTGCCTCCGATGGTGTGCGTTGTCTGTTTAGCTGTACTCTGAAAGAGAACTACTACAACAAGCATGCACCCCATCAAATCCATCATCCTACAAGCCATGTTTCTGTGTTCACCAGGTCGTCCCTGTCTCTCTCTGAACAACGACGAGTTCAACTTGTTTGTGAGTTGTGACAGAGTGGGTGAGAAGACGGTGAAGCAATGCAGATTCGGTTCAGACGTAAGCGGAGAGAATGGTCAAGCGACTCAAGCCATCAAGGAATTAGCGAAGCTTAACTACCCCATCCGTCACCACCGCCGGCCGGCTGCTGTATCTGCTTCAGAGACTTCCGGACTCTGGAGAGGGAGTTGGATCCGAACTCGGGCGGAGGGGAGTAGAACGGGTCAAGGAGTGGGAATGTTGAAATGGAGAGGGTTTTTGGGCTCGTTTTGGGCGAACGGAGGGGAGTAGAACGGGTCAAGGAGTGGGAATGTTGAAATGGAGGGGAGTAGAACGGGGCGGTGGGGCTCGTTTTGGGACGCCCCACCGCGTGGGACAGGACATATGGCAGTCCCACGTTGTGTGGGGTGTTTGTAGGGCGACAGACAATGGCAGCGGTGATGGCAATATTAACATATAGCAGCGGCAAACCGGGCAGATCCGACCTCAGATCTCATCTCAGTTCTCTCTCATGTCTCACTGATCTCATTTCAATCTCTCCCCCATCACTGGATTTGCTCTCTGTTGAGTGTTAACAGTTCAGTAAACCATGAGCCGCTGCCCAGAGGGTCAATGGTTTTTCGTGGTTCGTAGGAGACTTGACCGGTTCCTGATTTTTCTAATTCGATCATCTGATCCGGTTCGATTTTGAAAATATTAACAAAAAATTAAACAGTAAACGCTAACTAGAAAATATTTGAATAGGTCAAGAGGGCATAAATATCCTTCTATGTTTTTTTTTATTTTTGTTTTAAATTAATTTACAGTAATTTTAAATTGCAAGTTGTTAACCACTGCCGGATTGAATGGTTCAATGATGGTTCAATGATTTAACTGTCCAAGTCAGCGGTTTTATGATATTCTCAATGTTTTTTTTAGAAAAAAGTAGACCAATGCGTAACCAGAACTGATCAGTTTCTGGGTCAAAAGGTTTAACCATTCAGATCAACGCTATTTAAACTTTGACCTAAAATGTTTAATAAAATGTTTATATTCCATGTGATACCACTCTACGATATTGGCTCTCATCCAAAGGTCAAATTTAAAACTAATTTTTATTTTTCTAATGATTGACTCATTGTTATACATAAATTACATCCATTTGCAAATCAATGATTCTAAAATCATATAATTAAAAAAAGAAAATTCCCCATTAACCTTGTATTTTGGGCCTAGTGCCACTTTGGTTCTTGAACTTTTAAAATGTGCCAATCCAGTATATATCGTTAATTAACCGTTAAGTGATATGTGAAGAGACACAAATGTCCTTCGGATATCATTTAACTTTCTTTATCAACCATCCAAATGCCCTTCTCAAAACTAAAGCACTGTTCATCATCTTCTTCCTTAACAGTTCTATCTCTTATATCTCTTTTCCCCACAAGCAACCCATGAGAGTATACGACAGCCTATGGAACCTAGACAATTGGGCGATGAGAGGTGAGCTTGTGAAAATTGACTCTCTCTCTCTCTCTCAAGCACTCTCTCTTCAAGATCTGATTTGGGTTATGGAGCACTATTTTAGTTTCAAGGTAGAAGACGATGAACAATGTTTTTAAGGGTAGTTTTGACATTTTAAAAGTTTTAAATCATGCATGTCATCACGCGATACAAATAACTAACAGAGTATTAACGGAAGGTACTAGGTTGGCACATTTTGAAAGTTTGGGTATTGGATTGTCACATTTTAAAGTTCAGGGACCAAAGTGACCACTATGCCCAAAGTACAAAATACTAATTGGGAATTTTCCCTTAAAAAAAACATATATTTTGGAGGTAGGGTATAATTATTTAATATCCATCTTTGCTAGCCCCGAAATGCATTTATAGGTATTTAATTCAAAACAATCTCAACCAAATAAAAAATTGACATAAAAAAATCAAAATGCATAGGTAGCATTGATTGGGTGGCAATGTTTCAAATAGAAACAACCAATGCGCAAACATCATCTCAATCCACTTCATGTTATACTTCTAACGATGATGTTAGATCTAATTAGTTATAAGAAAAATTCCCGATTAGTACCCAGTACTTTGGGCCTAGTGCCATTTTGGTTCCCGAACTATAAAATGCGACAATTCAATACCCGAACTTTCATAACATGACAATATAGTACCTGTTGTTAACCAGTCGTTAAGTGCATTTGAAAAAGACACAAATGCCCTTCGAGTGTCATCTAATTTTCTTTATCAACCATGCAAACTTTGACAAAAAATTAATAGTTTCAAATCCTTGCCTCTTCTATTCAAGAAAGTTGGGGTCACTAGAATGCCCACTCAAACGTGACCCCAACTTTCTTGAATGGAAAAGGCAAAGATTTGGGATTGTTAATGTTTTATCAACGTTTAGATGGTTGATAAAGAAAATTAAATAACATTTGAAGGGCATTTGTGTCTTTTTCAAATGCCACTTAATGACTGGTTAACAGTTAGTTAACATATGGCAGATACTGGATTGTCATATTTTAAAAGTTTGGATATTGAATTGTCGCATTTTAAAGTTTAGGGGACCAAAATGGCACTAGACCGAAAGGGTACTAATCAGGAATTTTCTCTTAATTATTAGTTTATATCATTTTTATCTAAACACATCATGGGCTCGGTAGTTTTACCCATTTGATACTTCAATCCTTAACTAGTTAGAATGAGATGAGATTTCATTGTTAATATTGTTTGGTTGATACTTTTGGCCTATTCCATTTAATAATACCCGTAAGGCTTAGTTTGGGTGGAATACAAATACAAATACGTAGAGTATAAAGTCTTATATTTTGTATGTACTTATACTGTACATATTTGTATTCTTTCCAAATTAAGCTTAAGTAAAAATATCCAAATTGTTTGAAAGACAAAAACGATTTCCAAGTGGTGATAGGGTGTATGGTTCTTCTTTTTCGTAGGTGTATGGTTCAGGAGGCCCTATTGTTTCATCCTCTTGACATCCAAAAATTATTTTCTTTGGCGGTTAGAATGAATACTTCAATTAGACATGTAGATCAGCCAACTCTAGGAGATTGCTTGACAAGATTAGAGCCGAAGAGGTGCTAACCTATTAGCTGCCACAACATGGAGGTTATTAAGTTGGTGGGTTCATTTGACCGCCCTCTAACTTTTGATAACCTGGTTTACTTTTCTTCACCGTGTATTCATCACTTTTTATCATGGCTTTCGAATCATTATTGACTCGAACCGTCAGACCCCTATAAATTGTTCAGAGGACCGGTTTTCAGTTAAGCGGTTCAATTGTCTGGGTCGAATGGTTTGACTCGTAATGTTATAAATAAATTAAAATAAAAAATATATTTATAAATAATAAAAAATAGTATAAAATTAAATAAAAACAGAAAAAAATACAGAAAAAAACAAAAAAAATAAAACTATCTAAATACAAAAATAACAAACTATATAACAAATAGAAAATAAAAAAATATAGAATTGTCCTCTCTCTTCTCCCTTCTTCTTCACTGCGATAAAGAGTAGAGCCGACAGTCTCTCCCCATTGTTCGTGGTGTTGGATCATCCTCATGGACGAGGTGAGGGGCGCAAGAAAGGAGGTAGACCTTCGGTGTCTCCTTGGGGGAAGCCCACCAAAGCTGGATTTTTTTTTGAGAGTTTTTTTTAGAGAGAAGGTCTCTTGGTAACTTCAAATTTATAAACCTTTAGAAATTAATATGTACAAATTCCATGGCAGAAGGAAATAAAACAGAACTTACAAATTAAGGACGGAAAAAAATCATTATATCAGTTGTTAACTGTCGCAGCGAAAGGTTGAGGCTCAGGCCGAAAAGAGCCCATTGATGGTAGCGAGACCCAAATCAGTCTTGGGTTCTAACCCTCTTTGCAAGCTGAAACCTATCCTCCGCAGCTTTCTTCGCCCAGGAGAACGCATCGATCGGCCGTGCCAGAACTGACACACAAGAAACCAAATCAATCTCATCGTCTTTCGAAACCCTGATCCTCCTCTCGTACTCCTCTGCAAGTGGAACGACAATTTCTACCATTTTCTTCCTCAGCGAGACCGAAAACCAAGAAAAAGACACCCCACGAACCTCTGAAGTTGGAGCCAATTCTGTCGATGAACACGTTTGCACACCAAAGCTGGATTTCGGACAGGGGTGGGGAAACACAGAAATTATTCTAAAGATGGAGAAAGTTAAAAAATAATAAAAATAATAAATTAATAAATTAATAAAATAAAAGCAAGAGTATGAGGAAAAATGAGAATGAGAATAAGAATAAGGGAAAATAAGTGGAGAGATTGAGAAAGTTAAAAAACAATAAAATTAATAAATTAATAAAATAAAAATAAGAGTATGAAGGAGAATGAGAATGAGAATAACAACAAGGGAAAATAAATGGAGAGATGGAAAGGGGAGGAGGAGCAGCCACACTTTTCTCCATACTCGCGAAGCAGAGTAGATGTGTTACTTTGAAAACAAAAGGAATAGTTTTGAGAGAACTTATGTAAAATCATTGGCCACCACTTTTCTTGTTGCTCCTTGTTGCTGCTGACGACAGAATGAAGGAAATCCGTCACTGCTCCGTCACTGCTCCTTGTTGCTCACCGCCGTAGATGAAGCCTTTTTGAGTAAGGAAATCCGGATGACAGCTGCCGATCATTGTGATTCACCGTTGGTCAACGTTGGTCGTGGATGCCGGTTATTTCTAAATAACGGTTTAAAGTATAATGGACCCAGGGGCTGAACGGTTACCAGTTTTTCTGGTCTGATCGTACTGTTCGGTCTGGTTTTGAAAATCATGGTTCAAACAATCGATTTACTTTTCTTCACCGTGCACTTGTCACTTTTGGTATCATGGTTTTCAAATCATTATTGATCCGAATGGTCAGACCGTTTGGCCTAGAAATCGTTCAGATATCCAGTTCCATTTCACCTTCACCTATTCCTTGAATCTTTGGCTAAAAACTGTTGACTTGGTTAACAACCTATTGACTCGGGTGGTTGAATCATCTACCTGTTCAACCCAGACAATGCTTTTGGTCATTTTTTGTTTTAATTATTTTTTAAATTGAAATAGATTATCCATTCAAACCAGATGATCGAATCGTTGATCCAGAAACCATATGCCAAAGTGGTTTTGGTTTAGAGTCAATTTATAAACATTGCTTTTGATGATTGTAATAAGGTTTTTGAGTTATCAATTAGGAAAAAATTGTTAATGTTCAATTTGAAAGGAGTTCAAATACAAATATATACAGTGCAAATTCATACAAAATAAAGTAAATTACAAGAACCCCCACACTATGGAGTCAGTGAGAAAGACCCCCTATACTTTATTTTGCGACAAACACCCTCCTGAATTTTTATGTTGGGACAAATACCCTCTCGATCGTTAAATCAGATGACGGAAAGCATTAAGTTACTAAAATACTCTACTAACCTTTCTCTGTTGTTTTTTCATTCTCTCTTAAATCCTAATTGAATGAAAAATATCTTGATTGATTCTCAAAATATTTTTATCATCTCACTGGTGCATTTAAAGGATTATTAGACAATAAACAAAACTAAGATATAAAAAATAGAGTTCCACAGTTGGTCCCACCCCCTTTATTTCATACGATCTTCGATCAGAGTTCGGTAGTTTGTTTTGTCATCTCCCACCAATGCGTTTAAAGGATTATTAGAAATTCTCAATTCTCTAGGATTATTAGAAACTCTCAATTCTCCCCTCTTCATTAATTGCATGGTGGTCATGGACATGGGATAAAGACCGAGTTGGTGTGGCTACTAGTAACGGCTACTAACTACCGGCACTGAGTAATGTGCTCTGCGTTCCAACCTCCAACGAGGAGTTTACAAGTGTAAGAGAAAACTAAAAAACACATCTTCTCATAATGAAATTGGAAATCCAGTTATTAAATGATGATACATGTATACACAAATTCAATTAAAAGATTGAACACGACAAACTATTATTTATTATTAGCTTTAATAGAAATTTGGGAACCAGAAAGAGAGAGACACAACTCCCCCCTCCTCTCTCTCTGCAGCTAAAATCACAATCTCCTCTTTTTTTGTTTTCTTAGTTAAAGACTGAGATTCTCTAGTATTCCTTGAATTACAACATGTGGCAGAAATCACAGTCTCCCCCTTTTTGTTTTCTCAATTAAAAACTGAGATTCTTTAATATTCCTTGAATCACAACATGTGGTAGTCGCTCATCTGTGCATTAAGAGCCTTTGATGAACAAAATAGAGTTTTTGAGGTTACACTACAACGCGAGTTCAAAACCCAAAGATTCTACTCATTCACATTCACAGTAAGTTAGCCAAGAACTAACAGACCTGATTTTCTTTTCTTCCACCAGGAGCTTTAAGTTGATTTCGAGGAGAGTGCATTTTATTTGCTTTTCTTGGAGTTCTTGTATGTAGGAATACAATTGCTCTATGAGTTCTTCCACCTCTCATTCCTCGTTTAAGAATGGAGATTATTGACAGTACCCTTTTCTAAAATAAATTAGAGAATGGTAGTTTAGGCATTTAGAAAACTTTAAATAATTAGATGAGATTTTTTTTTTTTTTTTGAAATTAACTGACTGAATACTAATGAAGGGCGGTCGTTGTCTAATGGCCAAAATTCAGGGGGGGTGTTTGTCATAAAAGAAAGTATTGGGAGGTATTTGCCACTGACCCCCATAGTATAGGAAGGCTCTCATAATTTACACTACAAAATAATACAAAGTTTTGCACTCTGTGTACTCCTTCCAAACTAAGCCTTAAGAACACTAACAGTCTTCAAGTGCTGAGCACACATTGACGTTACTGAGTTAGTCTGGCTCTATGCAAGATCAAGCACACTCCACACATAGGTGGTATTTGGATATTAAGCTTATTGTATTCTTTTGTGCAAACCTCAAGTGCTTAAGCACATATTGAAGTTACCGAGATAGTGCAATTTTGTGCAAGATCAAGCACACACAGGTGGTACTTGGATGCTAAGATAATTGTTTGGTTATTATTTTGCAATTTTGTTGATATTTGGTTTAAGAAGGTCTGCCTTTTTTTTATGGAAAACAATGGAACTACACAAGTCGGGGGTAGCTCTTCCCCACAAATCAGCTAAACAAATGAAGTTAGAATCATTCGAGTTACATATAGACTGTTTTTTTTTTTGGGATTGAAGGAGCATGGCATGTTAACCAATCAGCTGCTTGGTTTGCTTCTCAATACACATACCTAAACGATATAATTAGGTTAAACATGGATGTAAGATTTTGGCACTCCTTGATGGCGTTCTCTAATCTCCATAGGGGCTTAACTAAACCTTTAAGGCAATCAATGACTAACTTTGAATCTCCTTCAATGATGATCCGATTATCCCTGTAGATGCTTGCAATGTTGATCGCTCCCATGCTTCAGCCTAATTGATCATAACACACCCTATACAATACGCCTTGATATCAAAAACATTTCCCCGGTAGTTTCTAGCAATACAACCAATAGTACAACTACCATCACCTCTACGACAAGCATCAAAATTTATATTAATGTAGTTATGATTAGGAATAGAGCATCCTATATGTATGCATTTCTTACTGTTGGAGTGGATTTCACTTAAAACATTACTCTTAATCTCTTGCCAATAGCCCACAACTATAATGGGGAGAAGCAGCATTATCATTAAAACACTTGTCATTCATGTTTTTCCAAATAAAACATGAAAAACATGCAATCTTCTCTCTAAAGTAAGCATTGCAATTTGAGTGATTTAGAATGTCAAGAGTATACCACCATTAGTTAAATGAAGATCCATCATCTAATGGAACAGGAAGCCACTCACTCACAATTCTCCATACCTATTTCGAAATCTCACATTTAACAAAAAGATGATCAACATTTTCATCTTATCCGCACATACTACATAATGGGTTTATATTTAAACCTCTGGCTATAAGTTTATTCTTACTGGGCAGTTTATCATTGAGAAGGAGGAAAAAGAAAGATTTTGATTTTTGGCATTAACTTGAGTTTCAAGAAAGACTTTGGGTATATGTGAGATAGATTCTCCCTATTAAATATGCATTCCTCATTATAAGTAGTTTTAACTGAAAACTTACCGTTGAATGCAAATTCCCAAACTATTTTGTCCTTCGTATCCAAGGAAGGGATCAAAATTAGTGTAATGTGTTGTCACAAATGTGAAGGGGTTAACGATATGATGAGATGTTCATTCCAAACCTTTTTTCTTGGTCGATCACATTACTGACCTTCATATCTAAATTAGTTGTTGTTTCAGGACATACTTCATTTATAATTGGGTCGGTGCTTGCCATGTATCAATCAAAAAATTGACTGACCTCCCATTTTCAATACTCCATGAAATGACTTGTTGATAAGCTTCCTACCACTCAAAACACCCCTCCAAGCCCAGGAGATACTCCATCTTGGCTTGGTCTCTAAAAAATTTTGATTCTTAAGATATTTACTTTTACCCATAGATTATCATGGTAGGTCATCACTTTCCATCCCAAATTAGCTAAAAGAGCTTTTATTAAATTAACCATTTAAGATTTCTCACGCCAAGGCCCCTTCAACATTTAGAAGTATAGACTCTTTTCCAATTGACAAGGTAGATGGGATTATTGGTTCTAGAATTAGACCACATAAAATTTCTTTAAGTTTTTTCCAACTCATACGATTGCATTACAAACTTGGGGGACCATTGAAGTAGCAGAATTGATAAGGGTGATTTTCCCCGCTAGAGATAGTGTATTCTTTTTCCGCTTTAACATCTTCCTCTTTAGTTTCTCATTTATATTATTAAAAACCTCCTTCAGAACCCTCCCAACATTGATGGGAGCCCCAATATAGGTTTTGTTTTTATCCCCTATGGGTATCTTCAGAATTTTGGCCATTATTTACTTATTTTTTGTCTATTAGGGATGGTTTTTGAAAATTTGATAGTCGGTTTGTGGTAATTAGGCATTTGTCTCAATGCCTTGTCAAAGTTATACAAGATTTATTTAATTTTAAAGCATGCATCAATAGGTGCTTCAGCAAAAATTACACAGTCATCCGCAAATTGCATAATGGGAATGGTGGGACTATCAAAGAGTCCTGGTGGGACTAGCAAAAATTTTTCCTTTCTAGGTGCCTCCATACAAGGAGTCCTGGTTAAGGCCTCGACACAAAGCACAAAAATATAAGGAGGCAGCAAGCCCCCCTATCTCATGCCTCTGCTAGTCCTGATCATTCTAGTAGAGGAGCCATTGATGAGGATCTGGAAGGAGGCAGTCTTGATGCACTCCATGATCCAATGAACCCATTTTTCATGAAACCTAATTTGTTTGACGGCTTTCCAAATAAAATCCCATTCCAATCTATCATAGGCCTTCTTTATATCAATTTTACATGCAATAACTCCTCATTTACCTTTGTTCTTTCTCATAAAATGCATAATTTCATGCGCAAATGAGAATATTATCAGTAATTTGCCGATTTGGAATAAAGGCACTTTGGAAAGGGGAAATTATTTCATCAATGAATGGTTTAATTCGGTTAACGAGGATCTTAGAAATAATTTTATAGATCACATTACATAAGCTAATGGGTTTATAATTTTGACAACCTCTGGGTTCTAGCATTTTGGGACGAAAGAAATAAAAGTTCTATTCAAATTACAGTGTAAGGGCAATACACCTTTGCAAGTAAAGCTAAAGATATAAGGGTCTGTTTGATTTGCAGGAATAAAGGTATGATGTCAGAGGGAATGGTAATTCTCTCCTCCTTCCTTGGGAATGAGAATCTATTCCAATTGATTCCAATTCCCATCCGAAACCAAGAAAGTGGGAGGAATAGACTATTCTGATAAATTTTGATTCCGATTCCGATTGCAATTCTAATTGTACACCAAATGGTGGCAAATATAATAACTTAGTTTGCATGATTCACAATCCTAGCCCATCTTTCATTTCTTTTGTACTTTCACACTATGGTCCTATTGCATCACTCTATTCTACATTGTAGATGCATTCTCCATATGAAATAACATATCTTTGCATTAGATATTCCATTTAAGCTTACAATAATATGATTCAATGATCTTTTTTTTTTGTTGCTGATGATAAGATTCCCAGAAAATAGTCAAAAAAAAAAGATGCATGGATTCATGGGGAGGAGCTGAATTTCTATTGTCAATCTATTATTGTATTACAATAACTCCATTTCTTGTGAGAGTGATGAAGTTGCTTTCCCAACGCTTTCTAGGGTTTCTTTGTTTGATTTCATCTGTTTGTTGTAATTATTTCTAGTGTTAAAGTCTTTTTTATAAAGGGAAAAGAGGGGAGGTGAAGGGTCCTCTACACCACATAGCTCACATGTACCTCCTCCTCCTCTCCTTTCTCACACATGTGCATATTTTTTTTAATTAAATCATTAAAATTATAACAAAAAATTAAAATCCCCATAGATTATTCTGGTTCAATAATAAAATGCAATAAATGTGAGCCATTGGATATTGATCTCATATTAAGCACTTATTTTAGGTTGAAACCAAGTAAGTCCCTTTTTCCGGGAAATAAGCCATTTTGAATAAGCTCAAATTTTGGGTTTTTTTTTTCAAAAATACCTATACTAATTTTTTATCCATCTTGACCCACCACATAATTTTCAAAATACCTACTCTATCCACATTTGAAAGAAGTGATTTCCTACCAAGCACTCATAAGCACACCCAAACGACCACTTTTTTGATTCACATATTCTTTCTTTGTAAGAGTGGGTCTTGATCAAAGATTTGACGACTGAGAAATTTTTTCTGCTACTATCTTATTAATGATGAATATAATCTTACATGGGCAATTCTTATGATCTTTTAACCGGTCTAGGAACTATTGGGCTGCCTAATCAGACTTTGCACTGCAACCAAATGCAACGTTACGAACTATTACTTCTTAGTTAGCTTTAGATGAGAAAAACAAGGGCCCCTTGTTTTCTTGTAGCCCACTTTTTTCAGTTTTGGCTTCAATCATAGTTTTAAAAGACTATTGAGGCGAGGCTGACCAAAAAGGCCTGGCCTCAATAGCCTTTCTCTCCATTGCCAAGGCCTAGTTGGTAGAGAGGCCTACGCCTTTAAGCCTTTAGCCTTGTGATGTGCAAGGCCTAAGGCTTAAATAAGGACACTTTTTTTTATTTTTAATAAGAGTTAATATTAAATTATATGTTGTTAAAATAATTAAATGATTAAATTTTCAAGGATATAGTAATTTACTCAATTTCAATTTATGCCATTAAGGAATTCACAACCTCCTTAAGAACTTATTCACTAAAAGACAAAGCAATAAGTCTTTTCAATTCAGCATATTCAGCAATGACCTAAGTTCCTCATCCAAATAACTTTTTTATGGATTATGTAGCTAAAATTAAAAGTCTAAAACAAACCAATGAAACTACAAAGCAATTTTTTTTTTATCAATAATGGAGCTACAAAGAATAAACCAACCTGATGCTCTTAGACCACAATGAGAAAAAAAAACTCAAGGAAAAAAGTATTAGAGAAAATATAAAATGAAAAAAAAAGTTTGGCACTTGGGATATATGATTATTTTTTTAATAACAAAAATTTATTAACTTGATCCCTGATCAAGTCAAATTCAGATCGGGTTGGGAAATGTAAATTTAGAAAAAATAATTTATCTTTCTTTCCTTTATTTTTTAATAAATATAAATATATAATTTTTATATTCTTTTTTTCTTTTTATGTTTAACGCATCAATCCGCCGCCTAAACCTTGGCTTTAATTGTACCCAAACGAGCCACTATTAGTTGAGAAGAGTAAATTTTCACATTTATTTTGGCTTCTGGATTTTGCCCGTGGCCCCGTGCTCAAGCACGGTTGCCCCTCGCTTTATCATTGGTTAACAGCGCTTAACACAACCATTCCTTCAGCCAATTTACAAAGTACAAATAGAAGGGGGGGAGACCGGAAGAGACATTAATGTAGTCCCGTTAGGAGAATAGGACTAACAACGCGTGTTGCGTCCGAGTGTCCGACGGATGGAGTTAGGAATGGCAACAGGGCGGGTTTGGGGCGGGGCACCCCCTTTCCGTCCCCGCCCCAAAGTCAAAATGCTTTGTTTTGTATCCGTCTCGTCTCCGGTGGCAAGCGGGTCCGGGGCGAAGCATCTATTCTCCATCGGGGATGGGGAATTCCTGAATTTTCCCCGCTTCAAAGTAATTATTTAAAAATTATCTATTTTATGAATAATTTATACATAGGATACAAGAATTTAGGGGTATTTTAGGAATTGAATTATAATATTTTAGGGGTAATTCAAAAATAAAATTATGGTATCCTAGGATTTTAAGAATTTAGGGAAAATTTAGAGATATTTTAAATATCAATATTAAACATATAGATATTTTACTAATTTACCTTCAGGTTTGGGGCGGGTTTAAGGAATTATATATAAAACCTATCCCCGCCTCATCCCCGGTTCGGGGAAAATATCTTTTCCCCATCCCCACCCGTCTTTGTTTAGGGTCAGGGAAAACCCGCCCCGTTCAGGGCAGGGCGGGGCGGAGCCCTGGTTTCGTCAAAATCAATAGGTTGGTCAGACGGTTAAAAACTATTGATTACGCCATAGATTTTTGCCGACTCATGCGGGATTCAAGTCCACCTCATTGGCGTTCTGTAGTTGAGGAGGACCCACGCAAAAGGAAACCCCAATGTTTCAACGTTACCATAATACATTGTCAACCTTCTCTATCCTTGGGGGCTTATGTTGAAGGGCAATATTGTAAATAATATCAATATGAATTTTGGGAAAAGTTATATTTATTATTGGTAGACCTTCAAAAGCTTAACCACTCTTTGAGAGGGGTGGTTGACCTCTTTGGATGCCTAACCTTGGCATTCCTATACCAATATCTTTTTGTGAGGCGACTCTGATTAATGGCTAGCATGACTACTAGGGTTCTTCATGGGCATACACACACTCATGGGGACAGTGCATGGACTAACACTTTGCAACGTACATTAAGGGGAGGCTTTCCATGCGGGTTTGACCTAAGCATGTCTCTATTCTTCGCCATCCCCATGTCTAAGCTGATTGAACTACCCTATTACCCAAAGTGCATGGGTGTGCTCAGGCTCAGCAGTTGCCTATCATCATCGACACATAGGTGCCTCACATTATCGACACAACATGTGCTTCTCATCATGGCGATCCCCCTTTTACATGTAAGAGGCACCTCCCATTGACCAACAAGAACCAACACAAAGCCCTAACCATGAGCTACGAGATCATGATCCAGTGTTACTCATAGGGGTGTATGATCCAGTGTTACTCATCAATTGGACTAGATTTGGTCCAATCCAATTTGGTTCAATGTGAGTCCATTACAAATGGACCTAATCCAATTCAGTCCAGTGAATATTTTGGACCATTTAGGACTGGTCTAGAGACTATCCAATCTATTCAAATTCCTGTTAATTTGGATTTGTTTCAACTCAAACCTGGTCCATTGACATCTATGTTCATATCTTCTATCAATGGACCAAATATTGGCTCAACCCAATATAAGTTCATTATGGATGGACCAAGTCCAATCCAATATGTCATATTGGTCCATCCAGTCCGTTCAAATTAATTTTGATTTAAATGGAGTCTGACCCAAAACTAGTCCATTGACACCCATAGTTAGGGGTGGCAACGAGTCGAGCTTTTCACAAGTTGCTCGAGCTTAGCTCATGAAAAGCTTGACTCGGCTCGGTTTCAACTGAGCTCGAGCTCGAGCTTGAGCCTAATTCATTGGCTCGACTATTAAACGAGCCGAGCTCGAGCCTACTAGAGCTCGGCTTGCGAGGCGGCTCGAATATATATATATATATATATATATTATATAATAAAATTATAAAAAGTAATATATATACATAATAAAAATATTATAATCATTAATTATTATAATTATTAATTTTTAAATATCAAATAAAAATATTTTTTCTCAAAATCAAGCTCGAGTCGAGCCGAGCTTGAGCTTATGAATTTTTGACTCGAGCCGAGCTTGAGCTCGAGCTCGAGCTTGAGCCTTGTAGAATAGCCTCGAGCCTAGTACTATTTGGCTCGGCTCGGCTTGACTCCACCCCTACCTTGTAGTTACTGACCTTGATAGAACCATTCATCAGGCTATACATAACCCTTACACACACATCTGACTTGTCCTAGCATAGGGGTGTAAATAGATCGAATTCGATTTGATATTTGACGGATATTGAAAATTAATATCCGAATTTGAATCCGATTAAATATTCGAATTCGATTAATTAATTATTTTAGATATATAAAATAAATATTTATATATAAATATATAAATTATTTATATAACTTAATTATTATATAAAAATTATATAAAATATTTTATATATTATATATAAGAATTAAATAATCAATCGAATTCATATATTTATCGAATCAGTTCATATTCCCATTAATTATTCGATATGAATAAGATATCGAATTCGATTATATGACCCGAATACTGTTTACACCCCTATTGAACATGACCCGAACGCCCGCATTGGTTATTGGTTTCGCTGCAAATCTACCCCTGTGAGAACACTGTGGTACACATTCCACCGCCTTAGAAATCAAATTACGAAATCTAAATTTTATATCTTGCCCGATGAACTCTGATCGAACCAGAAGCATTCTTTAATTTCGTAATTCATATGGTATCTAATTAATTTCATTAATTTCTAGAAATCCCATTCCCACCCCCTGACCTGACCCTTCTGTCTTCTAGTGTGCATGCATCCAGCATTCACTTTCTACCCTTTCAGTCCATGGCGAAAGGCCGGGCACCCAGAAGAGCAATAGATTCTTACACGATCAAGGGCACTAACAAGATCATCAGAGGTAGGCATGCCCACCAGAGAAGGACTCCTAATTTTTCTTCCTTGTCAAAGATTTCTGATATTCGCCATCTCCCCTTCCGTTTGTGAATTTTGCACTTTTCATTGCAGCCGGCGACTGCATTTTGATGAGACCTTCGGACTCATCGAAACCCCCATACGTCGCCAAAGTAGAGAAGATCGAATCAGACAGTAGAGGGAACGTGAAGGTACGGGTACGGTGGTACTACCGGCCAGAGGAGTCGATCGGAGGCCGGCGGCAGTTCCACGGAGCCAAGGAGGTATTTCTTTCCGACCATTACGACGTACAGAGCGCCGACACTATCGAGGGCAAGTGTACGGTACATAGCTTCAAGAGTTATACTAAACTCGACGCCGTCGGTAATGACGATTACTTCTGCCGCTTCGAGTATAATTCCTCCACTGGAGCGTTCAATCCAGATAGAGTCGCTGTGTATGTTATCACTTCTTCGTCTATCAATCAATGATTATATATTAGTAACTCGTAAAGAGATTGTTTCGTCTGTTAGAGATTTGCACGGATTTAGAACCAAAATTTTCGACTTGTTTTGGTCAATTTGGTATTTTTAATTCCAAAACTTCTGAGCAAATTAGGACAGGTCATCCCTTTTCATTATTATTTTATTCTTTCCAGTGTCTCTTGGATGTTATAGGTTCCCCTCCTATTGTTCTTGTCGTTTTTACAAGTGTTTGATAGCAACAAATGTATGCATTTTGGTTTTGAAAATATACGTGCCTTTGGAGCACAAGGTTGTTTATGGAGATGCCATTGTTCTAACGAATTGAAGCCTTGCTC
Organism: Nelumbo nucifera; assembly: GCF_055504915.1. Taxonomy (NCBI): domain Eukaryota; kingdom Viridiplantae; phylum Streptophyta; class Magnoliopsida; order Proteales; family Nelumbonaceae; genus Nelumbo; species Nelumbo nucifera. The sequence goes on from NC_142653.1 coordinate 27,686,022, forward strand.
ATACTCAGGATAAACACCGTTTGTTTGGAAGAATTTCTCTATAGCCGAAGTTTGTGTCTGGAACTTTATTCTGTTATGATTTATCTGTTTATTGGTTTATTGATACATACTTGACCAATCCAAAAGCTTACTGTTGGAACGCATCAAGCAAAGCCATTTAACACGCTTCCGCAGCTCTCATTCTAGCGGCAGGTAGCCCATTCTTTCTAGCGGCTTTCATTCACTCTTCCGTGACAGTTCTCACTCTGTACTAAGTAGTCCTTCTCCTAGTAGCCTTTTCCGCTATTCAAACTTGAGACATGGTGGTAAGTTGTGATACCAATTGTTACATATTTGACCATATGCCGAAAGCAATTATAGGAACACCTCAAGCTAAGCCGTTTAACCTTTAGGAGTGTAACATTTATTTATTTATTCTGTTATATCACAATCTTTCTCCAATTTTGTTTTCTTAAACTTCTTGGAACTTGTAGAAAATTTAGGCCTTCTTTTGGTGATGGGACATTTGTGGGTTCAACTTTGGAATATGATTATTTGATATCAGCTATGTTTCAGTCCTGCCTATTTTTTATTTAATTGTTTTTTCATATTGCAGATACTGCAAATGTGAAATGCCATACAACCCTGATGACCTAATGGTGCAATGTGAAGGCTGCACTGATTGGTAAACTTCAATGATTCTTTAAATTGTGCCTTTTTTCCCTTTTTATTGTTTTTTTTTCAGGTTTATGGTTGATAGAATATTAGCTGAGTTGGTTTACAGGAACATCTTGAGGACAATTCAGGTTTTGCCTGAATATCTTTATGGAAAAGAAAGTAGTAGCTTCATGTTCTTCATTATTACTTAATATTTTTGTCATGATAACTTCAATATGTAAAAATTTCTCTTAGGGATCATAAAATGAATACGGCGGGTTCGTTGCTAATATGCTAGACATTTTGAAGCCACCGAGTTTCAAAAACTAGTCAACTTGTCAGTCCCACCTTTTACTTCTACCAATGTCAGGGCCATGACAACCACAGATGGAGAAAAAGAATTTGTTATGGTTCTTGAGCATGGAAAGAAGGGACCATTGCTTGATGTGATTATTTCATCTGACAAGTGTGAGAATGCTGGTTCAAGTCTGGGAGTTGCCACTTCATGCAAAAAATGCCATAGCTTTGGTCTATATCCATTGCACCCTTAATGATCTCTCTGCTTGTGTTAAGAAAGAATTTAAGATAGTGAAGTATCAACCTTTGGTCACCTGCCTTATCAAGTTTCTTATATTTCATGATGATGCCACACTACTTCCTTATTGTAGTGTGATCTCTGATGAACTTTATAAAAACTATTATCCACAATACCATTGGTCATGACCTGTTAGTTGCATTTAAATACTGTGTAGATTTTAGTCTATCAAAACACCTGCCACGGGATGGGTGTGGGAGGAGAAAGGGATGTGTCAATGGACACACCCACCTAAAATACAAAGAGATCTACAAAAAAGACCACCCAGGAAGGGCAGTCCCCCAGTACAACTTGATCTGATTTTCTCTCTCTCTTCCAAGAGAATCTGCAAGTGCATTTGCTGATATTCTCTACCATCTGAACAAGGTGTTTGTTCTAGAGGCTAAAGATATGACCTCCCAAATAATGTGATAGAGCATCTATTGGTGAACCCTCCTGTAAAAGGGATGTCTTTTTGTGCTTTTGAAATAGGTAAATGTTCCTTTTTTTGGGGGGGGGGATTATAATTGAATTGTGGTATGATGATGCATGGACATTTTTTCTTTGAAGTGATGGTCATACAGATGTAACCAAGTACCTAAGTTATTAGGATGATATTACAGACTATAAACATACAACAATCAACCCTAAGTTAATTAAAATGACATGGAGGTGGCATTCAGTAAATTCAGACTCTGATCTGAAAAGCAAAAAAAGTTCTAGGAATAGTTCTGAGCTCTGATATGTGAAGATTTGCTTTTCTGCATTTTCAGATCTCCAAATGCAGCGAAGTGGTTTGGTGATATGAATACTATAACTTCTAAAAATATCTGCTTTGTAGTTTTACCCTTTTGAATATACAATATATTATATTATAATTATATCTTTTTATACAATTAAAAACATATTTCCATTCTATACTATGATATTGTATTTAATATAATATAAAGTATATTATAATAAATACAATATGATATTACGATATAATACGATATTTATAAAGACTACTGGAACAGACCAACGGAAAGCAGTTAATCAGTTTTACAGGAGGAGGCCACGTCAGCACAACTAATCGTCCACTTGCAACAGCTGTAACAGAAAGAAATCAAAGATTGTAAACAGTATAAGTAGTGAAGCACAAAGAGAAATAAGACAGTAATTCTTTCGGCATTAATCTCTCTCTCTCTCTCTCTCTTTCTCTCCTTCCAACGAATTCAGGAGGTTGGCTCCCTCGAAGAGCTCTGAGTTAGGCAGGTTCCTAACAAGTTGGTATCAGAGTCAGCATGACCAACACAAGAAACACATCAGTAGACACCCAAGTGGATCAGATGGAGGTAGAGATCCATCGAATGTCTTCAGATCTCAAAGAAATGAAGGAAGGTTTCACTGCTCTCCTCAATCGTCTGGAGCAGGGGGCAACAAACAACGACAGAGGAAGGCAAGAAGAGCGCAACAATGAAAACAACCACAGAATAGGGCCGGCGGCAATGAGAGCAGCCGAAATCGATTTCCCCATCTTCTCAGGCGGTGACCCAACTCCCTAGATTCTCAGAGCCGAACGGTATTTCGATTACCATGAGACACCTGGGCAAGATAGGGTAGTTTTGGCTTCTGCGCATCTTGAAGGGGAAGCTATCCTCTGGTTTCAATGGTACCGACGGGGGCACCCTCGTCAAACTTGGGCAGACTTCACTGATGCCATGACTATCCGTTTTGGATCGTCTAGGTTCGTAGATCATGATGAGAGTTTGGCAAAGCTACGACAGGTGGGATCAGTTAAAGATTACCAGATGGAGTTCGAAAAGCTGGCCATGAGAGTCCAAGGGTGGACGGAGAAGGCGTTGGTGGGAAGCTTCGTTGTCGGCCTAAAAGAAGAACTGCGACTAGAAGTAAAGGCGATGCAGCCCACTTCGGTCATAAATGCAACAACGCTAGCAAGATTGTATGAGGATAAGTTCGCTCGAGCAAGAAAGGTGCAACGACCATGGGGTCCAGGAACTAGGACGACAACACCAGACAAGGAGGAAGGAATACTGGGCCCAGGCCCATTGGTTCCTTTCAAACGACTGACTTGGGCAGAGATGCAAGCCCGTAGAGACAAAGGACTCTGTTACAACAGCGAAGAGAAATTCGGGCCAGGCCATTGGTGCAAGAAACAACAAGCATTTCTCCTCCAAACAGATGCCGAAGAGGAAGATGACCTCACCGGTTGTGGGAAATCTAACCCAGGGTGGGAAATACAACCCAATGGCACACCTGAAATATCTCTACAAGCCCTTACGGGACTTGTGTCTCCTCAAACAATGAGAGTTGTTGGGCTAATCCAGGGACGCCAAGTGTCAATCCTCATAGATAGAGGCAATTCCCTTAACTTCATAACTCAAGTCTTGGTGGATAAAATGGGACTTCTGGTTCAACCAACAACGGCTTTTACGGTTCATGTGGCCAACAGTAATAGCCTATCCTGCAATAGCATTTGCATGGGCTTACCACTAAAGGTTCAGGGTCACCAGTTTGCGGTGGACCTATATCCTCTTCATCCCAGTGGAGCGGACGTGGTGCTAGGCATTCAATGGTTAAGACAGTTAGGGCCCGTGATCTGTGACTGGGCCCGTCTCACCATGGACTTCACATCAGGGAACTCTATAGTCCATCTACAAGGGCAAACATGCAAGGATCCAAGGCCCATCAGTCTTGCAACATTAACAAAGCAAATAGGAGATCCGGATCAGCCCATATTCATGCACATGGACTCAAATTGGACCAGCCCATCTTTAGCTAACAGCAGCCCAGATGGGCCTAGAGACTTCCAAAGCCGCCTACAACAACTCCTTCAGCACTATGGCAGCGTGTTCGAAGAACCCCAAGAACTTCCACCACGCCGGGAGCATGACCACCGCATCCCCCTCTTGCCGAGAGCTGCCCCAACCAATGTAAGACCCTACCGATACCTTTCTTTCAAAAATTTGAAATCGAGAAGCAAGGTCAAGATATGCTTAAGCAAGGGATAATACAACCCAGTCACAACCCATTCTCTTCACCGGTATTATTTGTTAAAAAAAGGATGGGACGTGGCGATTTTGTATTGATTACAGAGCCCTCAACAATATCACCATTAAAGACCGATTTCCAATACCAGTCATTGATGAGCTGCTTGATGAACTCAGTCAAGCCACCATATTCTCAAAATTAGATTTACGAGCTGGGTATCATCAAATAAGGGTACATAGGGAGGATGTTCACAAAACGGCTTTTAGGACACATGATGGCCACTATGAGTTCCTGGTCATGCCATTTGGGCTGACCAATGCTCTAGCCACATTTCAAGCATTAATGAACGACATATTCCAGCCATATTTACGTAAGTTCATCCTTGTTTTCTTTGATGACATATTGGTCTATAGCCCCAATTGGGAGGAACATCTGAATCATCTATAGGTCACCCTTGCAACACTTGAGGCCCACCAGTTGTTCGCTAAAGAGTCCAAGTGCTCCTTTGGACAAAACCAAGTTTACTACTTGGGACATGTTGTAGAGAATGGAACTGTAGCGGCCAACCTAGATAAAATCTCCAGTATAATGGGTTGGCCGCAACCCAAAAGTGTGAAAGCGTTGAGGGCCTTCTTGGGCTTGACTGGGTACTACCGCCACTTCATCAAAAACTACGGCCTAATAGCTACCCCGTTGACCCAATTGCTGAAACAAGACGCTTTTCACTGGTCAACCCAGGCCCAACAAGCTTTTGAGCAGTTGAGACAGGCAGTTGCGAGCCCTCCAACATTAGCATTGCTCGATTTCACAAAAGACTTCATCATTGAGTGTGATGCCTCCGGTCAAGGTGTCGGGGCTGTTCTCATGCAAGAGGGGCAACCACTAGCCTTTTTCAGCAAGGCCTTAACATCACAAAAGTGGGCCAAATCAGTTTATGAACGAGAATTAATAGCAGTGGTCTTAGCAGTCCAACGTTGGCGATCCTACTTGCTTGGTAGACGGTTCATAATTCGGACCGACCATCAAAGTTTGGAGTTCTTATTGGATCAATCAGTCCTATCCTCGGAACAACAACGATGGATATCCAAGCTACTGGGGTACGACTACATAATTGAGTACAAAGCAGGGGCTGCTAACTGGGTGGCTGACGCCTTCTCATGGCACCCACAATCATTTCAGTTACTAGTATCTTCCCCAACTTCTCCACTCCTGGATCTACTTCGAAAAGAAGCCCAATTCCATAGGGAGTTACAGCAGTTGAAGGCCCAAGTATTGGCAAATCCCTCACTGCACCCCGGGTACACCATTAAGAATGATCTACTCTTCTTCAAGGGACGCCTGGAAATTCCGGCAGATTCTGCTCATCTCAGGAAGCTCCTGGAATTATTCCATGTCTCACCCACAGGTGGCCACTCCGGCATCCTACGAACACAAAAACGCATCGCCACACAATTCCATTGGAAAGGCATGCGTACATCTATCCAGAACTTCATAGCCGGGTGTGCAGTATGCCAACAAAACAAGTCGGCCACTACAACACCAGCAGGCCTCTTGCAACCACTCCCAATACCAAGCCAAGTCTGGGATGATATATCAATGGATTTCATCACAGGATTGCCTGTTTCTGCCAGCAAAACAGTTATCCTTGTGGTAGTGGATAGATTGACGAAATACAGTCATTTCCTACCTCTATCACACCCATTTATAGCAGTCATTGTTGCTGAATTTTTCCTCCGGGAAATTGTGCGCCTACATGGGCTACCCAGCTCAATTGTATCTGACAGGGACCCTATCTTTACGAGCCGTTTCTGGGCTGAACTTTTCCTCCTACACGAGGTTAAACTATTGAAGTCAACTAGCTACCACCCCCAATCTGATGGACAGACAGAGGCGGTTAACAAGAGTCTCGAAACATATCTGAGATGCTTCGCGGGAGATCAACCAAGACAATGGGTGAAGTGGATCCACTGGGCTGAATGGTGGTACAACACCACTTTCCATAGCGCCGCTGGGATGACACCCTTCAGAGCTCTATATGGTCGGGACCCTTCCCCTCTACTTCCTTATGAAAAAGGGACCACCACAGTAGCGGCCGTAGAAGAACAGGTGACGCAACGAGTTGAGGTGTTAAAGGAACTGAGACATCATCTCTTACAGGCACAGCAATGGATGAAGCACACCTATGGTAAACATCACAAGAATGTCCAATATGAAGTCAGTGATTGGGTGTTTCTCAAATTACAACATTTCAGACAGATTTCAGTTGCAAGCCGACAGTGGAACAAACTCAGCCCACGCTATTTTGGACCATTTAAAATCCTTGAGAGAATAGGGTCAGTGGCCTACAAGCTGGACCTTCCGGCAACATCAAAACTGCACCCTGTATTCTATATCTCCTTACTGAAGAAAGGGCTGAAGTCAGGAGTCATTACAAGTGCGACCCTTCCCACATTTTCAGAGGAAGGACAGGTGCAGACTGAGCCAGCCCACATCATCGATTTCAGATGGGTGTGCCGGGGTGGAAGAGTCATACCAGAAACATTAGTTGTTTGGTCTAAACTCCCAGAAGAGGATGCAACCTGGGAATCCTACTTAGATCTGCAATCAAATTTTCCCACATTAGACCCTGAGGGTAAGGTCGCTCTAAAGGAGGGGGGGGATTGTAAAGACTACTGGAACAGATCAACAGAAAGCAGTTAATCAGTTTTACAAGAGGAGGCCACATCAGCACAACTAATTGTCCACTTGCAACAGCTGTAACCGAAAGAAATGAAAGATTGTAAACAGTATAAGTAGTGAAGCACAAAGAGAAATAAGACAGTAATTCTTACGCCATTAATCTCTCTCTCTCTCTCTCTCTCCTTCCAACAAATTCAGGAGGTTGGCTCCCTCGAAGAGCCCTGAGATTGGCAGGTTCCTAACAATATTTAATCTATGTTCTGCCAAAAAACTATATATTATATAATATACAATGTTTTCGTAGCATATGAAGATAGTTATACATTATATTATATAGATATAAATAAAATTATATGCATACTCTTATTTAATATTATATTATTATGTTATATGGATATTTGAGATTGTTGAAGGACAATGTTGTCCAATTGATCTCTCAATTTAGTGTTGAATATTTTTAGAGGTGAGTAAACCTCTGAAAATTTTAGAGTAATTTTTAAATTCAGAGGTGTGCTTCGATGTAAAACTAAACTATCATATAACCTCTGAAAGCAAAAATTTCAGAGTTCAGAAAATGCCACTTGAGACTACTTGAGTGTCCTCCAGTTGAATCCATTCATTCATTGTTTCTCTTATTTATCCTGTCTGAAATGGCTCTTGCTTGTAGAGAAGATAACTAGTAAGTCATTACAATATTTATTCCACTGCTTCTTGTCCAGGTTTCATCCACATTGTATAGATATGACAGCAGAAGAAGCCAAGAGACTTGAACACTTCTTCTGTCAAGGTTGTTCCTCACAAGGTCAAAAGAAGTTGCTCAACTCTCACACTGCTCCCAGAAACTCAGAAACTAAGGTATGCTCACTGCTTTCAGCATTTATGTGTATTTGCTTACAAGATGACTTGCATATATTATACTTCCAAGAGATTTATTGCTGGCTTATTTCAACATGTAAAGCATCTGATATACTGATTTATGGTTTGTGTTCGTTGTTTTTCAATTCATTTAGACGAAGCAAGATCAATAAAATTGTCAGTTAAGATTACTAAGCTATTGAATTGCATTCATCATAATTTTGATGATAAAGCATTTGCTACCAATAAAAAAGATATAGCTTTTTTTTGGTCAACCATTGTGGCCACTGGGGTTAGCGGTAAAAGAATTGTGTTTCACATGATGTTCAGAACAAATGTGAGAAATTGCTCTCTTCTTTCCTTCTGTCCAATGTTCGGTACTGATGATCGTGCTTTACATTTTTTTCTCTTGCCATACTGCCACTCCAAGAAGGAAGAAAATAATCATTATTAGGTTTATAAATTGTCTTGATCAGAACAGTGTTATCCAGGAATAAAGGGGTGTTGGTGGCTAATTCTCCTCAACTTTAGGGGGGTAGAGGGGGGAGGTGATTAGGGGTGTTGGTGGTCCACATGGTCATCTAGGATATATTGGAGGGCAGGGACAGAAGGATCTTTATATCCCCTTTTGATTCTTTGTGAGGGGTTTTATTTTTTACTTGCTTGTGATATACCCAAAAGAAAATTTCAGGACTTCCTTTTTAATCTGCGATGAAAAAAATATCATTACAAGTAAAAAATGGAATTTAAGAATTCTTTTTTTTTTGATAATTGAGTGAAAATTTTATTAATCACCAAAGATAAGAGTTACAAGCAACCCAAGGAAAGGCACGAGATGTGACCTTTCCAGAAGATCTAATTACAACTTTTCAAATTCAACTAGAACAAGTTACAAAGTAGCCCAAAAAAGGACCTTCCCTGGAGACCCCTTGTTTTGGCTAATGAATCAGCCATGGTATTTGCCGACCTGCTCACCCATTGAACATTGATTCTCATATTGCTAGTTAACCATTTTTCTTTTTTGAGGAGGTTTCTATAGCCCCAAATGACAGAATCTGGGTTTAACAGCCACCCCACTACCACCTGAGAGTCTCCTTCAATTAGAAGATGTTCCACCCCAAGCTGGTTCACAATTTGGATCCCTTGTACAGCAGTTAGTATCTCTGCCCTTGTAGAGTCTCCCACTCCCACAGGTCCAGAAAATAAGAATTATTGGTTACTTAAAGCGAAAAGGAGAAACCAAGAATATGAAGGCAGCAAAAGCAAGCACAAATAACACTACAAACCAAACCCTACCAACCGGAAAAAAAACCCACAGTATAAGGGGGTTAGGTCTATAATTTAAATCGGTTCTTCCAATCCCTCCCTCAGCTTACTCATTAGCCATAGAGTTTGCAAATCTTTGGATACATCTCAAGAAGAGCTCTCCAGTTGGATGACAAGGATCTAGCCTCCTTAACTCTCCAGTTGGATGACAAGGATCTAGCCTCCTTAATGCAGTTGTCTTACATCCAGGGCCACTAGGATCTTCAAGCATCCATCCTATTACAACTTTGGGATCATCCTCCACTTAAATATGAGTATATGACCAAATCTTAGAGAAGGTAGCAGAATCAATCCTTCAAGTATTGATAGGAACTTAGAACTAAGGAAATTTCTGGATCTAATGGGATCCATTCTCCCATTCTCTCTTTTGTGATTTATTAGAACTCCTAAAATTCCTAAGGGACCTAGGTTACAGATTGAACATCCACCAGAATTTATTTCTGAAAACTTCCCTTGCTGCAAAGTAATCTTTTCTCAACAAATAAATAAATAAATAAATCCCTTGCTGCAAAGTAATATTTTCTCAATAAATAAATAAATCCCTTGCTGCAAAGGAGACTGCTTCTGTGCAATGAAGAGCTTGCCACCACTTGCCAATTCCTTACTGAAAAGTCTTTGAATTTTGAAAACTTAATTGTTGATGAGATTTGTCTGAATGTCTGCAACCCTATGGTTACCTAACTCCCATGCTGAAATTGTTGTTCATGAAGGCATTCAGGGAGGTGGTCCATTTGAAATTTTATGGTAGCTCATAAGGGCAACCAAGAGTGCTTGGGGATTGGTGGTGTTGTCTCAGGAGGTGAAGGAAACATAATTTTGTGCAGTGGTTCTACAGGAAAACCAATCTTCACCATGACAGGTGAGAGTGCTCTTTGTTCATCTTGGGAGACCCTATCTAGAGGAGGCCTTCATCACCATTGATCAAGGGATTCTGCCTATGCTAGTAGACAGGGCCAGGTTTTCAGGTGAGATCCCTCTTAGTACACCTTTTTCGGAGCAAAGATGCTACTGTCTTCCTCCAAAAAATTTCATGGAAAGGGCTTCTTTGGAAAATGTATGTCTATTTGTGGAGTTTGTTCTTGCTCTGTTGCCTCCTTTGTCTCCCCCATGCCAAGGCTTCTGCAGCCCATGTGCACTTTCACAGACTGCTTAGGTGGGGCGTACTATTGGCACCATTGTCCTCCTTGTAGTCTTCAGAAGTTTTTTTTTTTTTTTTTTTTTCACATATCCAAGCAGCAATTTTAGTCTATTTTTTAGTATGTGGATTAGTTGGCTACTTGAGTGTGGGCCTTGGTGCAAATGCGCAATGGTTGGGTTGCTCCATTGTGACCTGAGTGACCAGGGTTCAAATCTTGGAAACAGCCTCACTGTGTGCATAGGGGTAAGGCTGTATACACCCCACACCCACATTGGCAGGAGCCTCGTGCACTGGTCTGCCCTAGATTAGTTGGCTACTTCAATTTCTCTGTTGGCTTCTTCTACTTCCACAAGAAAATAGGTTTTATAAGACAATTCTTAAGAGTGGGCTTCTTTCTGTCTTGACCCTGCCCTAGATTAACTGCTTCATTAGTAGTAAATTTCATGCTCTACTTTCAAGGGAGCTTTTTTTTTTTGATAAGTCTACTTTCAAGGGAGACTTATTCCATTGTCATGACCATGGGCTTCTTTCTGTACTAGTAGCAATGCAAAGTGATAGATTCTCAAGTTTAAAGCAGCTATCATTCTTTTAAACTGCAATTGGATGTTGATGTATCTCATTCAGAGTGTCTATGCAATATAGGAAAGTCCTAATTTAGATAAAGTTACCACCACTACATCATCTCCTTTGAAAATTTCCTGTTTTCCCAACTCTTGGGGCAACTATTCGAAGTAGAGGGGGAAAATACTCTCTCAACATTACATTGTTTTAATCTTGCATGCCAAACTTCAAAATTTTATGTGATGGTTAGAAGGTATGGAAGTCATCAGGTGTCCCTTCATCCCCAATATTTTGGCTTCTGCCCGTTCCACTCAAGGTTCAAAGTATTTGAAATGCAAGGTGTACCGGAAAGGTAATTTTAAGAGACGTATCGAGATACGCTTTGGAAACACATAGATATGAACGAAAAATCAAGATACACATGGATACACTAGAAAATCCAAAAAAATCCTTAGAAAAATATATTAACAACAATAAAAATGAGTTTTATGTTATTATAACTAATTTATTTAAACATAAAAACCATACTTTAATAATTTATAAAAAGTATTGGGACATAATTAGCAACGGTTGAAAAGTAATAGAACTGAAATGTATTTGTGTATATATACTAATGTTTATTAGTTAATAATTTTTTTGAAGTCATTTATTAGTTGATATTTATTATATATAGATTTATATAATATTTATCATGTATAGAAGTTAATATATATACCTTAATTTTTAATAAATAAATATAATTTGTATTGATCTTATTATTATATAAATTTTAATAATCAAGTTTTAGCATTTATTGAGAAACATCCACCAAGAGAAGAAAAATAATTTAAGAATAAAAATGCATGCTATTAAGATAAGCAATTAAGGTTGGTATACTAGTTAATTAGTTGTTGTAAATAAATGACTAGGTTCAAAGCTTCTTACCTTCACCTTATGATTTTAACAAGTTATTTGACTTAAGTAGCATTTAATGACGTCATAAATGCCTTAATTAAAGGTAACTCAAATGAGCATTGTAGAGAAGATGGGCCGAATGACCCATAGACTGTTTTCTTATTTCTTTTCTTTGTGTTCTTTACTGTAATGGGCCTCAACATGGGCCTTACTTATGTCTATTTTAAATTATTCGCCCAGTTAAGGGCCTCTCTGTAATTACTGAAATTAAGTTAATGAAAAGGGATTAGGGTGTAAGAGAGGATAAGAATTCGAAAATCTCTCTCTGAACCCTTATTGCTGCTACCTTCTTCCTCCTCCTCTCTCTTCTTGATTCTCTGTTTCTGCTGTTCTCTATCACTTTTCTGCACTATTTTAAACAGTCCGTTTATTTCAGAAGTTTGTTTTTCTTCTTGGTATCAGAGTGGGCTTTCCTTTTCTCTCTTTTCTCTCTTTTCTCCTCTTTCTTCCCATACATAGTGTGTATGGAGAACTGAATCGAATGAATAGTTACAGAATTTTTTTTTCAGCCCAATTGTTAGTGGTTTTTGGAGAGGAAGCTATCCTTGTCGTCACTTTGACAGTATCAAGTGTGTTGCCTGAAACCCTAATTAATTGGAAAAATCTTCTTGCAAGCCCCACAGGGAGTTTGGCCTTGGCTCTTAGTGATTGAAAGACTTCTTGTACTTCATCTTGAAGATCGATTCAAGTAGCTCATTGTTCTGTGTAGTTTACAAGGTGTGGTTAGGTTTTTTCTGTTTCTCCCGGGTTCCAGGTGTGACGTAGTTAACAAGTACGACTGCATAGAGGTTGATTCATAACACATATTTTTTTTCCTGTTTTCATTGATTGTTAATTGAAGTTGTTAGAGGTTATTTTTGGAGTGTTTTAAGAAGATGGAGCCTTCGGAAGTTGAAAACAAGCATGTTGCTGAATCCGGACAGGTTCTGAGGTCCTCTATTGACTTTATACTGGTTGTGACCACAGTCAAGCTAGATGGAACCAATTATCTGGCATGGTCACAATCAGTAAAAAGTTCATGTCTGCAGTAGAGGCAAGTGGGGGTATGTCTCCGGGAGCAAGAAGGCTCCCTCAAAAGATGATCCATCCTATGAAAAATGGATGCAAAAAAATTACACTGTAATTGGATGGTTAGTAAATTCAATGCAACCTCAAATCAGTTAACACTATTTATGGATGAATTCAACAAAGGAAATATGGGACAGTGTTGCTGAAATCTATTCTCAGAAATTAAATGTAGCCAGGGCATATAAGTTGAGGAGTGATGTGAAAAATTTAAGGCAGGGGGAGAGACCTTTGGCTGTTTATTTCTCAATGCTGAAATCTCTTTGGCAAGAAATTGACTTGATGGAAACTGTTGCCTGGAAAAGTACTAATGATGCTGAAACCTACAAAAAATTAGTTGAGAGAAACAAGGTTTTTGAATTCTTGACGGGGCTGAATCCCGAGTATGACATCATAAAACATAACGTCTTATCCAAGGATAGTGTTTCATTGTCTCAGGCCTATGCCTTGGTGAGTAGTGAAGAAAGTAAGAGACTAGTCCAGGTTCAAGGGGCTGATCTAAATGACCACTTTGCTAACATGGGGCTGAAACCTAAGGGAACTACATGAAGTCCAGATGGTTCAGGTAAGAAGGAAGTTATTTGTGAGTACTGTAAGAAACCAAAGCACACAAAAGACAAGTGCTGGAAACTGCATCCGGAGCTTCTTCCCCTTCGTTTCCAAAAGAAGACTAATAATATGAAGACAGGAAATGCCTAAACGAAGAGAGGACCGCTAGTGAACAGTTAGCAGTTATGAAGGCAGAATATGAGAAGTATGGAAGGATGATCAGTCACCTAGAGAGTGTTGCCTCTTCTTCCAACCCTCCAGGAAATTCAACTTCTACATTTGCTCATTCAGGTATACGAGCTTCTGCCAATCATGCAACTATCTCAGGTAATCGTAGGATCCCTTGGATTATTGATTCTGGTGCTTCTGACCTAATGACCAGCCTTTTCACCTTTTTTATTTCTTATGATTTGCTTCCTGGCCGTGATAAAATCACCCTAGCCGATGACTCTCTTGCTCCTATCTTTGGCAAGGGAACCATCAAGGCTACAGACTCTCTGTTACTTCCTTTTGCTCTTCATGTCTCCAAACTAAATACAAATTTGTTATTTGTAAGTAGCCTAACTAAGTCTTTGAATTGCAATGTAACCTTTTTTCCTTCTTATTGTGTTTTTCAGGATCTGGTGTCTCAGAAAGTGATTGAGAGTGGCCATGAGGCAAATGGAATATATCTGTTGGATACTCCTAGACAGAGCCAAGGACAACCTGGGAAAGCTACCTTTGGATCTACATCTTCAGAGTTTGTCAGTCGTGTCATGTTATGTCATTTTCATTTGAGTCATCTTTCTTTTTCTACATTGAGTCATTTATTCCCAGAACTATTTAAGGGAATTAATTTGTCCAGTCTTCATTGTGAGTCGTGTGAGTTGTCAAAACATTGTAGAAGCAGTTACCCTTTGAGTATAAAAGATCTTCTTTTCCATTCCATATTGTGCATTCTGATGTGTGGGGGCCTTACCACCTACCCTTTATGGGTGGCTATAAATATTTTATCTTGTTCATTGATGTTTTATCACAATATACTTAGATATTTTTTATGGAGACCCGTGATGAAGTTGTTCCATAAATTTGTTCTAACCCAATTTGATACTAGAATCAAGATTTTTAGATCCAGCAATGCAAAAGAATATTTTGAGACAAACCTAACTTGTTATCTCACTGATTTGGGGTTATTCACCAAAGTTCTTGTGTTAGGACTCCAAAGCATAATGGAGTTGCTGAAAGAAAAAACCGACACATTGTTGAAATTGCAAGAAGTATCCCGTTTGCCTCACATGTCCCTACAAGATTTTGGGGGGATGCTGTTTTCACTGCAACCTACCTAATCAACCGTATGCCATCTAGAGTGTCGGGTTTTAAGTCTCATTTTAGTCTCTTTCATCTAGGCAATGACCTTTTTCCTATTCCACTCCATGTCTTTGGCTGCACTTGTTATGTACACATTCCAAGTACCCAAAGACATAAATTTGAACCAAAGGCCCACAAGTACATTTTCCTTGATTATGCCTCCACACAAAAGGGTTATTGTTGTTTTGATCCAAAGTCTAGAACTCGGTTTGTCTCAATGGATGTCACCTTTGATGAGTCTTCTTCTTTCTATGATCCTTCTTTGGAGAAGCATTGTCCAAAGGGGGAGAATTTGTCACAGTTGTTTGCTCTCCCCCTTCCTGTCCCAGTTGAGTCTTCTTTTGAGCCCCCTTCTACTTCAAATGAGTCAAGGGAGAAACAGTCATCTTATTCTCTTTCCAATATTCCTATTCCTTCTCCGTTACCTCCTCATCCTCTTTTTAATCCTAGGTTGTACCAACGGCAGAGAACTAGAAGTGGGCAGATTGTTTCCCCTACACCACATGAGCCTCCTACACTTTCAGTCACAGAAGAGACAACAGGTACTTCTACAGTCCCTTTGGAGCCATCATTCCCAGACCTTGATATCCCTATTGCTATCAGAAAATGTAAAAAGAAGTGTATTACACATTGCATTTCCAAACACCTTTCTTATAGTTTGCTCTCTCCTTCGTATTTTGGCTATCTTTCTTCTGTTGCTTCTAACCCAATACCCATGTTAGTGCCAGAAGCTCTTACTATTCCAGAATGGAGGGATGCTATGAGAACGGAAATTGATGCCCTGCATAAGAATGACACTTGGGAAGTGGTTGATTTTCCTGAAGAGAATGAACTAGTGGGCTGTAAGTGGGTTTTCACCATCAAATATCATGTTGATGGCACCATTGAAAGGTACAAAGTTAGGCTGGTTACAAAAGGTTATACGCAGACATATGGAATTGACTATCTGGAGACCTTTGCTCCTATTGCAAAGATGATCTTTGTGAGGGTTCTGCCATCTCTGGCTGCACATTCAGATTGGCCACTTTACCAGCTGGATGTGAAAAATGCATTCCTGAATGGAAAGTTACACGAAGAGGTCCATGTCTCTTCCTCCAGGGATATATGGCACAGATATGGAGGGAAAAGTATGCAAGATGCAGAAATCTCTTTATGGACTTAAACAGTCACCTAGGGCATGGTTTGAAAGGTTTAGGTTTTCCCTTGTTAACTTTGGCTATATACAGACTCAGTCTGATCATACCCTCTTTGTGAAGAGGAGAGGCTCTTTGGCAATATATCTTATTGTCTATGGTGATGATATAGTTGTGACTGGTAATGATGTAACATGGATTAATGATCTTAAGTCTTTCCTTCATACAAAGTTTGAGATCAAAGATTTGGGGGAATTAAGGAGTATTGTTGAACATGGTCATATGAAACTGGAGGCTTACACAGATACTGATTGGGCCGGAAACATTGATGATAGAAGGTCAACTTCTGTGTACTGTAGCTTGGTGGCAGGTAATATTATTTCTTGGAGAAGCAAGAAACAATCAGTTGTTGCCAGATCTTCAGCTAAAGCTGAATGCAGAGCCATGGTTCATGGAGTTTCTGAGCTACTTTGGCTTTGATCCTTGATGGGGGAACTGGGTATTGAGTATGATAAGCCATTAATGTTATATTGTGATAATCAGGTTGCCATCAACATTGCTCATTATCCGGTGCAACATGACAGAACCAAACATATTGAAGTTAACATACATTTTATTTGAGAAAGTGTGGCTTCTGGAGAAGTTTGTCCACCATTTATCTCTTCTGAAGGACAATTAGCTTATTTCCTTACCAAGGGCATCCCCAAGGCCAAACTTCAGCATGATACTGGAAAGCTTGGCATGATTGACATCTATGCTCAGCTTGAGGGGGAGTGTAGAGAAGATGGGCCAAATGGCCCATAAACAGTTTTCTTATTTCTTTTCTTTATGTTCTTTGCTGTAATGGGCCTCAACATGAGCCTTACTTGTGTTATGTCTATTTTAAATTATTTGCCCAATTAAGGGCCTCTTTGTAATTACTGAAATTAAGTTAATGAAAAGGGATTAGGGTGTAAGAGAGGATAAGAATTCGAAAATCTCTCTTTGAACCCTTATTGCCGCCAC
The DNA here is from genome assembly GCF_055504915.1 of Nelumbo nucifera. Classification (NCBI taxonomy): domain Eukaryota; kingdom Viridiplantae; phylum Streptophyta; class Magnoliopsida; order Proteales; family Nelumbonaceae; genus Nelumbo; species Nelumbo nucifera. The sequence goes on from NC_142653.1 coordinate 27,702,835, forward strand.
CTTCTTCTTTTTTTTTTTTTTTTTTATCAATAGCACGGAAATGGTCCAATACGAGGGAAATTAAATTCGGTTGATACATAGCACGTATCGGTCCGTTTCGAGATTGTATCGGCCGATACATACCTGAAATGGTCCAATACGAGTGAAAAAGTACGAAACTATCGAATTCTGTATGTTTCATGTATCAGATCTCTTCTGAAATGAGCTGATTCGGGCCGATACGTTTGCAAAATTTTAAACCTTGGTTCCATTGTGTTATCTTTTTGAAGCTTCTGCAACCATATTAATTCTTGCTCTTTCAATCTGGCCATTTTACCATAGAAAGGATCATTTCTAGGTGCAAAATAAAAGTTTGGGCTGATGAGCATGAGATGAGAATATGGTTTCAAGTCTGAGATTCTGAGGGTAGCCACTGTGTGAAAAATAAAAAAGGAAAAAATAGAAAGAAAAGAAAAGAAAAAAAAAGGACAAAAGGTTAAGGGCATATCCAGTTCACCCCTCATAAGACCATACAACCAGGACCAACATTGGGTGGTGACCCTGTAGTCATACATACAATAAGAGAAACGGAGAAGCTTTCAATCAAACTTCCTATAATCTAGTTACCTCCAAGTGAATTTAGATTTCTTTCATGGGTCAAATTAGGTTCTAATCTTTTTATACAAGACAATTCTTGCCATGTATAAACATCATATCCTGTAGATAGAATTGATCAAATCCAATTTCTTTGGTTGCCAGGCCATTCCATGAAATCAATTTTCAATTCCCAACTTCCTAGGAATATTGATTTTTCCAAAGACGTGAGACTCGTGATGATTTATTTATGCGGGGAGGAGTGCTTCCTTCTCATCATCCAACTCAATTTCAGCAAAAAAGGATAAATAAATAAAATGAAGTAAAAAATAAATTCTAGTCCATTGAAAGTTTACAAAAACAGTATTTTTTGTGGCAATATGATGGAAATCATGGGAAATGTCAATCCAGGAAATTGTTTAACATCTAGTATCTTCCTAAAATGCTTGGGTGAAATTCTTCATTGCTATTAGCCAGCATGGCATCAATAAGACCAAATATGATGATGACCCAGTAGAGATGAATCTCGGGAAGTAATGGATGCTATGAACTAGATAAAGGTTTCCTAGTTGCTGAAAGTTATGTAGGGGATGTTGCTTGGTGTAATGGTAAAACCTTGGGGTAACAAGCATGAGAGCATGGTTTCAAGTGAAAGCAGCCACTTTGTGTAAAAAATGCATGCCAAAGGTTATGTCTGTATCCAGACCCTTCCCAGGATCCCAGGTAGCTGGGACCAACACTTGATAATGGCCTAATTAGTCGATAGAAAAGACATATAAGGCACAGAGGTCAAGTTGTTTGTTGTAGATTCACCAGAAATGCTTTGTAATATTTTCAATGTATGAGATCAGGTACCAGATGCTAGAGGTTCCTGGGTGATTGTGAGTGATTGGTTTCTCCCCGATTTCCTGCTGATGCATTGGAACTTATTGGATGAGGTCTTCGCCAACCAAGAGGCGATGTCAAATTTTACCTGGACAAGGAATGATTCTGTTTGGGGTCCAGGCTCTACAGTCTATACCTTTGTGTACCAGGAGACTGTGCTGCCAATCCCTCCTCCCCCTCCCACCCCACCCCAAGCTAACAAGAGAAATGCCAGTAACTAGTGAATGATAGAATAGAGAATCCCTGGAGAGAGGAGTATTCTTCCCAAACTGAGCCGTACTGTTTAAAGGTCCATATGTTGTGCATTCTGAAATTATATACTTAAAGAAGAGTGCTTTGCTTAAATCCAGAAGTTTTATCTTTGTAAAATTGATACACTCTACGTGCATAATTGTAATTCATGATATAGATATTCATTTATGGCAAATAAGCAAATAAGCAAGGAGATGGTCGAAAACTATAAGTGTCACTTCAAGAATGTGTGGTTTCGGAACTCAATGCATGTCCAACATGGACAGTATAATCAACCTAATGCTTATGCCCCATTGAATTCCTGATGAACTTTCTAATGCACGAAGTATGTTTCCTTTTTTATTTTTAAATTTATGAAGATCCTTTTTATTTTATATAATAGTAATTTTAACGTTTAACTGGTTCTTTTCAGCTGGATACTAAACGCCGAAGGAGGTGACTATTACGTGTATAAAAACATATACGCAGCTCAGCAGGATAAGAACGTATTCAAGAAATTGTTAACTCTTTTTTTTTTTTTTTAAACCTTGGGAGGACCACCACACTTTGTTGTAAGAGTAAGAGTAGTTCCATTCCCATGGGCCATGACAGTGCTTATCCTTTGACGATGGAGGTGTCTGTTGGTTTGTAAATAAATAGTGGATGGTTTGTACATAAAATGGTGTCTAGTCTAAATGGTTGGATCTTATGCAGTGTAAGGTACACCATATCTCCCCTTCTTCTTCTTTGTGTTTTTTTTTCAAAAATTTTTCGTGTATCCTCTACGGTTCTAAACAATCTAACACAAATCATTTTAGAGACTACATGGCTACATGCCTTTTCTCATCAACTACCCCAATTTATTGGTATTGCCTAGACCTAGAGAGGAGCGGCTTCCCAGGAGGGGTGGATTCGAGCTGAGCCAAGCCGAATAGTACCAGGCTTGAGTTCGAGCTCAGTTTAAGTAAAAAATTTGTAAGCTTGAGCTCGATTTGAGAAAAAAATGTTAAATAAAAATAAAAGTTATATATAATTTTTTTACTTGATATTTAAATAATTAAGAATTATAATATTTTTATCAAGGTTAAAAGTATCGACACTAATCGGTCCGTATTGATCGATAGGTATCGTTCTGAGACCCCTCTGATATGCCCTTAAGGTGGGTGCATCAGGGGTCTGACCGGTTCAGGGGGTGGAGAAGCCCTAAATCAGCCCCCTGAACTGGTTTTGGAAAAAAAAAAGTAAAAAAAGGGTATCGATTTGAGCATATTGATATTTTGAACCTTGATATATATATATATATATAAGCTTGGCTCGAGCTCGGTTGAAGCCGAGCCGAGATCGAGTAATTCATGAAGAGCTTGGCTCATAGCCACCCTTACTTCCTAGTTCTCACCCATTGTTATATATATATATATATATAAGCTTGGCTCAAGCTCGACTCATGGACACCCCTACTTCCCAATTCCCACCCATTGTTTTATATATATATATATATATATATATATATATATATATATATATAAGCATTGATTTTAAGTTACAATGTTCATACCAAACATAATACTACTCAAATCACTTGTTAAACGCCTAATGAGTATAAGTACCAACCAATCAAGTGTTTTGACATGAAATGTCATTCCTTTTTTAAACATTTGAACCTAAAATCAATGTTTAAAGTATTGATACGTATTGGCTCGTATCGGTCGATATATATCGTTTTGAGACCTTTTCGATACGTCTCTATAATGGGTGTATGGGGTATGACCGGTTTAGGGGGTGGAGGAGCCCTAAACCGGCCCCCCTGAATCGGTTTAAAAAAAAAGGCACAAAAATATGTATCGATTTGCTTGATACACTGGTATAGCCCCTACCGGCATATCGAACATATCGACATTTTCAATGTTGCCTAAAATGGCAATTGTACCAAACACAACTTCAATTGTGTGGAGGCACATACACTATGATAAGTGGCTACTATGGGGTGTGCTATTATTGGTTAGGGTTATATCTTATACTAGCCTATGAGAAACATACACAGTATAGGAAAACCTCGACCTCTCATTGAAAGAATGGTAGGATCCATCTAATGGACGCCATAAAGGTTGCGGAATGGGTGGGCGAATTTCAAAAATTTCCTACCTTCTCCCAACTAAGAATCATATTCCCTAAATTTAGAATACAATATTCAAGGATCTACTTGAACCCTAATCAAACCAGATCTGTACCAAAAGATAAATGGGAGGATTATACCTGATCCGGAGAAGCAGTATCTCCCAAAGTTGGTGTTCACGCCCAAAGAATGCTCCAAGATCTGTCCCTGCTGAAGATGACACAGCTGTGGATGGAACAGAACCAGCAGGGTGCGTCCTACACACTGGATCCTTCACAAGAATCCCCTGGATGTACTAAACACTGAATTCTTTCAGTCTTTCTTGCAAGACTGATGTCAAGAACTGGTTTCTTGACTTTCTTTTCTGCAAAGATCGAATCTTGCAATGTTGCAGATGGTGGCAGCAGGAGGAGATCTCCAGAAAACGAAAAAGGCTGAACTGTTTTTCTTTTCTGGAGAGTATGAGATCTAATCTCAAATCGCAGGAACCCTTCTTGCGATCTTGCTTGGTTCGAAATCTGATATTTCTCCCTCTTAGTTGGTTCGAAATCTCCTCCTTTCTTCTTTATTAAGAAATCTCCTCCTTAGGAGTTATCCCAATCCAAATCAGTATTTGGATAGGGGATGATCTCAATCCCTTTTCCAGATAGAGTTAGCTTACTCCTGATCTTATCAGGAGATTACCAGATTCAAATCTGATTTGAATTTGGTCTCTAAGAGTGGATAGAGCTAAGAGCCCAATCATTTTACTAACTTCAATCTAAAATTCGCCCCCTGGATGGGTGATCATATCAGCCCACCTCGAAATGGGCTTTTGGCCCATTAAGTGTTCAGTGTTTAATTAGCTTCCAATCTGCTGCCCAGTTGGGCTTCTTTGTATGGCGTGGGACCCAAGCATTGATCTACACACCAGCCACATGGGTTCGGCCTAGCCTTTAATACAAGGCCCAGCCGAATTCACTGAAAAACTCAATGAACCCCTTGAGTCCATCGTATGGACCCTATGGGCCCAACACTTACATTAAGTGGTCCCTGGGCCAAGCCATTTTATAAAAACCCAGGGACTGTGGACAGGTGCAAGATTAGCCCATCAGGTATTATCCTAAATGGTCTTACACTTAACCTCTCAGCCCTTAATGATCAAGCACTGCCCGACAAGAGAGGACCTCTCCCTCGGCTGCAAGGAACAGTGCCGCACTCTCCTCTCATATGGATCCCGGGAATTAAAACCATTTGCAAACATTTTGAAACCGTACATATATATATGAATATATTAATTTTGCAAAACAAAATTCCAACGATTGAAATCAACTGCCGGCAGTTTGGTTTCCATCAGAGAGAGTGCATTCCCGATCATTACCCTTTGTCCGACAAAGTGGCTGATTCTGTCACTATGACCACCCACTCAGATGAATTCTCAAACTGTCCCAACATACCCAGGTTTTGATCCCCACTAAGGATCTCACTGATTGGCATATCAAAGGCAGCCTGATCCAGCACCTAGTGAAGTGTCATAATCGAGTCTAGGGGTCAGGTGTAACTTTCCAGTTTTGCCCATCTATCTCCAAGGTCCAGGGCAAGACTGGAAATCTGGTCCGGTTCAAGGATTCAAGTAATCCCATACTGCATGTGCCTCGGGTCTTACCCTGATGGCTGAGACAGGCCATCCCAACACTTGGTGGCACACCAGCATCAGCCTTGGCAGGATAAATCTCCCCAGACTTATCCAACGGCTGTGAACATTTAAAACTAACATGAGTCTCTACAAATGTCCAGTTTTAGGGTTTTACACAGAATTAAACCAAACAACATGAATCAAACATGCACTTTATTTATTTCCATTAAATAACAAAAGTACATCAAATTAGATTGAAGCTAAGGGCATACATAAACTGCTTAACACTCATTTCATGGAAGCTGAAATCATAAAGTGAGGCATGGAGTCATAAAGTGACACACATGCCAATACAAAAAAGAACAATAGAGCAATACTCCAAACACACATGGACACGGGCTTGCCATCAATGTAACTTCATAGAATATTAAATTAAACATTCCTAAAACTCTAAATTACCCTAAAGCTATTTTATGAGACCATTTTTTCCTTTTAATTTAATTTTTTAATCCTAATTCTCACATGTTTATATCAACTTTCTTTCAACAAAGTTCATTTTGAGAACTTTAAATTTGTTGTTTAAATGTTATCAGCCCTATGGGTGATAACAATAAATATACGTATATATATATATATATATATATATATATATATATATATATATGTATGTGTGTGTTGAACACCCCAATTCACTCATTTATAATTCGTCCAAACCCTTTAGCGAGTTGGAAGCAGGTTGAATCACCTATTTGGTTAATTTAAATTGGTTGAACCGGTTTGTAGGTATCTATTGGGTTAATTTTGATAAGTTCATCTTGAGAATACTTTAGAATGTTTTTGTGCTTTAGAATGGTTATTTTCATTATTTTGATATTTATTGTTATCAAAAGATTCATCCCTTGAAATCTCGACTGGGAAAATTGATAATTTTATTTTCACTGTTATGTCAACACATCAAGAGGAGGGGGCAAAGTGTTGAAATCTAGACATTCAGTGGTGTAAGTGCTAACACCTCTAATGGGTGGCTATATCGATATTTTCTTTTTGAATGTTAGAATTTAGTGTCTGTTTGGTTTATAGTCAGTATCAAAATTTGTTGGAATTAGAATTAGAGTGGTCTATTACCATAATATGTTCGGTTCTGATAGAAATGGGAGTGAGAATTGAAATCAGTTGGAATGGGATTTCGTTTTGAAGGAAGGGAGGAAATGACCATTCCACTAGGAATGAGAATGGGATTCCGATTCCATTCAGAGTTCATATCTCCTGCCCATAAATACTCTGTTCACATCTACCCATATAATATTGCAGCCATACATCGTAAACATCTCATCCTCCTATATAGTATTATGCATGGAATGGATTCTTCCATCCAACCAAACAATTAGAATTTCCTATTTCAGATCCCCGTTCCCCCAACCAAACGGTCTCTCAAAATAGTGAGATTAATTTAATGGGTCAGACTGTCGGAGGTTGGCAGGACACAGGGTCGGAATGGGCCAATAGGGTGGAAATTGGGCAGGGTGGACGCGAGTCGCGAGGCCCACCGGCTATACCACGTAGCGCCTGCAGATTCGCGGATTGGATCCCGCGACTCCAGTCATTGAAGTGCATCTGCAACCCCTTCTCCAGTAATTCAAAGAATTCTGCTTGGGTCGTCGTCTCTACTTGCCAGTCGCCACTTTCCGTCCAAGAACCAAGTTCATCCAGGTACTCTAATAAACCTTCTTATCGCTTTGTCTTTCCAACGTGTTTCGATTATTTGACTAGTTTGTTTCTTTTCGAGGAAGTTTATGTACTAGGGTTTATTTATCTTCTGACCTTCAATTCAAATTTCAGAAGCAAACATCACTAAAGGAAGCTTCGTATGCTATAATCAAATTTTACACATATAATGAGAACCCTAAATAGTTTGACTGGACTGAACAGCGAGCTCCCTCCACGTCGTAAAATTGTATTGTTTTGAGTTAAATTAATTCAGCCTTTTTTCTTTCTGTCTGTGAAACTCATCAACTTCCATTTCTATCTGTATGCATATATATATTTTTAAAACTAACCTCGAGGAATCGCTATATTAATAATAAGAGCTTTTGTTCTTAGTCATAAGAGGGAAAGGAAAAGAGAATTGAGAAGATACCTCTCATTTTCTATGGTTCTTGGAAATTTCTTCTAATTATTAGCTTCTTCCTAACTCTCCTCAGAGTGTATCCACTCCAATTCTTTTTTTTTCTTCAGTGCCTTTGGAGCTTTACGGGAAGATAAATCTCTAGTTACCTATGAAGGGAAAAATATGTCACCGATCTTTCCTAAAACGATTTAATAAGGAAAAACCATATATATTCAAATTTAAACTAGTGGTTGATGTGTTGATCTATAATAGGCATAGGAAGTTCTTTTTGAGCAGTTCATGCATGGTGTTCCTCCCAAGTAGCCCAACCCAAGAACTTATCCGATTTGTTGAGCTTCTCTTTGATTTGTCATATTTACAACATAAACTGAGGCTTACTTATCAAAAAAAAAAAACTGAGGTTCTCATGCTTGGTGTGATATCTTCATTCTTGTCATGGAAGTATTTAATTACATTAAAATCCCTGCATTATAGTTAGCTGATTCTTTTAATCAATATCATCAATTATTAAACTATGATAAATGTAACGAAGAAAAAAGAATTCCAACATTCCAAAGACATTAGAATGAAAATGAGTCAGTAAAGAACAGCCAAAGGCTGACATTCAAATATCCAAATAATTCAACACAGTTTTACAAGTTTATGCCCAAGCCTGGTGTTCCTCATTCCATCTCAACCCTTGTAGACCCTTACCCAACTAGGAGTCAGGAGTATCATTTGCTGATCTTGAATTCCACCTGAACGTGCAGTTCATGTTGGATACCAGGGTCTTAGCTTCTCTTAATGGATATCTTGGGCTGCAATTGCATATTATTTACTTTGAAGATGTGTTTTCTGTCTCCTAGAAATACTTCCTTTGGAATATTTCAAGACACATGCTTGGGCAGAATAATGGACATTTGGTAATACAGTGAGAGAAAGAAAAGAGAATCATTTTATGCATCCAAGCATTTTTATGATGAAAAATAACAATTTTTTATTAGGTCAATGTTGTAATTGTTGATGAACAATAAGTCCCAGTATGCACGTTTGGTTTTCAACAAAGGCAATTAATAGCTCATACAATAGGAAAATGTTAAAATTTTAAGTTTGTGCCAGGTGACACTTTTTGCTGATTTAGAAGCCATGGTTAATAAAATCCAAGACACAGGAAGCGGTATACAGTGGATGGATCTGGCTCTGTTCAAACATGTTAGATGCTTAATGCCTTTTTTTCTTGATGCATTTAATATAATATATGTAAATAGAGAAAGCAATACAATTGCTTATGAAATTGCATATAGAGCGAGAAATAAGCAAGAAGATAGGATCACCATGAATACATCACCAGTCTGGATGAAACATTATTTTTTAGACTTGTTGCAGACAAGGGGAGACAGATGTAACTATGTTTAACAAGCAATGAAGTTTTTTCCCATTGCCAAAAAGGGAAATGTCAAAGGAGTTCCATTTATGTTATTATGAGGCTCCACATAGTGCAGTACATAGTTACCTGGTTTGTCTATTTGTATGGTTTGGGTTTAGGTTCATCTTTCATTATTCACATCCCTTCAGCAAACAGGCTTAGCTAGGGGCAGGCTTCTATTTTGGTTGGCTTAACGTCCATAATCTTGTTAACTAGAGTATGTATTTCTTGGTATACATGTTTCATGCAGTAGAGACACTCAGGTTAGGTATCTTATCCTTTTATGTTGTAGAGATAACAGCTAATTAAGTAGATGTTTTGTCCTTTTGGTTAGGCTTTCTTTAGTTGCATGCTTGTGCACAAGATTTTAGGAGAAAAACAAGGAATTTGCCTTTTAGCTTTTTATTTTTTTAGGTTTTCATGTTGCTTTGCTTCTTTTGAAGAATTGTACTTACATACCTTCTAATTAATGACATCTTGATTTAGAATTTTCTTTAATGTATCTTATTATTAGGCTACATCTGCTTTTGCAAATAACTACAAATAGATTTGTGAATCGGTTTGTATCAAACAGTTGACAAATAGGAGTACCAACTAGTGATTAAGTAACTGTGGTCAGGCATCAATAATCCTATGTTATGGAATCAAAGTATGCATTTCTAGTGAGGTATCCTTAGTAACAAAACATGATTATAATTCTGCTTCTCATTTCACAAAATAATTGCAAGTCCTAGAAACTACAAAATATTGATAATACACATAAACCTCCCAAGTCTCAAGGCAATATATAATACTGTTTTTCTGCACTCAAACTAGTTTTTTTGGGCATTGTTTTTGCTTCCATCAAGTTCCTTTACCGAATGAATTCTTATTGTAAGCTTACTAGGTGTGGTAGGGCGGTGGTGGTGGCCTGACTCCAAAAGTCCGAAGGAGAATGGTTGTGGGAGAAGTTGGTGATTTGCAGAAAACAAGAGTTATGATCTACCAAATTTAGTTAAACAAAAACTACACTTTAATGCATATTTGTTATGAAAAGTACCACAATGAATAGGAATATGCATTTCATTTTTTTTTTGATCAATAACTGAAATATAGTCATTAAAATTAAGAAGAATTACAAAGCAAGGGGGCTAAACAATCTTAGCTCCCTATAACAGTCTGTGAGCATCAAATACAATTACAATAAAGCCCAAAACAAAGAGGTTCTATTAACCCCTTGCCTAGCTAAACCATCTGCCAGCGAGTTTGCACTTCTCTTAACCCATTTGTACTGAATTTCAACATCCTTAGCCAGCCACTTGAATTTTCGTTTTTCATTGTTGTACTTCCATATCCTTGAGTTATCTTCTTTTAATCAGTTCACCACCACTTCAGAATCTCCTTCAATAATCAGCTTTCTAATTTGCATCTCCTTGGCTCTTTGAACCCCTTCAAGGGCAGCAAGAATCTCAGCCCGCAAGGAGTCTCCTTCCCCAATTGGTCCTAAAAACATAGCTAACAGATTTCCATGTTCATCTTTTATTGCTCCCCCTATTCCAGATGAACCTGGATTACCCATACTGCTGCCATCAAAATTTAGTTTAAGAAAGCCATTAGATGGGGGACTCCAGCAAGAGAGTGATGCCTTTTTAGCTGAGACTAATTCTGCAATTTCCTTCTAGTTTTTTACCATCTCATCTACTGAGAAGTCTGTAAACAAGGCCAAAGTTTTCAGCCAATTTATCACCCTAATATGGATTACCTCCAATATTACTTCCAAGGTTCTCTCCTTTTCTGAGAATTTCTGTGAGTTCCTCTCCTCCCAAACAGTCCAGCATACTGCAGCCCTCATACATCTCCACATAGCCTTGGCCCTTTTTATCGGCCGACTAGGCATGAACCTGAATAAACTCTGCACATTCAAAGGGGTGGGGGGGGGGGGGGGCACCTGCACCCAAACAAAGAAGTACACCATTCCCAAATGCTTTTAGTAAATCGACAGGAAATCAGTAAATGATATTCAGACTCACCATCAGCTTTGCAGAGATACACCAATGAAGACACAAACAACTGTTGGGTCTTTTCTTTGAAGTAGATCACATGTATTAACTCTTTCCAGAAAGGCTTCCCAACAGAAACTCCCAACCTTAGGGGGTATAGGAAGACTTTGTTAAATCTTGAGACATTCATAAGCTCTGGATAGTTGATGAGGTTTACCAAACAGGTTTATTTTTCGGAATGGTAATAAAGCAGAAGCAAATAAAATTTCAAAAGAAATTCTTAGTAGTATGGATGCAGGTATTCAGTTAAGGATTAGAGTTGTTCCAATTCTAGAACAAGAATTATGACGTTGATGGACTCACAAAAACAAAAGGAAAGTCTATTAAAGTAATTCAAGTATTTGCCATTACCTTTTGAAATGGCTAGATGACTAACAGCACTGTTGTCCATATTATGGATAAATTAAATAGTCAATCCAAATAGAAGCATTGCTGGCTTCTTTTAACTTTGTTTTTTAATAAGTTTAATTATATTTTATTGGACACAGCCTCTCTGTGTGTGCAGGGGTAAGGCTGCATACATCTGTCCCTCCCCAGACCCTGCATTGGTGGGAGCCTTGTGCACTGGGCTGCCCTTTATTTAATTAGATTTTATTATTTTAATTTTATTGTTCTCATTGTTTGATGGTTGCTTTATTATGTACATTTTTTCCCTTATAAAATGTAATCTTCCATTTATTTTATGGAAACCATGGATAATGATACTTTAATACCCCAAGGTTCATCTTGATGCCTCACATGGTCCTGATGTTTTCTCTCGAGTCCTCACCCTTATAAATATTGGCCTTAATGTTGTTAGTCAGTTTGTCAAGCGCAAAGGTGTTTGTAGGAATAACCAGAAATCACATTTTGTTGTTATTAGGTATAAGTTAAAGGTAAATGTGCTTTTGTTCATGAAAGACTGCACCTGGTTTCTGACACCTTTCTATCTGATACATTTATCCATAGGTAAGACAATAACTTTAGCAGATGGAAGAAAACACCAAACCAGATAATGAGCTGATGCTTGAGGCAACCATGACCCCAATTCTACAGATTGATCCACAAAGAGCCCGTTTTCCATTCTGCATTGTTTGGACACCACTTCCTTTAATTTCATGGTTCATACCTTTCATTGGCCACATAGGCATATGCAGAGAGGATGGTGTCATCTTGGACTTTGCAGGACCGAATTTTGTATGTGTTGACCACTTTGCATTTGGAGCAGTAGCTCGGTATTTACAGATAAATAAAGATAAGGTGACTAGTAATATTCCTAATTTCCTCGTTTGCAAATATTTCTAGATTACAAGCCATATCTAATGCTTGTTTCTACAAATTACTGGTCAACAGTGCTGCATTTCTGCTTGTTGGGATGAATATGAAAGGAAGGATGGATATGAGCATAGTGAACCTGTAAGACAGAGGATGACCTGGGATGATGCGTTACGGAAGAGCACACAGGAATTCCAGCATAGATCGTACAACCTCTTTATATGCAACTGCCATTCCTTCGTTGCAAATAACCTCAACAGGTTGGGTTATGGTGGCACCAACTGCTGGAATGTTGTGAACTTAGCAGCTCTTATTTTCATCAAGGGCCATTGGGTGAACAAAGCAGCCATTGTTAAATCTTATTTACCATTTGTTATAGTACTTACCTTAGGGCTTATGTTGGGTGGCTGGACCTTCCTAACTGGCCTGGCTTTCTTCACCATCTTGCTTGTTGGTTGGTTTCTTCTTGGTACATACTGCTTCAAGAGTCTCATCCAATTGTAGTTTGTCCTGCTATTAGTAAATTGTTGATAAAGTTGTATGGTTAGCAGCATGAACATTGTGAGAAACTGACATCATGTTGATTATTTAACACACACTCTCTCTCTCTCTCTCATGTTGTTATTGTAACCAATCCAATTGTTGGGAAACCACTTGAATGAAATGATATCTTGTAGTTTTTCATTACAATTTTGAGAGCACAACTTTATCATCTAAAATGAAATAATTTCAGGAGTTGTACAACGAAGCCATTTTTGGATTTTAAGAAACGTTTCCTTTTTCGTAAGATTGCAGTGTTGCCTTCGTTTTCAATGATGGATTTGTGGACATGCCATTAATTTAAACCAGGCATATATAACCAGCCTAGACTTCTGTTTAGTCTTGTGTTGATGTGTCTGTGTCAAACATGATAGCTTCAGCTTGGCTTCCGATCTCATTCCTATTTCCCCACTCAAACTAAAAAGTAAAGAGAATCTTTAAAATAGTTTAATTGTATCCTTAGCATTCTCCATGGTAGCAACTAGCAATTAGGATTAGGACACAACAGAACCGACCAAACCAATTGACCACGTGTATGGGTAAGTAAAAAGGATATAGATGAAAATGAAATGAATTGAGATGAGAAGACGTCCTCTTGCGGAATCCGCAAAGCAAAACCACGGTCGTTTTTCGGATTTCATAAATGCCCACAGGATGTGAAAAGCGCTTTCTTTCTCCTCTCACTCTCTCTCTCTCTCTTCTGTTCCCAGTTCTATCCTCCCCCCATTTCAAAGTTCAAAGTTCAAAGTTCAAACATGATAATACTGCCCATAGTTCCAATGATAAACCCATAGAATTACTAAAAAAACGTGAACTAGCAACAACCCCACTTATTCCTGCGGCTGCGGCTTCAACTGCCAGTTTTTCCATTGCAATCTGTTCTTATGCCATCACTATATAAACAAGGTTAGGGGCGTTATCTTTTGACTCACTACACTAATACCTCTCTCTCTCTGGGTTTCCAATCTCTTCCACTCCAATATGTCTCCAACAGCTGCAATGCTGATTCTTTCCCACCACTACAAATCGTCGCCTACATCTCCGACGTCAGCTGGGGATGAAACTGCCGCTGCTTTCCAAGTGAGCGTCTCGGCGGGGAAATGGTTTTCTAGTCTCTTCTTGCGAGGACCCGTCCAACAACAACAAAAACACTCCCAAACTTCTCCTCCTCCCTCCTCTGCCTCCTTGGAGCAGAGGTTTCAAGAGGCCCTTCAACTCAGTTGCTGGTCTTCCTAACTGCTGACTGACCCTCAGAACGAGGAGGAGGAGATATAATGTATATATATATATATTAGCATATACCAATTTCTGTCGATCCCGAATGTACTGGACTTTCTGTTGTGGATACTTCATGAGTTGTACAAAAACACGGAGAACGAAATATATTTCTTTCGAGCTTTCGAGTCTCGACCAGATCAGATGTAGGGGGAACGGATAAATGGTTGAAATACAAGTGATCAAAGAAAGGTTCAACTAAGCCCTGTTCTGGGTTTGCATAAATCCCACTAGATGTCTGGAATACACAGTACACACATCGCAGCGAAGCTAATTTATTTATTTTACCTCCTAAACAATCTCCAACTGTGAACAGTCGGGCCTTGACCTGGGAATTAAGAGAATTGATACAATATGATTCGACGCTCTCTGGTCATTCTCTATCCAGCATCAAATCATCATTAGGAGTTTAAGACCGGAAATGAGACAAGAAGGGAGAACCAGCTAAAAAGTAGTACAAGAATCTTCAAGACCATTGCTCTCTGGTGGTGGTGTATAGAGAAAATACGATATCCATCACTTTCCCCACTTCTCTCAACAAGCAAGGTAATTTTGGATATGCATTGACACGGCGGATGGATCTGGATACACATTGACTGACACATTACGGAATTTTTTATAAATCTTGTAAATATATTGATGACGCTAAGCACTAAGATAGCGTTTGCTTAGGTTTTTTAAGCCTCCAAAAAGGTGGAGATAAAAGAGCTCCAAACCCATGTTTTGATCTCACCACCAGCAGAAAATGATCGAACGACAAAACAAGAAACTGTTTCTGACAAGTCTCTAACGCCAGCACCAACGCTACGCCATTGGCACCTCCTACCAATCTGCCAATAAAAACCCAAGACCTAACTCTACACCAACACCAGCGCCAATGCGAGAGCTACCGACACCTCCTGCCAATATGCCGATGAAAACTCAGAACCTCCACTCTGTGGTGTAGAGGAAATCCGTCTTGATGGCAAGAAGAGTTATTCCTCTTTTCACCGGTTCTCTCCGAGCCTCAATCTCACCAGAGACGTCTCCCTACAGAGACAGCTCCACCTTGGAGGGTTCAATTACATCTATGTTAAGTTCTTTGGAATGAGCCAAAGAGGAAGTAGCGTGTTTTGATACCTAGATTTGGGCAGTTTTGAGGGAAGCAATGATTTAAGGAGAGAGAGATAGATATTGAAGCCGGTGCTGTGTTGGTTTTGAAAGTTGAAATTAGTACAGGTACAGGGTAGCCCTCTGCCTCAGATATGCACCTGTATTCAAAACTCCTCCCTAACTGCCCACCTCATCTCAGATGATGGAATCCAGATCTTAACTGCCCACCTCATCTCAGATGTATTAGATAATAGTCAAATAGTAAGTGTATATTTAGTCAATTAATTAACTAAATGATAAGGGTAATTTAAGAAAATTTTCCTTTATTTTTTAAGATGGCATTAACATACACTTGTCACTTGAAAAATGTTAATGTTAGGAACCGGAAGAGAATATTTATTTTACTAATACTTGAAATGCCAATTTTAGAGTTAAAACTTTTAGATTGAAAGTCAAAAATTAAAGCCTGTTTTAATTTCTTGTGGGAGACCTGGTTTTAACTCTCCAGACGTATTTAATTTGACTTAATCATTACTTATGAATACAAGTTAGCATTAATTATGATTAGAATGTAGGCAATTGCAATAATATAAGAGTAAGTGGAAATTTTTCAAATTTCAATTTTCTTGATGAATTCAGTATGCATGTATACATGGAAAAAAAAAAAAAAAACCATGCTGCCGGAAAGTCATGATACGGGAAGGGCTAAGGGCTTTCACCAATCAAAACCCCCTTGTATTTGATAAATAACTACGTGATTGGTTATCACTTTTATGATGCCATTTGATTAATTTACAAGTGTTTTAATGTTTTCAGTGATATATGCCATATAGCCGATATGACTTAAAAATAGGGTAAATCATAATAATCCAATGTTCAAAGTATCGTTATGTATCAATCTATATCGGTCGATACGTATCGTTCCAGGACCCTTTCGATACACCCCTATAGTGGGTGTATTGGGGGTTTGACCGATTCAGGAGATGGAGGGGTCCTAAACCGGTTCCTTTGAACCAGTTCAAAAATAATATAAAAAAACAAGTATCGAAATGTCCGATAAGCCTCTACCGGCATATTAATATTTTGAACCTTGCAATAATCCTCTGTAATATGGATAAGTGACAAATATCCCTTTAGAACAAAGTTCTATTGTGACAAATACCCCTTGACCGTTAAGTAACCTGATGGAAAGTACTAAATTATTAAAATATCCTCTTTTGTAATTCGAAGGGCATAACCTGAAATTTTCAAAATGACAAAACTGAGCAAAGCCATTTCCTCGTTCATTTTCTAATTTTCTACTAAATCCAAACCTACACAAAGATACCATCAGAGCACCATCAATTTGACAAGAACCCAACATTGCTTTCTCCCAAAAGTTGTTGCCACAATTTCCCCAGCGAAGAGCTATTTGGTGTGCTGTCATCAAATATAGAAGAATATCCAGTAATACCAAAAAAAGTTGGCATCTTTTACACCATCGTCAAAGAAGAATGTATTTTTATGCCATTATCAAAGAAAAAAACCTATGTACATGTTTTACGCCAACTATTTTAACCATATGAAAGCCAGTGGATTATCAAAATGCAAATAAAAGGATAAAATCATCTAAGCAAATAATAAAGGGTAGTTTTGGGACTTAAAAAGTTTAAACAGCCAAATAAAAGTCTTTTTCGGAAGTTAACTGATGGAATGCTGACAGAGGGGGGCCTTTGTCGCAACGTATGAGGGGTCTTTGTACTTTTACCCAAAAAAACCCAATGTCGATACATAATACATAATACATGATACATGATATGTATCAACCAATACAAATGGCAAATGACATGGAAACTTGGATATTCCACCCATGCCAGTTAACCTGGCAACACACCCCTGAAGAAAATGATAATTAAGGTCTCACTCCTAAAGTTCAAAAAAAGTTGCTATAAATTTATTAAAATGGATAACAAAGAAGCAAGATTACACTAGAGTAGAAGAAAAAACAAGAGCCCTATAGTAGTAATAAATAATAATTCTGTTTTCCTAGTCCAGACATTAATGTCATTGGCCAAAAATTCTCTGCAGGGTCACGGGGAGGATAAAGCAACAGTATTGCAGCCCTGCTTGACCAATTATATTTCAGAATTCAGACCAGTGAGAGCTCTCCAGAGGGTATCGATCTCTTCACTAATTTGGCCCAAGACTCGTTGGTCTCAGTGATGACCTTTAAAGCATATTCCTGCGTATCAGGAAAGAGAGAAAAATCCTTATCAATATCAACAACAAATTATCTTGACATACACTAATTCAATCGATTATTCTAGAGATAGATGAGTTAAGTGATTGAAAATTTCAACTTTAGGGGTTGCCAGATCCACAGTATTGGAACTCACTACAATAACTCGTCACTATGTCAGAAAGCTATCAACTACAGGCTAGCCTCAAATTAAATCTGACTATTTGTCCGCTTAGCGGAAAACATCAATAATTATTTGCACACACAAATTACTGTAGTTTGTTTTTGTGCAAGTGAGATTAATTGCTAAATATCCGCAAGGTATATCTGTTAATTATATAATGGTTTTAGGAATTGATGGATGGATGTCATGTATTTCTTTTCCCTTTTATTTTTCAGTAAAACTGTATTTTTGCATTCAAGACACACAATTAGCATCTATATATACTGATTGGAAGTGCATATATACTCATTTTTCTCAGGGTTAGACCGTCTAATCTCCCTTATGTTATGATCTTAGGTTGTGTTTGGATTTGTTTTTGCCTCAAGTGTAGAATTGAGCACCTATGCACAAGCAAAGGCAGTGTTTTAATCCAGAGCAGATAATCAGATCAATTTGAGTTTGGTAAACCATGATATTTTTCTACTTTAGCAAAAAAAATCAGTTTGGTAACACTTCTCAGAATATTACTTCTTTTGAATACATAGGACCCACTTGAGCCAAGATTGGAACCCATTTTAAATGTCCTCTCAAGTGCAAGCTGATTGCAATTGCACACCTAGTTAGCTAAGCACTGTTTTTTTAGTCAAAGTAGCTTCTGTTCTTTTATTGACTTCAACCAAAAGAAAGAAAAATTAATTGTGTTCTCATAAAATTGCTTTCAGAGCAGGTGGTTACAATGTCATTCAAGCTTTTTTCAGAAAAAAAAAGTTGCTTTCTCATAACAATCTAATGCAACTTAAACTGTCAATTCTCAAAATTATTTTTGATGGATAACATGCGAAACTTTATTAGTTGTGAGAAAAGAATGGATACCTATAAACAGTGCCTAGCACCCTAAGAACAGGCTGATTATATAGCCTGAACCAATAAAAACCAACTTCCAAAGTCCTAACTTCCTTAACTATTATGATACGTTAGGAAACCCATTTTACCCCAAGAAATCCACGCCTATTCACTCCCTGTTTTGCTCGTCAATTCTCAATAATTTCTACCATACTTTGCACTATTCTGATTGAATTAACCATCAAAACAGCAGACAAAAATAGAACTTTGATGTCAAGTTTATACAGAACAGATTCCATACTAGGATCACTATCCAAACCCTTTTAGCCAGCAAGTTACCCCCACATATGGAAAAAAATGAGTTAAGAAACTTCTATTGATCCTCTCAAGCAGATATTTCTTGCAACAAGTTAAAAAGGGAATCAAAATTAACATACCTTATTGGCTGCCTTGTTGCCAAGACCAAACTTATTAGCAGGCTTTCCATCTGGGATTTTATAGTCTCTGAACCAGTTTCTAATTGCAGTGAGAGTTCCCTAAAGAAAACTGCAGATTAGACCAAGAAATAGATAGAGAAGACAACCGAAAAAAGAATGCCAATGAACCAATTTGTGAAAGTAATCTCTCCTAATATTACGGCAAACTTATGTGGGATTTTCCTGTAGATTGTGAATTTAATGCCAACATTTTCTGCATTTTATTTAATTGCATGAATTCATTTTTGGGCAAAACTCATAAATTACAGCAAAAAAGTTTAGGAACATATTATTACATAGTAAATAGGTAGTTTTAGGATTTCAACCATAAAGGTGGTAATTACCAACAATGAAACTAGAACATTTCACATAAATGACACAAGCAGCAACAGTCCCATGCAGCCTTAACACATTTGCTAGGGCAAAAATCAAGAGAGAAAGGTTATGACATTCCATCAAAACACCCTATATATACTATTTGCCTTTTTTTTTCCCTACCCCACAAAAGTCAGAAAGAATGTAGTGGACTAGATTATTGCAGTAAATGTAGTGGTACTTTTTGGCTTAAACAATCTCCTTCACAGAAACTCATCTAAAAAGGAGAACCTTAAATTTGCAATATAACTGGCAAAGCGGTAAAAAAATAGACTTTACCCTTGTATGGAAGATATTAGTTCTAAATCTAAGCCTTAGTACAACCGTTTTGAGTACCTGACAAGAAGACTATGCACCATGGGGGAAAGCCACCCTTTTCCTATCTGTTAAAACAAGCCCTGGTGGGTAAGCTGGCCATTGAGTTGTCCAAGTATGGTTATCTTTGTGGGAACTCCATTGGAAAACCAACCCACCAGGTAGTTGCCTCCAGGGAGTGAGCACAAACTTGATCTCCCCAAAGAAAGCATCCACTAGATGAATAGAACCCGCCACCAAGTCTTTTATCTGCCATGGAGGTGTAGTAGTTCTTGCTAGATACTTGCTATGACCTTAACACGGTTTCTGGCAAAGATTGCTCTCTCATGTATCACTAGTTTCAGCTATTAGAACTGAGGATTTGACAATATACTTCACTTTGCAGTAGTAGGTTGCCCTGAGTCTTCAAGCAGAATTAGGGTCTGTTTGGTTTGCTTCTAGAATAGGAATCAGAATAAGAATTGAAATCCCTTGGAATCGGAATCAGAATAGTCTATTTCCATAGCCTGTTTGGTTCAGATGGGAATCAGAATTAGAATTAGAATCAGCTGGAATGAGATCTCATTCCCAAGTGAGAGGTGGGGGGGAGGGGTGGAACAGCCATTCCCTCAAATGGGGAATGCCATTCGACCAGGAATGGGAATGGGATTCCAATTCCACCCAACCAAATGGTTGGAATCGAAATGGGCCATTCCGATTCCAGACTCTTGTTCCCACGACCAAATGGTCCCTTATTCTTTTTCACAACAGCATCAGAGTTAATCTTGGCCCAAAGTCCTGATGCAATTCCTCCTCACCCAAAAAACATCCACTATTAATTGACAAGCCTCTAGATTCATCTGAATTTCCTACTAAAAAGATTAAAAAAGATCCATCTGAATTAGATATGCGCACATGAAAACAAGGTTCTCATCTCATCTCTGTGATTTAGCATCTCAAACTCTGGGCCATCTGAATTGTTATGCAGCCACCCAATAACAACTTCTGAATGTACTGCCATATCAACCCTCCAACACCCAGGGAATTTATTTTTGATAAATAACTTCAATTTATTATTAAAATCTTATGAACAACATATATACAATGTGTTATACACCATTGAGGAGAGAACAATGCTTCCCTTCCCCATGGGAATAATGTTACAATTTAGTCCAAAATAATTGATTTCTATTTACCCCCTGCATCTCCGTTGTTAACCATTTAAACTTTTTAATTCATTTATATAGATCCATAGGGCCTCCTTTTACGTTGCAACCACCCCACCACCTTAGAGTCACCTTCAACCATAAGTTTCTTGATCTTCATTTTATTTGCCTATTTATCCCCTGCATCACAGCCATAATTTCAGCTCTTAGTGATTTGCTTTCCCCTATCGGCCCTGAAAACAAATCCCTTATATTACCCTTTACAACTCAAAACACTCCCCCTTATACCTGAAGGCCCCAGATTTCCCAAACTGCTCCCATCAAAGTTCAGTTCAAAAGTCCCTCTGGTGGTTCAATTTTCTCTTTCTTATATTTTGTGTTCGCCACTTCTTCCCATTTTCTAACAACATCTTCTGTTAAGAAAGTTTTAAATAGATCAAGTAATTTGATCCAATGCTCCACCCTAACAGTCACACATTCAACGACTGCCTCCACAATCTTTCTTTCTCCTCGAAAATTCTAGCATTTTTTCCTCCCAAATTGTCCACACAATTTCTACTCTTGTCATCTTCCTTAACCCTTGCCTATTTTGATTACTTGATATTTCATCTTTTACTAATCCTTGCATTTTTTGAGAGAGGATCTTGTAAATTTAATCACATTGATAATATTTTGGGAAATTCTCCAAAAAAGACATGATTGTATTAAATATTGCATTTAGGGCATCCCTTTCACATTATTGTCTTTAAGGGTTAGGTATCTTAAAATAATTTCTTTGGAAGGTAAAACATGATGGAATACAAACCACCATTTTATTACTTTTGAAAACACAAATTTATGCTTACCACATACAACCGGTTCCATGTGACACCATTTTAAGGGTCCACATGCTTTAGTTCAAAACCCTCACCACATCTCGAATTAAGCCACTTCTCTAGGCATTTTTTATAAACTTTCAAATAAAATCACTGGAATCAAATTATTGGGGAAGATGGTTTTTCTTTGAGGTATGCCAATATGAAGATAGAAGTATACTTCCAAGGTTTTTGAGCAGTGTATGTATAACAATTTCACTATACATCTTTATCCCCTAGATGGGGTTTACAATGTACTTTTGAGGAAATATTTCCTCCAATGATACAATCTTTTGCATTTACCTTTGTTTTTTTTATCAGCGCTTTTGCATTTACCTTTCAAAAAATATCTTTTTAAACAAAATCAATTGAACCAAACATACAGAAGGGCAAGTTATCAGTTTTCAAAAGTCATGAGACAGTGGGTTTATATTCTGCCAGGTTTTACCCCTCAAAGCAATAATTTTAAGAGTCTTAATCCTTAAAATCAATGATGTAAGAAAGTTGCACTAAGGGTTAATATAGTCATGCCTATTTTGGTAACGTGAGAAAGTTTTCAAAGGCCATGAGACAGTGTGTTTATATTCTGTCATGTTTCACTCTCAAAGCAATTATTTTAAGAGCCTTAATCATCAAAATCAATAATGTGAGAAATTTGCACCCAATAGCAATATTTAATATAACCATGCCCATTTTGGTAATTTTTAACCTTAAAATTTCCAGTTGCTTATCAGAAATCTCCAAACTAAGTTTTGTTAGAGAAGTTCTAGAATTTCTCTTCACCCAAATGCTCCACAAATAACAGCTGAGCATTCCACCACAGCTCCACATTATCCTCCGTTGTCACAATATCTTTTTCTTCCTAATTCTTATAGTAAACTTTGGTATCATGTATTTTCATCGCACTTTTATCAAATAACCTCTATGTTGAAGTCAAACTAATAGATCACAGAACAGGTTAGATTGATGCCTCTCTTATTGTCCACTCTTAACTAAGCTCCAAAGTTTTGAAGTCATTTTATGCTCTTTTAAGTGCAAATAAACAAAACCTTTGTTAGATGTATTTAATCTATTTGTATGATTGGGTCTTGGCCTCTTGCCTCAAAGGAGTTCTCTCATCAGTCCACTATTCAGCTCCTTCAATCCGTTGATTTAGGAACTTTTAATTGTATCTGCACTTTGGGGGATGTAACACCAAGTTTGTAGGGTTGCCCCCTGAAGATCTGTTGTGCTATTTTCTATTTGATATTTGAATAAAATTACTTTACCTTTTTCAAAAGAAAAAAAAAAGGATATCTAACTCTAATTTCCTCTTGATTTTGTTTTACAGCATATGGTAAATTAGTATTACACATTGAACAGTGCACTTGTTTTTGGAGTGCAACCTTATTATATCTATAAAATCTTACTTACCTTGAAAAACAAAATAGTAAAATCTCCCTTCAAATGCCAAATGGCACAGTCTCACCAAATACTTAACTTCAAGTCCTTTTCAAGCAAACCAGTTGCAAAGTAGAACCACCACCATGGAAAATGAAGATGGGGTGGAGGCATACAAGAATTAACGACTTATCATATCTAAAAGTCAGTAGCTGTTCTATTGGATTCGTTGTCCTCTTATTTTCTTGTTTTGATAACAATGACATATTATGAAGAAATTAACATTAAGAAATGAAATTGAAACTTTTGGGAGGAACAAAAAACGAAGGGGAGAATGAAATAAGTGGAAAATTTTAACCTGTAATATGAACTGGAATTAATTGTGACCAGTTTAAACATAAATGGATGCAATATGGTGCTAGGGGATTAACTATATTAATTGTTCTTTCATCAATGCTTACCCATCCCACCATCCTGGATGTCACTACTTCTGATCTTGATTGCCTAGGTATAATATTCATTATTGAAAAGGTAATAGATATCATGATTGGCAGAGTTGAACAAAGTAACACCATTTCTTTACTGGTACGTAATGATAAACTATACAAGTTCAGATGCAATATTTTGAATATAGAAGACATCTGGAATAAGGAGATATTCCACCATATTAAGTCCAACATAAGTACAAAATATCAGTAGTAAGTGAAAAACATTAAAGTTTACCGGAAAATGTTTCTCAACATCATGAACATCATTGACTAGAGAAGCTCTTGGGTCATCCAATGAGATAGCAACTATTTTCCAGTCAAGCTCTCCCTCATCAATCATGGCTAAAGCAGCTAAAGGCTTGATGCTGAGAATCTGGCCTATCTTTCCCTGGGTTCCCCCAATCTCAACAACATCAACTGGAAATTGAAGTCAACTAGGAAGATTAACTGGCTGGTTTCTTATTGAAAATAACAAGGTGCATGGAGATTTGTGACATTACAATGGGTTGAAATATAAAAGTTTACTGATGATACCTGGATCATTATCTCCTAATGCTCCTTCAACTTCAGAGTTTGAAAAAGACGGGTCTTCCCATGTCTGTGGTAGCAATCCATAATTCCAATCTATGTTGTAGCTGAGAAAGGAAAAATGAAAGAGTTCACAAATATGCTTTATAAGGCAATAACATCTTAAAGGGAAAAGAAGGGGAGTAGAAAGAGTTATGATCCGGTCAATACTTGTAGCCCCCCAAGGATGGTGAAAGAAAGAAGTGGATACCATTTTCCAAACCTGGGTGGGAATGATGGCATGATTCTCATTCTAAACAGGATAAACCATTTTGGATGAGAGACATCAGGTAGATCTATAGATGATAAATCCAACGGTTTTTTTATTTTTTTCCATGTATCAGTTACTGAGCCTCTATTCTGCTTTTTTCTCAAAAATAAGTGTTATATATCCAGATTTGGGTTTAATGGCCTACTTATGCATTTTACAACTGCAACTCTGAATCATTTAATAGCATTCAACATCAATGTGTGTGTATAAAATGCCCATAAAAATCATTAAAGAAGATGCTTTTTATCATTTTTCATCCAAATGTCTCTTGTGTTTCAAATAGGGGCGTGCCCTATTTAACAAAGCAGGGTCTCTCCTTTTTGGGGAAAGGTAAGCAAGGATTAAGATGCCAACCATTTTTTGAGGCCCGAGTGTGAAGCACATCTGCCCAGGACAAGATGCCAAAGAGAAGAATAGGAGCAGCTAATGGCCAGAGAGCCAAAAAAATAAAAGAATAAAAAATAAAAAATAAAAGCTAACCAGGTGGGAAATCATCCCTAGAAGAAAATGGCTCTCTTGCCCAACCTTGGAAGGTGTACCAATTGCCTAGCTAGAACTAACAAGGAGGTGCAAGTGAGGATGAAGATAAGCAAAAAACCTTGCTTTGCAGAGGATGATGGTGGACAAGGGGAGACATGGTAGGCAATTGGTATAACATTTAACATCGGTGCATACACCTGTACAAAAAAGTTGTCCATTGAACACCCTATAAAAATGTGTCTGCGTGCACCCAAACAATGATGTAAAAATCCCAGAATACATCTAGAACAAGTAATAAGACTAATAGGCTGTAAACCTATAACCACTCATTTTCTCAGTAAAAGAATGCCTTTCATTCCACATTCTCTAGCCAACTAATCAAAAGAGGAAATCTAAGATAAACATGGGTAAAGGGAAAGAAGTGGTGTACCAATGGCATATAGAGGTAAACTTCCAGTTGGTGACACCCACCTTTTTATGATCCCATTTAAAAGGGATCTTAGTTAATATATCTTATCAGATATGGTGAACCCAGATAAAATGAATTGAGACAACACATTATAGCATCACATTCAACCTATTTTTAGAAAAATATGAAAAAAAAAAAAGCAAAATAGAAACCCAGTCTGAAACCTATAAACTTCTTTCCAACCTATAAATGTTTTGCAACATGAACAACAATACCATTATGTCCATCCAAGAGGTGATGATATTTAATGAAACCACCATGAAAAATAAAACTTACGGGTAGTATCGGAGTTTCCCCTTCTTAGTATCCTGCTTTATGGGGGTGTATGGCTCATCAGTAGCAACCTCCATTTTTGCACTTGTATTTTTTGGTATTTCAACAATAAAATTAAAAATGCCACCACCTAAATGCAATGGTATGTCATGCCAAGGGGAAACCTGCACAGGAAGTAAAAACTTCCTTTGTTAGTAAGTATTCACCTCCAATGTCTCATCCTCGAGAACCAAAACAAGACACTCGTATTGAGCAACAAGCTTAAACCTACATAACAAACAAGAAGAAACGAAGAATGATTGTCATGATCAAAACTGAAACACAGAGAGAGAGAGAGAGAGAGAGAGGAAAACGCTTATAACTTTATTTTAAGGAAACAAACTTTGTAATTAATGATTGTCATGATCAAAACTTTAACTTTGAACCTTCCAAAATCTTACAAGTTAAATTGTCCCTCTCTGTCAGTGACCAAATTGCATTCAATGCAAATTGAGTACTCTGAACCTGAAAGAGTAAAGAGATAAAGTTTTGGAAGATTTATTTCCCTCCCTGGATCGCCCCAACCACCAGTCACACGAACAAACCCATGGGATAAAACGGAGTAAAACAAAAACTCAAACCACCAATCAAGAATAAGAAAACCATCAGCATTGTCACAAATGCTAATCAAAAGCAATGAATTCTATCGCAGTAAGGTTAGACCAAAGTGTGCTCGCAATTACAACGAGACACCTGGACTTGAGGTTAGTTTACAAATTTGAGAAACGCTCAGAAGTCCACGGTTCAATAGAGATACAAAGTTACCCAAGTCAATAAATAAGACCCGTACTACTTCGTATGAGAAGAAGAACCACACTCCGGAAAAATAACCCTTGGGAAATTATAGCACCAAAGACTAGAAGAACAAATTATATAACATCGAAGCCGAGAAACAACAAGGAACCTTTCTGCCAGATTTGTCGAGGAAAAAGACTCTGTAATCAAGGGTTTCGGGATGACCCTCTTCTTTGATCTGAAATTGGGGCTTGTAAAGAGATTTGCAGGTGAAGAGCCTCTTGGTTGTTCTATTGACATTGAAATTGGTCTTGAGAGCTCTCTGCCTTACAGAGAAGGACTGTTTGAGAAGAAGAGTAGTGTTGTTGCCATGATGAAGCATTCCTGCTGATGCTGTCACTCTAGTGGCCGCCATGCCTGCTCCCAACCAGAACTCGTCACCAAGCACGGAATGTTTTGGGCTCTCCTCCTTTCCTTTTTCCTTGGTACGAGTTATTCAAACCTTTTACTTTCTGACCGGACCGGGAGAGCATACGATCGACACATTAACGGTTCGATATGTGCCGCGTTGTTGCTAGCCAACCTGTTGATGTAACCACTGTCCGATTTTGTGGTTGGCAGACATTCGAATCCTCTTCCGTAACCGGAGAATGCTGAGCCAATCATGATATTATACATTATGCAGGCAGCAGGACCTACGTTCACCAAGCTGATGTGTTTAGAGGTATAAATCGGACGGGCCGCGGCCCGGCACGGAACGACAACTCACAGACCGTGTCAGGTCCGACATGATGGTTTGTGACGTGTTGGGCCTGGGGTTTGAAGTCCATGGGCCGGTATGGCATGGCATGATCAAGTGGGTCGTATTGCCTGCGGCCTGTGTCAGCACAGCCCAGCCCATATATATTATTTATATATTTATATATAATATATAATATATTAGTACAATTTTATTATACTAATTTATTTAATTATTATATATATAAGCAATTATATACATTAAATTTCATATAAAATTAAAATTTTTAATTTTTTAAATAAATAGGCAAAAATAGCTTTGGCCCCTTCCATGGTTTGACTTGGGCCAAGGCTTGGCCCACGGGCCAGCCCAACCTGCGGCACGATACGGGCCCACGCGGGCCTGAACCGTGGGCCGTGGGTCATGCCAGGCCAACCCCCAAAATTTTCACCGGGAAAAATGGCACGCCCACTTTATACCTCTAGATGTGTTCTATTGGTTTTACTTTAGGTCCAGATTAGAGTTAAACTGTAGACGATATAAACTCGCAACACTTCAAATAACGGGCTCTGTGATCTGGTCGTCCATTGGGCTCTAAAAGCAAGGTGAGGTGGGCTCGGACTTGCTACCCACTACTTGTTCCCCATCTCAAGCCACACGGCATAACGGTTGCACATTGGAAATATCTTCCTTTTTCATTTATAGGAAGATGTTCCCGGCGACGGTGTTCGGGAGTCCGGATCTTCTATCAACAGTATCAGGTGGAGACATGTGTTCAAAACACACTTACAAGCTTCTCATGTATGAGCCAATGGGACGGACGTTAGTCCTCCCTTTGCTCTCAAACATGTTCTCATTTTTATCTTCCCACCTGAACAGTTATTGATGGTGCGCAATCCGGCTGGTCCTAGATGTCAATGACCTTGCCTCTGAACGGAGCTACAGGGAGCTTGAAACAGAGAAGATGAGGAAGCTCTAGGGGGGAACCCGGTATGAATGCTCTGAAGCTCAAGTTAGAATTCTTAGGCAAGATAAAACCAGATGGCGCAAAGTTCACATACCTTGTTCTTGGGGGGTAGGGAGCCTTTTATAACCATCTCGTGCACTCACTCCTAAGCTTCTGTCAGGTCGGGTATGATTACTTCTGGGCTCCTGCCAGTTGGGTGTCATCCCCTCTGCTGGACAGAACCGCCACTGCTCCCTTTTGTCGGAGCCGTCTCTGCGACTGGCGATGACGGTGGCAGGTGGCGGTGGTAGGTGACCGTTGAAGGGTGGCTGTCAAGCGTCAGATCCCAAGTCAGTCAGGTGCGCCGCCCTTGGATACGGACCTCCTCGGTGTCAGGTATGGTATGTTTGTTTAGTTCGGCGTCCTGGAGGCGAAGTGCTGGAGTGGCGAGCGAGATGGTCTTGAGTTCGGATAGGGGAGTGTCCCGAACTGCCATGAGGCGGGCCAGTTCGGATCATTGCCTTGTGTGGCTCGGGGCCTAAGGGAGAGTTCGGGCTCCTCGTGGGGAGTTCGGGCTCCTCGTAGGGAGTTCGGGCTCTTAGTAGGGAGATCGGGCTCCTCGTAGGGAGTTTAGGCTCCTAATAGGGAATTCGGGCTCCTCGTAGGGAGTTCGGGCTCCGTGTTCGGATTGCTGGTGGGGAATTCGGACTCCTTGTGGGGAGTTCGGACTGCTGATTTCCTCCCTTTGGTGCTTGCGCCCTGGATGCACTGTTGTGTCGAGTTGTTTGCATTTGCCACGTGCTGAGTGATTACGAGGTCGGGCCAAATATTCCTTCATCAATTGCCCCCCACTCCTCGTGCTAAGGGTCTTGCTTTGGCGCGGGGAGTTCGCAAGGTGGCAGGTGGATTTGTCCCGTACTTCGAATCTCGGTTGACTGATAGAGGTGCGTTGTCAGGGTTAGTCTTCAAGTGCCCAAAAGACGGAAAACACGCCGACTTGCCTACAAATGCTGCCAGACGTGACAGCGCGCGCTTTATTTCAAAATCAAAAAAGCGCGCCGTTGGGAGACGTGACAACAGGCGTCCTTTCAAATTTTGAAAACGTGCCACTGCCGCCTTTAATGTGAGGAAACGTGCGTTGGCGTTCTGTCAGTTTCAGAAAGACGTGCGCCGGCGTTCTGTCAGTTTCAGAAACACGTGCGCCAATCACGTTTCTGTCTCAGGGGACGTGCGGTCAGCGCGACTGCAGGCCGTCGGATTGGCTTTGATCTGTGCTGTTGCTTTTTGGTCACTGTGGGTATAAATAGAGGGGGACCCCAGTCGCTTTGTCACTTATGTGCTTTGCCTCTTGAGCTCGCGTCCAAGTTTCAGCTCGCGTCCAAGTTTCAGCTCGCGCCCAGGTTTTCAGCTCGCGTCCAAGTTCAAGCTTTTTTTCGGGTGAGTACCTTCCTAGAATCCACCTTCTCTCCTCGATGTCTAGCTCGGAATGCTCAGATGGTTCTTCAAGTGGGTCAGATGCAGGTTCTACGAACCGAGTCGCATCCCCTGATAGTCCTAGCGAGCCGGAAGTAGAGCTCGAGGAAGAGTTCGAACCCGTAGATCGAGTCGCCTCGGGTAGTTTGGCATCCACCTCTTGTCGGGGTCGGACGTTAAACAAGTTTGGCCCCTCGACCATGACGCTTGAGGGGCTCCAATCCCTTATTACCTATTACAATTTGCCTGGGGAGTACACTTATTTCATACCTTCGGGTAGCTTTCCTTGGGAACACGGTCCTGATGAGATCGTGATATTCCGGGAGCAGCTCACTGCGGGTCTGCGATTGCCTTTCCATCCCCTCCTTGTCGAGGTCTTGAATCACTTCGGCGTTACGGTCGACCAACTTCACCCGAACTCCATTCATAATTTGGTGGGGACAATCTCCCTATTTAGCGAACAGGGCTTTCCTTTAGACTTGGAGATCTTCTCTTCCATCTTAATGCTTAAGAAGCAAGCGGGTCTCCTCCCCGAGCGTAGGCGGGCGTATTACCTGTCTCCTTGCCCGGGTTTTAAGCTTTTACATGATCTTCCTAACAAGGTTCCGGCATGGAAGCGGGACTACTTTGGGGTGCGAAGTGTGCTCCTCTTCTTTACCATGATCTTACGGAGTTTGCCCACGTCATGGAAGCGGCATGGAAGCGGGACTAATTTGGTCATAGTTTGCCCACGTCGGGTTCGGGTACCATGATCTTACGGAGAACTAGGTCGCCGACGCAGAAGCTCCTCTTCTTTACTCTGGCGTTGTAGTACCGAGCTACTTTTTGCTGGTAGGCCGCTGTTCGGATGTGCGCGAGGTCTCTTACCTCATCCAGTAGGTCGAGGTTGGTGCGTAACTCGTCTCCGCTTGTCTGATCGTCATATGCTTCTAGTCGCAGTGTAGGTATTTCGATTTCCGCCAGGATTACCGCTTCGGTGCTGTAGGTGAGGTTAAAGGGGGTCTCTCCCGTGGCGGTTTTTTCCGTCGTTCGATGAGCCCACAGAACACTTGGTAGCTCGTCCGCCCACAACCCTTTAGCTTGGTCTAGTCGTGCTTTTAGTCCGCGGAGGATGGCTCTGTTCATTACTTCTGTCTAGCCGTTTGCCTGCGGGTGTGTGACCGATGTGAAGTTCTGACGAATTCCCATATTTTGGCACCATTCTTGGAACTTGATATCCTCGAACTGTTTTCCGTTGTCGGAGATCAGTACCTGAGGTAGCCCGAAGTGACATACTATGTTCTTCCAAAAGAAGTTTTGTATGTTTCGGGTTGTGACTATTGCCAGAGGTTCAACTTCTATCCACTTTGTGAAGTAATCTACAGCCACCACTAGGAACTTTCTCCCACCTGTTGCTGGCGGGAATGGCCCCAGGAGGTCGATGCCCCATTGTGCAAAGGGTCATGGACTGGTGAGGTACTTGAGGTCAGCAGCAGGCTGATTGTGGATATTGGCATGCTTCTAACACTTGCCGCATTTTCTGACAAGCTCGACGACTTCTGCCTTCATCATCGTTGGCCAGTAGTATCCTTGTCGAAGTGCCTTTTGGGCGAGGGCTTTGCCCCCCAGGTGTCTACCACACAGACCTTCATGAGTGTCGCGGAGTACGAGCTCGGCTTCGGCAGGTCGCAAGCAACGTAGGTAGGGGAGCGTGTAGGATCGTCGGTACAACCATTCGTCTATTATGATGTATTTGGTTGCCTGGCGCTGCACCCTCTTGGCTGCATTGCGGTCCGCAGGGAGGGTTCCATCTAGTAAGAAGCTCGCGAGTGGGTCGATCCAGCTCAGCTCTGCTTCAAGGATGGGAGCAACCTCCTCTGCCCCACCGAGAATGTTGGGCCGAGGTAAGTCCTCTATGTACACGGTTCTCATGGTGTTGTGACTCGTGCTGGCTAACTGGGACAGGGCGTCGACCTCAGTGTTCTCTGACCTCGGGATTTGCCTGATGAAGTGTGACTGGAAGTTGAGCAGAGCCTCCTTTACTTTTGCCAAGTATGCAATCATAGTGAGCTCGCGTGCTTCGTATTCGCCCATAACCTGGTTGACCAGGAGCTGGGAATCACTGCAGATAACTACGTGCTTTGCTCTTACCTTGTGCGCTAGGTTCAGCCCGGCTATCAGTGCCTCGTACTCCGCCTCGTTGTTGGATGCCGCAAACTCAAAGCATAGTGTGTATTCCAATTTCGTGCCGCTCGGGCCGCGTAGCACTATTCCAGCCCTGCTACCCTACTGGTTTGAGAAGCCATCTACGTGAAGGATCCAGGGCTCCTCATCCCAGTTCGCGTTTGGCCTAACCAGGAGAGATGCCACATTGGCTACTACTTCACGGGGTTCGGACTCTATTGGCTTGGGAGCTCCGGGCTCGCCCGAACTGGGGATCTCGGGCTTGACCGGCCCAGGGACTTTGAGGCTAAACGTGCACTCGGCAATAAAATCTACTAAGGCTTGGGCCTTAATAGCAGTTCGTGGCTTGTACTGGAGGTCGTACTTGCTGAGTTCGATGGCCCATTTCGTCAGTCGACCGGAAACCCTGAGCTTGAGTAAAACTTGCCTCAGAGGTTTGTCAGTCAAGACGATGACAGTGTGAGCCTGGAAGTATGGGCGGAGTTTCCGAGCTACTATCACCAGTGCGCATGCCAGCTTTTCTATCTGCGGGTACCTTGTCTTTGCTCCCTGCAAAATATTACTAACATAATAGATGGGTCGTTGGACCCGATCTACTTCTTTTATTAGTACCGAACTGACCACCTCGTCACTTACCGAGAGGTATAGTTCTAGGACCTTGCCCTCCTCGGGCCGGGCTAAGGTTGGCACACTAGCGAGGTAGCTTTATAGCTCGTCGAACGCGAGCTGGCAGTCTTCGGTCCACTCGAACCCTTTGCCTTTGATTGCTTTGAAGAAAGGCAGGCAGTGGCCTGTTGATTTGGACATGAAGCGGCTCAGAGTGGCTATGCGGCCGTTTAGCCTCTGAACTTCTTTTACTTTCCGGGGTGGTTTTATATCTAGGATGGCCTTTATCTTGTCCGGGTTGGCCTCAATACCACGCCGGTTGACAATGTACCCTAGGAACTTGCCCGAGGTGACACCGAAGACACATTTGTTAGGGTTCAGTTTCATGCTAAATCGACGTAGGATTTGGAAGACATAATCTAAGTCTTGTATTAATTCCTGTGAAAACTGCGTCTTGACGACCATGTCGTTTACATAACATTCTATTTTCGTGCCAATCAAGGGCCGAAACAGCCTATTTACAAGTCTTTGGAAGGTTGCCCCGGCATTTTTTAATCCGAAGGGCATGACCTTGTAGCAGTACAGGCCAAACTCGGTTATGAAGCTGGTTTTTTCCTCATCGGACTGGTCCATCCTGACTTGGTTGTAGCCCGAGTAGGCATCTAGGAAGCTTAGCAAGTCATGTCCCGAGGTCGCGTCCACTAGGCGGTCAATTCTGGGGAGGGGGAAGCAGTTTTTCGGGCAAGCTCAATTTAGGTCGGTGTAGTCGACGCACATGCGCCACTTGCCGTTTGCCTTTTTCACCAGCACTGGGTTGGCTACCCAGCTCGGGTAATGAACTTCCCTTATGAAATCTGCTGTGAGGAGCTTTT
This sequence comes from Nelumbo nucifera, assembly GCF_055504915.1. Taxonomy (NCBI): domain Eukaryota; kingdom Viridiplantae; phylum Streptophyta; class Magnoliopsida; order Proteales; family Nelumbonaceae; genus Nelumbo; species Nelumbo nucifera. The sequence continues at coordinate 27,735,875 of NC_142653.1, forward strand.
CGACCTCCTCGTCGACCGCCCTCCAGCTCTCTGGGGCTAAGTTGCATTTCTTCTGTCTAACGGATCTGACTACAGGGTCAGTATTAAGTTTGTGAGTTATAAGGCTGGGGTCAATACCGGGCATGTCGGCCGCGGACCAGGCAAAAATATTTAAATTTTGAAGTAAAAAACTCACTAGTTCGGTTCGTAGTGGTTCCTCGACGGAAGCACCGATCTATAGTGTGCGAACTGGGTCTGTAGCCAAAGTCGGGACTGCGACCGTTTCCTCTGTGGGCGAAGCTCGTTCCTTGCCTTGCTTCGTAGGCTGTTCTAGTTCAAGGTCGTCGGCCGCCTTGGTTTTTCCCTTCAGGGCGGCAACATAACATTTGCGGGACTCAAGTTGGTCGCCCCACGCTACCCCCACACCGAAGTCTATAGGGAACTTCATTGCCAAATAGTATGTGGAGACCACTGACCGTAGGATTTGCGTAATTGACCACCCTATTATGGCATTGTATGGGGAAGGGGTCGTGACCACCAGGAAATCATGGTTGAGTCTGACCGCACAAGGCCATGTGCTGACTTCCACATGTACTGTTATTTTTCCGAGGGGCCTGACTTCCTCTCCGCTGAAACCCACCAGATGAGTGTTCGCGGGCTTTAGCTCGCTCTTCTACAATTGTAGCTAGTTAAATGCTGACTTGAAGAGGATGTCTGTCGAGCTGCCTGAATCCACGAGTACGCGCCTAACCTCGAAGTCGTTGATCCTCAGTTTTATGACAAGCATGTCATCGTGGGGGTAGTGGACCCCTCGCGCATCGTCTTCCGTGAAGAAGATTGGCTCTTCAGTCTTCGGTCTCTTTGGAGGGTTCTGTTCCTCTTGGGCTTCTTCGCGAACTGACGTCCGGGCCGCTGCCGAAGTACACCCTGCTTCCCCGAACTGGCCTCTCTTCCGGAGGCTGTCGTTGCAACAGTTCGGCCGGTCTGCTGCTAGATTCGGGGGCATCCTTTCCGTGCTCCCCTTGCCAACCTGCCTTATTGTTATTATTATTATCATGCTGTACAAAATTCCTCAAGTATCCGCGACGGATGAGTCCCTCTATCTCGTCCCGGAGATTATTACACTGCTCGGTACTATGACCGTGGTCTCTATGGAAACTATAGTACAAATTTTTATTTCTCTCGTTCGGATTCCCCTTTAGGCGAGGTGGCCACTTTACGTATGGGGCGTCCTTGATCGTCATTAAGATCTCGGTCCGCCTCGTGTTTAACGGCGTGTAATCCGTCCGAACTGCTAAGGGAGCTCGAAACGACTGGTTCGGCTTCGGCTCCCGGGCCGGCTTTGGAGGGCTCGCCTTCCCTCTTTCTTTTCTCGTTCCCGCTTTCGGTCCGTTGGTTGATTTCTTCCTCTGTTCTCATGAACTTATCCGCGAGCTTGAGGAATTCGGCCACGGTTGCGGGCTGGTTAGCTACCATGTGCCATTTGAACTCTTTGTGCGTTACTCCTCTCTTGGCCGTCGCGAGCTGCACCGCGGGGTCTAATCGCGGTATCTGCAAGCACGCTTCATTGAACCGCTTGATGTAGCCCCAGATGGATTCTTCTTCTCTCTGGACTACTTCGAAGATGCTTTCCTCTGTTCTAGGGCACCGCTTGTTGGTGACAAAGTGTGCGGTGAAGACCTGCATGAACTGGGCCCAGCATCTTATCGACCCGGGGGCCAGGTTCCTGTACCAAGTGCGGGCTACCCCCCTGAAGGTGGTGGTGAAGGCCACACACATGCACGATTCACTGGCTCTGGCGAGGTGCATTTGGGACTGGAAAGCATCAACGTGGTCGTTGGGGTCGAAGGACCCATCATACTTGTCCAAAGGTGGGAGCTTGAAATCTTTGGGCATGGGGACTGCCAGAGGTTCTGATGCGAGGGGGGAAGGAACTAAGAGAATCGGGGCAGCTTTTACCTCGTCCGAGCTCGTCTCTTCCTTACCTCTGAGCTCGGGTAGGACACGGGTGGCAGTTCGGCGACTTCGCCGGCGCCTTCGTTGTTGAGTGGGCCTGGTACTAGCGCTGCTGGCCTCTGTGTTGCCGAGCTCGATGGGCCCGGAATACTGGTAGTCTGCTGCTAGGGCGCTGAATCAGTTCTCCGTGAGCGGGAACTCGGGCCTGGAGCGCCGAGGTGCTGGCTTTGCGGGCGAGGTTCCTGACCCGCTTTCGAGCTGCGAGGCGGGGGTGATTTTTCTCTCTCTTCGGCCTGGGGATGAGGCCTGGCTGTTAGGGGGGTTCTGAGGCCGGGAGGCTTTTCCCTGGTGGGGGCGTCCATCCTAAGGGGAGACCTTAACCGGCTTCGGAGTAGGGTGCTGAGGTGGAAGTAGTGGTTGGTTCAGAGGCAGTTGGGGGAACTGCTGTTGATAGTGATACTGGGAGATGTTGTGCAATACTTGGTGCTGTTGGAGCTGATGTTGCTGGAATTGTTGCATTTGGGCTTGCATTGCCCGCATGCATTGCATCAGGTCGTCCAACTGGTTCTGACTGGTTGCCAGGGGGACAACAGTTGGTTTAGTAAAGGTTGTTTTGATAGGGAGAGGAAAGGGGATGCTCATGGCAGGAAGGTTTATGGGCACCTCTGCTTGTGGCGCATTCAAGCTGGGGATCCCATCCACTGAAAGGGAGATGGTGAACTGTCCGACGCACACCACGGGGACTTGAAGTTGTTCCCCGGTGGTGTTTGTCTCCGTGCCACGTCCGGCGTTGCTGGAAGAAGCCATGAGTGTTGGGGTTTTTGGAGAAAAGAGGTTATGAGAGTTTAGAGGGAGACTTTAGAAGCGATTCCCACAGACGACACCAATTGATGGTGTGCAATCCGGCTGGTCCTAGCTGTCAACGACCTTGCCTCTGAACGGAGCTACAGGGAGCCTGAAACAGAGAAGATGAGGAAGCTCCAGGGGGGAACCCAGTATGAATGCTCCGAAGCTCAAGTTAGAATTCTTAGGCAAGATAAAACCAGATGGCGCAAAGTTCACGTACCTTGTTCTTGGGGGGTAGGGAGCCTTTTATAACCACCTCGTGCACTCACTCCTAAGCTTCTGTCAGGTCGGGTATGATTACTTCTGGGCTCCTGCCAGTTCGGGTGTCATCCCCTCTGCTAGACAGAACCGCCACTGCTCCCTTTTGTCAGAGCCGTCTCTGCGACTGAAGATGACGGTGGCAGGTGGCGGTGGCAGGTGACCGTTGAAGGGCGGCTGTCAAGCCTCAGATCCCAAGTCAGTCAGGTGCGCCGCCCTTGGATACGGACGTCCTCGGTGTCAGGTATGGTACATTTGTTCAGTTCGGCGTCCTGGAGGCAAAGTGTTGGAGTGGCGAGCGAGGTGGTCTTGAGTTCGGATAGGGGAGTGTCCCGAACTGCCATGAGGCGGGCCAGTTCGGGTCATTGCCTTGTGTGGCTCGGGGCCTAAAGGAGAGTTCGGGCTCCTCGTGGGGAGTTTGGGCTCCTTGTAGGAAGTTCGGGCTCTTAGTAGGGAGATCGGGCTCTTAGTAGGGAGATCGGGCTCCTCGTAGGGAGTTCAGGCTCCTAGTAGGGAATTCGGGCTCCTCGTAGGGAGTTCGGGCTCCTTGTTCGGATTGTTGGTGGAGAGTTCGGACTCCTTGTAGGGAGTTCGGACTGCTGGTTTCCTCCCTTTGATGCTTGCGCCCTGGGTGTGCTGTTGTGCCGAGCTGTTTGCCTTTGCCACGTGTTGAGTGATTACGAGGTTAGGCCAAATCTTCCTTCATTAGTTATTATTGCCAAAACCCTAGCACCTGGCTTCTCCTCTCATTTATGCTCCACGGCGGCAATCATTTTACCGGCGACGAGAATGGAAGGTAATAGAGAAGAAATCAAAGATGGGTCTGTTTGTTTCTTTTTAATGGTTTCTTGTTCCTCGGTTGGACATAACTTAATGGATTACTGCCAGATTATTTGAATTCAGTTCAACTGAATTGAACTGGATCGTTGGAACTAAAATAAACAAAACATGGAATGTGAGGGGGAGTTACTGTGAGAGTCGTTCATTGGATATGTCACAGCTCCCCAGCTCCAGGTTGTTTTCAAAATAAACGAGTTGGAAAGAAATACGACAACAACATATTGCTAGAAATTGGAGCATTTTTTTGTTCTCTTTTGTACTAGAGCGACCCGTGCGATACACGGAATTTGGTAAAAAATGTGAAATAATGCATTTATAAATGCTTCTAAATACTGTTAAATATTAAAAAATATGAAAAATAATGCAATTATAAATACTTCTAATTAAATAATATAATTAATAATGTTAATTAATTAATACAGTATTTTTACAATCCTGTATTACAATCACATATTAATATTATAATGTAATTAACTAAATACAAAAATACTGCAATTAATTAAATATATATTATATTTATAAATTAAATAAAATACTATATTATTATTATTATTATTATGTTTTATGGATATAAAATTGCAACAACAAATTGAAAATAGCAAAATAAAATTCAATTACACATCAATCACATGAATAAAGCAAACATTTTCAAATAGATGGCAACAACAAAAACAAAAATAATCTACACCATTTTCAAATATATAAACCAAGCATTTTAAACACAAAATGTTAATAAATAAATGTTGTAATTAATAATGTTAATTAAATAATGCTATTAATTGTTAAAAATACTGAATTATGAAAAAATACTATTAATTAATCATACTGTTTTTTAATAAATACTGTATTTATTTAAACTACATTAATTTTTGGAAATTATCATATTTTCATAAATATATTGGTAATTTCTTGGCTAAAACTAATTAAATGTAATTTTTTCGTAATTATAGTTTAAAAATAATTTGGTTACAGCTTAAAAATAAATACTGTGAATTATATTACTGTTAATTAATGTTAAATGTAATTTTATGCTATTTATAGCTTAACTTATAATCACTATTAATTATAGTTTAAAAATCATTTATAGCTTGTAATTTTATGCTATTTATAACATAATAGACATCACTAATGTATTTTACATTATTTATAGCATAATAGCATAAAATTACATTTAATTATAGTTTCAATATTTTGAAATATTAACAGTATTTGTATAATTGATTGATATTTTTATTATGTTTTGGTTACTTATGCTAAATTATATCACTAAATTACATATAATACTGTATTCCAGTAAAAACTGTAATTATTAAATTACTTTATTGAAAAAATATATATACTGTTAAATATAGTTTAAAAATAATTATTTAGTTACACTTTAAAAATTAATTACTGTTAATTAATACTATTTTTTATAAATATAGTTAATTAACAATACTGTATTTATTGAGAATACTGTTAATTATTAAAAATACTGTAATTATGAAGAATACTGTTAGTTATTAATAAAATACTGTATTTATTGTGAATACTGTTAATTATTAACAATACTGTAATTATGAAAATTACTTTTAACTAATAATATTGTCTTTCAATAAATATTGTAATTATTATATTACTGTATTTATTTAAAATACATCAATTTCTGGAAATTATCCTATTTTCAGAAATATATTGGTAACTTCTTGGCTAAAATTAATTAAATGTAGTTTTCTGGTAATTACATTTTAAAAATAATTTAGTTACAGCTTCAAAATAAGTACTGTGAATTATATTACTGTTAATGAATAATTAGTGTTAATTAATTACTATTAATTAATGTTAAATGTAATTAAATGTAATTTTCCAGTAATTAAATGTAATTTTGTGCTATTTGCAGTTTAAAAATCATTTATAGCTTGTAATTTTATGCTATTTATAGTTTAACTTTTAACTACTGTTAATTAATGTTAAATGTAATTTTATTATTATTTTGTAAATAATGTATTGATTAATTAATGTTAAATGTAATTACTATGAGTTACAGTTTAAAAATAATTACATTTAATTATATTGTTGTTAATTAATAAATACATTATTTATAAAATGTTTACTAATATTACTTTTTAGTAAATATTGTAATTATTAAAATTCTAAACTATTAATAATACTGTAATTATTAAATTATTGTATTTATTCAAAAAATATAATTACTATTAAATACAGTTGGAAAATAATTATTTAGTTACAATTAAAAATATAAAAATAGATTTATAAATAATTATTGAAAGCACATTTATAACAAAGCAATAAATAATTACTGAAAACAAAATAAATATTAATTATAGTATATATAAATATATAATGAATATACACTATTATTGTAAAATTATTACTAATAAATATAATTTTGTTGATATTTTCTATAATTATTAATTGACATAAGTGAAATTAGTTATTTACAATATTGTTTAGTTATTAAAATGATATTGTTATTTAAATTCTTAAAATATTAATTATTTATTGAATTTAATAATCCATAAAATTATAATTGTACTATTATTACATTATTATTAATATGAATATTATGAATTCTATTATAATTATTTTTCTACTTTTAAGATTTTTTTTAAATTTGTTACATAATTTTGTTATTTTAACTATTTAAAATTTTGCATGTTCAATATTTCGTTATTTAAATATTTAAATATTTAAATAATATGTAAATTTCATTTATTTTAATGTTATTACATAATATGAAATATGTTTTTATATTATTTAGCTATTTTAATGTTTTATATTTATGATTTTTAGTTATTGAAATATTTAATTAATGTTAATTTTTTATTATTTGAATAACATTTAAATTGAATAATTTGTAAAATTATAATTTATATTGTTATTAGATGAATTTTATAAAAATATTGAATTATTAATAATATGAATATTATTAAATTTATTAATTTTTGTGTTTTGAATAAATATTATAAATTTAATATATAATTTTATTATAATATTTAAATTGTTTTGAATTTTTTTAATTGAAACTTTCTAAGTGGGGAAGAAAAATAAATATAATTTAGAGATAATTTAAGAGATAAATAGGAATTAGAGATAAATAGATTGCAAAAGTCCTCTTGCAATCTATTCACCAGCTCTGCCGCCCACCGCAGTCTTTGGCCACGCCTCCGGTTATCTCCGCCTCCGGCAATATTGCCGGAGGTGGGCGGAGGTAGAAGCGGCGGCGTTGGTGGTCATTCCTCTGCCGAACACCGCCACCTCCGCTCACCACCAGCACCGCCGCCTCTGCCTCCACCCATCTCCGGCAACGTTGCTGGAGGCGGAGGCAGAGGTGGCTAAATAATAAAAGAACTATTTGAGTTCTTTTGAATGCACACATGTCGAAGAAGATCTGGAGCCGAGAATCGAAGCTCTCGTCGGTAATTTGACACCAGAACTCGTGGAGTTCTTCTTTGCTGATCTTATCCATCTAAATCTGTCTCCTCCTATTCAATGCATCGAACAGTTCCAATGCAAATTTCTTCGAGTCTCGCATTCCTTCAAACAAAACAGAAAGAGAAAACAATTTTTTTCTGAATTTTAACATCGGATGTTTTTTTCTTTCCTTGGACGGATGCATGAAAGCTAACTGAAAAAACAGAATTACAGAAGAACAAGAAAACCAATGCATTGTGCAAAATCTGAACGGTGGAGAAGACCGTCCTACGCAAGTTCATTGAAGTTGTTCTCGACTTCATTCCATTTGTCGACGCCTTGGTTACTTTTGTTGCTAATGAATCTCAGTCCTCGAAGAGCTCTTTCAGCACCGGGTTTAGATCGTTCGAGCTGCACTCGTTGCTTCCGGAGAGCTCGAGCGGCCAAAACTGAATCTAAAGCGGAGCAGGTGCCGACACTATTCTGGGCGGTAGAGGCAGAGGGTGGCGAGGCAGAAGCAGACGACGTCCGAGACGCACGACCATGCTGGCCCCACGAGAACCTTCTAAGCTCAGCTATAAGCTCCTGAGAAAACCGACGTAACCGATAATCGTGGGCGATCTCGATGATGCTGGCGTTTCCGTCTCACTCCCGATGGAGACTTCCAAATCGATATCAATGACGGTAGCCAATTCGACGCTTCGGAGAATGATGGTATCGCCATCTTGGAGATCAAGCGTCACCTGGAGGAACTCCTCCGCTGAGTCATAATCCGTCCGGGGAGATGATCCTCCACTGGCTGTTTTCTCGGAAGCCGTATCTAACGCTCATGGGCGGTCACTGTGAGACAAACCCCTCATTGCGGGAAAACGAAGCTAATAACGAGAATGGATTCACAGCCATTTTTATATCAGAAGCTCCAGCAGTCGGGCACAAGCGTAAGGCTTCACGAATATTTTAAAGGGGTTATATCATAAGGGAGGCGTGGCCGGAGGCGGGCGGCGGAACGGATGAATAGTTTGCAAAAGGAGAAGATGAACAGTATTTTTACTCTTAATTGATATTATTTTTAAAAAGTTAATTTTTTTTGAAATTATTTTAAAAATATTACTTAAGGCCCTAAAATTGTCCTGATATAACCCGTATGCAATTTCTTTATTGGTTTAGGGCGGGCGAATAATACTGAATAATTGGAAGAGTTAACAATGAAAAAAAAATTGATAACAATTACATTATTTGTTTATTTGTTTAAGGTCGGTGGACCAAATGATTAGGAACTTAATAAATGCGCTTCAAAAAACAAAGAACCTAATTAATGAGCAGAAGAAAAGAAAACAGTTTGCCTAGCCAATATGAAGACAACTAACAAAAATCAAGTCCCATTACCCCAATGATATGAGAAGAATTCTTTCTGTACTTCTGAATAATTAGTTCTTGAATTAAGATTAAAAAGAAAAATAAAGAGTGATCAGGGTTGAAGTAATGAATGGTTCAATCAAATTTTATTGCAGAAATGATCAAGAAACATAGACATCCATTAGAATTTGAAACCTTAAATGTACATAGAAATTTTACAACATTAGTAACAGAATCCATTTCTTTCCCACACTTTCACTCTTACCAGTTCTCACAAACCAACATCAAACTCAATTATCATAAAAAGAAAACAAGAAAGAAATCCCCAAAAATAAAAATAAAATTCAAATTTAAAAATTTAAATTAAATAGGACAAGAAATAAAGAAAAAGAAACTTTGCTTTCTAAACAAAAGGACCCAACCCAGACTCTCAATCTCCGGCAATGCTGCTGAATGATGTTCTTGTTTTCCTTTATTTTGCATTTTGGGTTTAAACTATTAATTGCATATTAGCACGCACTTGTTAATGGTACATACAGATTTGTGGAGTCGAATTAATCCGAGGGCTTGGTCTTGGTCCCGTAGAGGAGCTTCTTCTTCTTAGAGCTTTGGTTGTCAAAAATTTGTATAGATGGTCAAAAGTTTGCATACATGGTCAATGTCTTGACTCTTGATAAAGAACAAAGCAACATCTTAAGTAATACATGCCAGTGCAGCAAGCTTTATATTTGAAACAATGTATTATCACCTGAAGAAATAAAAATCAAGAGTAAATTAGGAACACCAAATGGATCAAATGCCTAATAGATAAGCTGCAAGCGTGATAAAAAGAGTCACATGCCAAACACATCTATCAAAATTTTATTTTTTTATCTTTGGCTTTCAAAACCAAGAGTGAAAGTGAGAAAATGATGTTGAAAAAAGGTTTCTTAATTGGTGAAGTAGGGAGCTTCCCTATGATTCTATGACATGGAGGGGATGTTGACCAAGACCATCCATTAGATAAAGAGAACTTAAAAAGATGAGAGAGAGAGAATATAAGAAGAATTTTATTTTGCCTTTTAAGGGATGGAGTGAGCAAAATCTCATAATCCATCCCCTTCTGCGCAATTCATTTTTCTTTTTTTTTGATAATTCCCTTCCGAGAAATTTGTAGTATTACAAAACGTAGACAATCACTGTTATATCTATGTTCTTGTTTTATTACAAGGAGGAAGGGAGCAGTTCCTCTGTCATTGAGTGGACGAATTAATCCTCCCCATCAAAGAAAAGATGCATCTTATAACAAAAATCACAAACATGGATGCCATAATTGAGGAATCTCGTCTGCTACAAGTCCAAACTGCAACGGGTGTTTCAATGCTAACAGATTCAAAGTGTGTCCAAGATTCTTCTTTCTCCTGTGAATTACCCAATAATTAGAAATGAGTTCATCAACATATTAGGTCAAGGAAAATCCAAGGAAACGGAAAGTAAAATTTTGGTCCAGCACCATCCATTCGAACATTTTGTCAAGACGTGACACATTATTTCTCTGTTATGAACAAAAAACGGGGAAATTTATATATGAGAGAAATGCTTCTAAAACCTTTAAAATGGAAAAAAAAATAAAAGTTTCATTCATTCAAATGTGGAAATAAAACAAATCTACTTTGAAATTTGAATAAGCTAATGTATGGGAATATTTATTATACAAGTTTGAGTGCTTATTTGAACATCAAAGCTCTATGGAAGCAGTGAAGGTATATAGTGAGAAAAGAAATTGAATGAGTTAAATGGCTCAACAAAACACACAGAAAAGTAAGCCTATAACTTTTAAATAAAATGTGTATGTAATATTATTTTATTTTTGCTCCAATTTCTCATGACATTTTTTGCAGTTCAAGAGACAATTTCCAAATTCTAACCAACAGGGTAGCCATTTAGGCTCATGCATCTGCCCAATCCACCAAAACAATGGTCCCATAAACTCTCTTAACCTGACATGACTAATGTGGTTTATGTCATAAACAACTTTCAAACATTTTAGCCACTTGCACGATGATGAAAATTGCTTTTATTGGCTACTCATAAGGATGGTGCTAATAGGTCAGGTTGGTCAAAGAGAACATTTGGTCAGGGCTAAACTATCAAGTGTCTAGTGAGCATGGCTTTAAATATTGACTAATATGTTTTACCGCTTAGACATATATGTATGATTCATTATTAACTCAGACAAATTAACAAACATTAGAACCAAATGTCAAATGAAAGCATAAGCAACTATAGCAGATTATTGAAAGAAAAAAAAATACTGGAGAACAATGCTAGTAGTTTAGGTATAACTTTTGTTTACCTCAAAACGTTCTTTAAAGAGCTTCATAATGATTTTTTTATTGGAATTATTTCGGAAATCAAATTAATAAGATAGGAACCCTACTTACAAGGCTAATTATCACAATTAACAAAATGTGAACTGGACTTATGCCATATGAGACAACTAAATACCCAAACATTTCTAAACAAATTTTCCTTTTTCTTTTTCCTCCAGTGGTGAAAATAATCACTATGTAACAATTAAGTACTGGAACAGCTGAAATTGAGGAGAAATCAAGAAAAAAAAATCAAATTTTGGGAAGAATGTGGGAAGTTGACCTATAGTAATTGTTGGGGCCCACATATCCTTCCACTATGGGGAGTCCATTAGGGTTGTCAGATAGCCATAGATATAAGTTACAATCTTCTAGAAATTTTATTACTTGGTAAAAATCAATATTATTATTTATAATAATTGTTTTTACTTAATATGTAGACTAATGCTCATAATTACTTTAGTTATAGTAAAATTGTGATTTACTGTTTTTAGTAATTAGGTTCCCTTGAAATAAATTATGATATGTTTCTTATTTGCTTTAAAGAGTTTGTGTGACTTTAGAAGCACTGGGATGAAGAGTTTGCCAACTTTATTTTCAAAGAAGTGGAGATAGAGAGGAAGAAAATCTCACGAGGTGGAAGTATCAACAATTATGGATTATTAAATAGTGAAGATTAGAGATTATTAAAGCAACACTTGAAGCTACCAGCTCTCACCAGTAAAATTTAAATGGTGAAACGAAAATGAAGCTATAATTGGCAACCCAGTAAGCAAAAATCCTATAAATGGGCTATGCAAATTAGTGGTTATAGATAAAAATTTTGTCAATTACATAACTAAGCTAAAACCAGAAAAATAAAGGAAGCCATTAGAAACCTTGTAAGCTCAATCCAGAAATATCCATAATCCAGCCGCACCCAGTAAGCAAAAATCCTGTAAAAGAGGGAAAATCAATTCAATAAAATAAAATAAAACCTAGCTAAAAGACAAAACAATAAGTAATTCAGTTCATCCACTTATCCTTATCGTTCTTCTGATGGTCATGCTCATAGGGTGGCTTCAGTGTAAAGCTCTTTGTGTGACACTCATGCCTTGCTATAACCCAAAAGCCAATCTACTAGAGAAGAAGTGATAAACATGGGTCTTCACAAGATGGTTGAGAACCATCATGATTGTCACTTATACATAATAGTGATATGTTTAGCAATTTTTGCATTAACCATTGAAACACGGAAGGCACTTCAGTGTAAAAAAAAAAATCGAAAAGAAATTATTCCGACAATATAATAAGACATACCCTTTGTTGCAGCACTGAATACTCTTAACCACCTCCTTAACTCCTTAAAACTGAAAAAATGGAGGAAAAAAATAGAACAATCACAACTCACAACAACTAACCAAGGAAAGTGAAACTCTCAGTTAACAGATTAAGAATAATTCCGGAAAATCAAAACCTGGAAACACGAAGGCACTTCATTGTAAGAAAAAAAAAAACAAAATTCGAAATGTTGAAAAGCAAAAAGGTGGGTTAGTCGGTGGCTCACCGAATTTGCAATCTGTGGCCACCGAATAAATGGTGGGCTCAGCTCAGTGGGCCACCAATTGCAAATTCGATGAGCCACCAACTGGCCCACCTTTTTGCTTTTCAACATTCTCCCACTTGAAGATAATTTTCATAGTGAAAAACCCTCTCAAGAATAGCTGTTGATCATCTCTTGCTATGTGGCTTCAAGTCCCAGAGAAGTTCTGCACCAGATGAACTTCTCTCTCATCACTAGCTTTGTCAATATATCAGCAACGTTGTTGTTAGTGTGGATCTTCTGTAACAAGACCTGCCCATCTTCAACTACCTCACGAACAAAGTGGTACTGTACACCAATGTGTTTAGTCCGTGCATGAAAGACAAAATTTCTTACTAAGTGTAATGCGCTTTGACTGTCACAATGAATAGTTACCACTTCTTTCTTGATGTGAAACTCTTCAAGCAATCTCTTTAGCCAAATACTTTCTTTGCATGTTTGTGTAGCTAACATATATTCTGCTTCTGTTGTAGATAAGGCCACTATAGATTGCAATTTTGATGCCCAGCTCACTGCACCATTAGCTAAAGAAAACACATAACCAGTAATTGATTTTCTATTATCGTGATCTCCTGCATAATCTACATCCACATAACCAACTAATTTTAAGCTTTGGCCATTATAACAAATGGAGATTTCAGAAGTACCCTTCAAATACCAAAGGATTCTCTTCACCGTAGTCCAATGATCTCTTCTTGGATTTGCCATAAACTTATTGACTGCTCCCACTGCTTGTGCAATGTCTGGTCTAGTGCACACCATGGCAAACATAATGCTCCCTACTGCTGATGAATATGGTATGTGGGACATCTCTATCTTCTTAGCTTCAATGCTAGGTGATTGTTCTGAAGACAACTTGCAACGAACAGAAAATGAGATACTGATTGGTTTGAAATCTTGCATGTTGAAGCGCCGCAAGACCCTTTGAACATAACTCTTTTGATTTATCCAGACTTTCCTGTTCTTTCTGTCCCTATATACCATCATCCCAAGAATTTGATTAACCACCCCCAGATCTTTCATGTCAAACTCCCTAGCTAAACAAGTTTTCAATGTTGAGATACTTCCTTTATCAGTACCTGCAACTAGCATGTCATCAACATATAACAGCAAAATGATGAAGTGATCATTACCAAAGTATGTATAGGCACAATGATCTGCTTCGCATTTGCTAAAGTCCAAGCTCACAATGAAAGAATCAAATCGCTTATACCAACACCTTAGCGTCTGTTTTAGACCGTAAAGTGATTTGGTTAGCGGACAAACCAGATCCTTTTTGTCGTCTTCGACAAAGCCTTCAGGTTGAGTCATATAAATCTCTTCTTCAATATTACCATGCAAGAATGCAGTTTTAACATCTAACTACTCCAGCTCCAAGTCAAGTACTAAAGCCATACTCAGTAGAATACGAATACTTAATCAAACAACAGGAGAAAATATTTCGTTGAAGTTGATACCTGATTTCTGAGCATATCCTTTTACAACTAGTCGAGCTTTGTATCTTTCGATACTTCCGCTAGTGTCCTTTTTGAGTTTTTCACTATGAAAATTGTCAAGTGGGAGAATGTTGAAAAGCAAAAAGGTGAGCCAGTCGGTGGCTCATTGAATTTGCAATCGATAGCCCACCGAGCTTAGCCCACCATTTATTCGGTGGCACACCAAATTAATCGGTGGCACACCATTTGCAAACCACCGATTATGGTTTGCTTAACCATGAAGAAAATTTTCTTAAATCTCCATTATACCCCTCAGCTCAAGTATAAATAGGGGTCCCTCCTATGTTATTTCTCATTCCATTCTCCATTTTATTTCAGTGTATAGTGTATACAGTGTGTTGAGAGGAGTATTGAGTTTGGGTGTATTTTTGTTGGAATTGCACAACGGAAATAATGTAATCTGTACATGCACAAAAACAAAATAAAAGCATATAGCAATAAAGAAAAAAGAAGAGAACACCAGATTTACGTGGTTCGGCCAAATTGCCTACGTCCACGAGCAGCAACTCAGAGCTTCCTTCTTACTATAAACAGGAGAAAATACAAAATGACCTCACCGGAATCACACTTGTACCAGACACTCAATACACCCAAACTCAATACTCCTCTCAACACACTGTATACACTATACACTGAAATGAAATGGAGAATAGAATGAGAAATAACATAGGAGAACAGTCCCACCATCGCATGATTGGTATGTGTAGAACCAATCTCTGCATAGCGTCATATGGAAAGAAGCACCAGAATCTAATATCTAGTTATGCTTTAAATTTTCACAAGAATCAACAAACAGTACCTCACCATCTTCTAATGAATCACTTCCTTCTGTGATGTTTCCTTGGGAATTATTTGAAGTCGGATATTTTTCAGAGTAGGGTCAATTTTGCTCTGCTTTGGATTGCCGACAATCTTTTCGAAGGTGCCCTTGTTACCACAATTCCAACAATTGGTATTAGAGCTACACGGTTCTATTACGGGGTTCTACTGAAATCTGTATTTTCTGTTCTGGTATTGCACGTGTTGAATATGGCGAGTTCAAGCTCTACCCGATTCGAGATATCGAAATTCAACGGATCCAGCTATGCAATTTGAAAGCTGAAGATGCATGTTGTGTTGGTGAAAGAAGATTGTGCAATTGCCTTAGAAGGAAGAGAGAAGAAGCCTACTGAAATGAAAGACGAAGATTTTGAGAAGAAAAACCAGATAGCCATGGCTGATATTCTTCTTGCTTTAGAAGATTCGGTTCTATTAAACGTGTCCGAGGAAACCACTGCCAAAGGTTTATGGGACAAGTTGCGGAATCTCTACGAGAGGAAATCAATGTCCAATAAAATCTTTCTCCGATGACAACTCTACAATCTGAGGATGAAGGACGGAGCCTCTTTGCAAGTACACTTGAATGAGTTCAACACTCTAGTAAGCAAATTAGCAGCTATAGAGATATGTATTGATGACGAAGAAAATGTTGCTCTTTTGCTTTGCTCTATGCTAGACTCTTGGGATAGTTTGATAATGAATTTGAGCAATACTAAAGAACTGACATTAGAATCTACTATTTCTATGTTGCTTACGAAAGAATCTCGTAGTAAATTTGGTGAAAATTCTTCAGGTGACGCAATGATGGTACGAGGTAGATCGAATGAGAGAAACAACTCTATCAGAAATCAAACGAGATCCAAGTCAAGAGGCAACAAGAAATGACTCAAGTGTTGGAATTGTGGTAAGAAGGGGCACCTTCGAAAAGATTGTCAGCAACCCAAAGCAGAGCAAAATTGATCCAACTCTGACAAAAATCTGGCTTCAAATAATTCCCAAGGAAACATCGCAGAAGGAAGTGATTCATCAAAAGATGGTGAGGTACTGTCTGTTGATTCTTGTGAAAATTTAAAGCATAATTGGATATTAGATTCCGATGCTCTTTTCCATATGAGCCATGTAGAGATTGGTTTTACACATACCAATCGTGAGATAGTGGGACTGTTTACATGGGCGATAATAGCATATGCAAAATAGTGGGAGTTGGAGACGTTAAAATTACTATGTTTGACGGTATCACTTGTACAATCTCTGGTGTACGATATGTTCCTCAACTGCGAAAGTGTCTCCTGTCACTCGGAAAGTTTGATGAAGATGGTTACAGTTTTTCTGGAGAAAAAGGCTAATTGAAGATCAGTAAAGGAGCTATGGTAATTGCAAAAGGCAAATTACAAGGGAAGCTATACCACTTGATCGGGGATACCATGGTCGGCGATGCCATCATTGCAAATGATGTGACCGATTCCGTCATGATTTGGCACAGACGTTCGGGTCATATGAACAAGCAAAAACTTAAGGTACTTCTTGATCAAAATCTACTGATTTGAATTTCTGTGAAGATTGTTTATTTGGGAAACACCACAGAGCTAGTTTTCCCAAGTCTAAAGCTAGGAGTAGAGAGGTATTAGATATAATACACTTTAATACGTGGGAAGCTACTATGGAATCTCTTGGAAGTTCATTATACTTTGTCTCTTTTATTGATGATTTCTCCAAGAAAGTATGAATATATTTGTTCCAACGGAAGAGTGATACTTTTTCCTATTTCAAGAAGTTCAAAGCTCTAGTTGAAAATTAGAAGGGGAAAAGAATTAAGTGTATGAGAACCGACAATGGGAAAGAATATACCTCGAAAGAATTTGAAGATTTTTGCAATGAGCACGGCATTTTGAGATAGTATACGGTTCCACAAACTCCATAACAAAACGGAGTTGTTGAATGGATGAATCGTACACTTATGGATTGAACTAGAAGCATGTTGAATGCAGCTAAGCTCGAACAATACTTTTGGGCAAAAGCAGTCAATATGACATGTTACCTAGTAAATTGCTCTCCCACTACGGCACTTGATTGCAAAATTCCAGAAGAGGTATGGTTAGAAAACCCTGTTGATTATTTTTACCTACGTACTTTGGTTATGATGCTTATGTTTGGATTCCTAAGGAGCAAAGGACCAAGGTAGAGGCAATGTCCAAAAAAATGTATTTTTCTTGTTTATAGTAAGAAAGAAGTTCCGAGTTGCTGCCCGTGGACATAAGCAATTTGGCCGAACCACGTAAGTCTAATGTTCTCTCTTCTTTCTTTATTGCTATCTACTTTTATTTTGTTTCTGTGCACATACACATTACATTATTTCCATTATGCAATTCCAACACGAAAAGAAATTATTCCGACAATATAATAAGACATACCCTTTTGTTGCAGCACTGAATACTCTTAACCACCTCCTTAACTCCTCTCGAAGCTGAAAAAATGGAGGAAAAAAACAGAACAATCACAACTCACAACAACTAACCAAGGAAAGTGGAACTATCAGTTAACAGATTAAGAATAATTCCGGAAAAACAAAACCTGGAAACACGAAGGCACTTCATTGTGAAAAAAAAAAATATATAGAAATGAAATTATTCCGGCAATATAATAAGGCATACCCTTTGTTGCATGACTGAATACTCTTAACCACCTCCTTAACTCCTCTCGAAGCTGAAAAAATGGAGGAAAAAAACAGAGCAATCACAACTTACAACAAGTACCAAGGAAAGTGGAACTCTCAATTAACAAATTGGAAATGTATATACTCAATTAAACGTTTTTTTTTTTTTTTTGATAAATGGTATATACTCAATGAATCATTGTTACACTATATTTTTTTCTCAGCGTTTTATCATCAAAGAAAAGAACTGAGCTAACAAAACTCAAACATCGTGCCTGTGGAAACAATAAGAATATACTCAAAGAACTCAAATTTGAACCAAAGAAAACAACATGCCGATCTAAATGCAGGGAATCTAAAGATCAACCAATCCAAAAACAAAGCAAAACCAGAGAAAGAACAGAAACAACGCAAAAGAGAGAACATGAGGAAGAATAAGAAAAAAAAACAAATATTACCAAATCGAAACCGGCCATAATCCCTTAAATTCCAGAGCTGTTGAAAGACACAAAATCTTTCAATGGGAAAAGACCATGGAGATTGGAGAAAGACCAAAAGAGGAGATAAACACTTGATCGAAGTCTCTGATCCAACGACTCATACCCTTCGGTGCACTGAGGCCATGGCCGACTCGAGCTCGGCGACACTGGATTCTTGGAAGACTGACAGAGAGAGGGGGAAGAGGAAAAGAGAGACAAAACGGGCAATATCGCATGAGAGAATTGGAAAAAAAGGGAAGAAGAATTGGATTACCTTCCCGAACTGGTTTTTGGGGACTTAAACTGAAAATGGCCACGCTTCTTCTCTTTGGGTTATCTTTCTGGCGTGTCTTCGACGATGAAACTGGCGATTAGGAGCGATTCTTCGTCCCAACACGCCATTGCGGCCACAAATCGAAATCTGGGACTGATGATGCATTTTGTGTTTCTCCCGTCTTCGACAGCAACAGCTTCTATTGCAGTTGTTGAGTTTTGTGGGCTCTCATTTTCTTCTAGAATCAAACTAAACCGTAACCCCAACCATGTAGGTGGAGGGACTACCTAATTTGAAAAATCACAAACACATTGAGGGGGCAAGAGAGAGCGGAGAGGCGGAAGATGGAGAGGCAACCAAAGAAGACCGCCGGAGCGATCGTTTGGATCGTGGCTGCAGCATTTGGTGTAGGCCTCTTTGTCCTTATTGCCGGTAGCCGCTGCTACCAAGTGAATTACGGCTGTCGATTCGTGGATGATCAAAAAGCGGGACCATGGAAACTAACTGCATTTCAACGGTTGAATTTCACGGTTGATGACGTGTTTGAGTGTTTGTCGATGAGCGATAAGATCATCGGAATGGGATCCACCGGGACTGTATACAAGAGGGAGGGAGGGGGTAGAGCTCTCAAGAACCCAATCGAAGCCCGGCGTCGCCACCGCCTCCACCACTTGCAACAGATCAGAACTTATCTATGGTGGTGAAGACCAAGGAAGAAAGGGGTATGGTCCCTGAATAGTCACTGAGAAGTGAGAAGCGGAGAGAGAGAGATGAGAGGGAGAGTGGGAAGAGAGGGGCAACGATAATGTAAGATAGGGAAGATGGGGAGAGCGGGAAAAATGACAATGAAACAAGAAAGAAAAGTAAACACGCGTCATACATGCGAAATGGATGAAGAGAATTCGGAGAAACATGTGATATAATGCACGAATTGTATTCGCATGAAGTAACACATGTCGAATTTATTGGAGCCCTTATTCGCATGCTCAAATCTCTCGCACGCGTAAAGTTTTTATGAAACCCATACCATCTACGGTAACATTACATTTGGTGAAAAGGGAAAGTAGAATTAAAAAATTAAAAAACAGAAAATTAGAATAAAACATTTTTATAAGGAAAATTATATCGATATAATAAGACTAATTTTAATATATATATATATATATATTATTTTACATTCTTGTTTATTTTATTTTTTTGTTTAACCGTGTCAACATTAAAATGAATCAGTTAATACACCAATAAGTCAGTTCTCGGTTGATTTGATTTCACGTCAATGAATTCATTCAAAGAATTTACATCTCCGCCCCACGATACATCTCACCGCGTATTGAAAATATCTCCCAGAAATAACATTATCGATTTTAATAATATTATTTACAATGCTCCTAATAGACGGCAGGGATATGATATGAAGCGTTGTGGGATGGAGATGTAAACTCCCATTTCCATTGGTTCACCTGACTGTTGGTAGATGGTTGATAGATAATGTGTCAATATATATGTGGGAACAAGTTGTGCGTAGCAGATAGGGAGTGGGGTTGGAGATCTGATTTTATCAAATCAATGCCTTTACACGTGTTTATGTAATAATGTCAAGGGTTCTTTGTCTTTTTCACCATCTGGTCGTATTTAATACTTAGAGGACACGTGTAATGATTTGTAAGTATTGTCTTCGAATCTAGTATGGTACCCCTTATAAATGCATCCTACATGGTACATCGTACATCGAAGTTGGGTTGGGTTATTTCTGTTTTAGTGCAAATGGGCCCTACACTTTTTCGAGTACCCCTTCAATTTTTCAAAACCTTCAAAGACCTCCCTTTACCATTAGAGCCACTGAACCAAGGGTTCTTTTTTTTTTTATATTTGGTGCTATGCACTATTAATGATTTCCCTTTTATCTCTTTTTTCCCCAAGTGCTAGTTGTGGGATTCAATGTTGGTACAAACCAATTAATACACTAACGAGCCAGTCCTCCTCGGTTGGTATTGAACCAGTGGTTTGTCATAAAAACATTTCTCTAATAAAATTTGAAATTTTGTTTGGTTAAACTGTTGAGAAAATGTTTAAAAGGCATTTCTCTAATAAAGTTGGAAACTTTGTTTGGTTAAGATGTTTATTAATAAAATGTTTTGTCAAGTTGTGTGAGAACCATTAGTTAGAGGAAAAAACTTTTTTTTTTTTACTATTTGGCACTTGTGATGCACAATGGTGCCTGGTTGTCAAAAATTATTAATAAATGCTTATCAACAAATTTTCTCGTTTTTCAAGAAAAGTACCACACAAAATATTTGTTAAATGCTTATCAGCCCTTATATATTCTTCCTTTGAGTTTGCTATGAACCAGAATTGAGATATCATGAAAAAAAAAATCTATTAAATTATCCCTCCATCTGAGATTTTAAGGATGGCAACTTTTCTTCTAAAACCAGGGCCTACCCTGTCCCACCTTGAATGGGGCAGGTTTTCCCCGATCTTAAATGGGAATGGGGCAAAGATGGGAAAAACGTTTTTGCCTCAAATTAGGGATGGGGCATGGATGGTGTTTACATATAATTCTCCAAATCCACCTCAAATCCAATGGTAAATTAGTAAAATATCCCTAGGCTTAACATTCTAAAATACCTTTAAGTTTCCTCCAAATTCTTAAAATCCGAGGACCCCATAATTTCATTTTTATAATACCTAAATTGTCATAATCCAAATCCTAAAATGTTCCCAAATTCTCACAATCCTATTTCTAAAATACCTATAAATTATATGTGTTTTTAGGTGGTTGCATTGGAACTGGAAAAATTAGGGGGTTCCCCATCCCCCATGTAGAATGGGTGCCCCGCCCCATTCATTCCTATGAAATTTGAGGGTTCATCTCTTCGTCCATATAGGCTTTGAACATTTGGGTTGGAGGATAAAAAGAATAACTTATTTTTTTTTATCTTTGTGTACATATTTATTTTTATAACGAATCATTCATGCGTTACACGTAAGAAAATTTTCTTCATATAAATTATTTGAAATTTAGATATATCAAAATTAAGATAAAAAATTAAAATTAACAAAAGTAATAATATGATTAAAAATAAACTTAAATGCTTGTAGTAAATGTATATGTACATTGCACGTGAAAATTTTAAATTACAATAACAATTATTATTATTATTATTATTACTATTATCATTATTATTTTATTATTATTATTATTATTATTATTATTATTATTATTATTATGACAAATTTCTTAAACTATCCCTACTATTTAACTAATTGACTAAATCTACTCTTACTCTTTAACTATTATCTTAAACCACCCTTGTTTTTTGCAATTACCATGCATCGTCCTTACAGGGTGTCTCAAAAATAACCATTACAGCTCCAATTTTCGACCAACGATTACAATAGCGAACAATCATTTGGCAATTACCATCATCGTTAAATTCGGAAGGAAACAATGTCTCAAAAATAATCATTATAGCTGCAACTTCTGACCAACGATTACAATAGCGAACAATCAACCAAAGACACTGACAAAACCAAACGTTCAAAGAGTATTCCCTGTGCTAATTGAAGTTTTCCTTCAAAGACGAAATGCTTGCAAAGAGCTTCACAAGAAAAGTTTTCATGGCTGCTCTCTTTTGAAGCTTTCATCTTCACCTTGCTTTGCAAAAAGACTAATACCGATGGCCAGCTAATGGTAATGAGCCACTCTTGGCCATTTCCCACAACTTCAATTTCCTAACTTCATCATGAGGCGCAATCCCGCCAGCCGAAAACGAAGTTCTTTAGGTCCGGCTACATTTGAAATCAGATGGAAATGCTATAAAAGCCTGAATTAGTGAATTAAAACATTTTGAAATCAGAAACCAAAAATTGCTGCCCAAAACCAAAAGCAGCACTTAGAGCCCGTTTAGAAGATTTAACTAGGCTTGTTCAGCTTCTTTGAATCGCTCCAGATAAACTATTCAAAGAGGCTGAGGTAGACATCTCACCCCATAAAATGCTGTATTTGAGCCCAGCCAAACCAAGGTTCAAAGTATTAGAAATGCTATGTGTATCAGAAAGGCAAATTTAAGATATGTATCAGGATATGCCTTTGATATGCATGGATACGGACGAAAAATTAAGATACACATGGAAACACATGGAAATGTTATAAACATCAATATCACTAAATATAAGACTTAAATGAGCTATTTATACATTAAAATCATATGTTTTAATAGGTTTTATGAAAAAACATATTATAATCAACAAACTAGAACAAAAAATATACTATCTAATAAAGTACTTAATTTAGTTTCATTCTTCCAAGTTCCAACTTCAAATTTTAAATCTATTATAATTAACAAATTCAACATTTGAGTCCCAATATGATTTTTACAACTTTACATGAATCACATAAAAATTCAATTGCTATATAAATTATCCAATTTTAAGTGTTAATGTGTTAGTAAACTAATTTTCAATTGTTATTATGAAAATTTCTAAAAAAAATTAAATATTTTTTCAATTATTATCTAATACGAGTATCCAATTAAACAAATAATAATTGTTTTCATATTTTTTAGGCCACAATTATATTCACATTCAAATTAGAGATTATCATGTGAAATATATCAGTGCCTTTTATTATGTATTTTTTAAATATTATTAAAAATTATTTTTAATTGTTTTAAACATTTTGCCAAGTGTTATCTAATACAATTAAACAATTAACAATTATTGAATCAAATAATTATGTAAAATTTGTAATTATTGAATCAAACATTTTTTGTATTTTTTTAATAATTATTTATTTTTGTTCAAACAATTATTTTGCATGTTTTATTCTAAAAATTAAACAAATATTTTTTTGAATGGCTTCATGGACATCTATTATTTTTATTCTAAAACTAATAATGATTTTGCATGTTTCATTCTAAAAATTAAATAACTATTTATTTTTATTCAAATAATTATTTTGCATGTTTTATTCTAAAAATTAAAAAAAGTAAATATGTAATAGAAAAATTGAATGGATTTATGGACATAATAGATGAAATACTTATTTTGCATGTTTCATTCTAGAAACTAAATAATTATTTATTTTTATTCAAATAATTATTTTGCATATTTTATTCTAAAAATTAAACTAAAATTTTAAAAAGTAAATATGTAACAAAAAAATTTGAATGGGTTTATGGACATAATAGATCATCCATATATTTACTGTAAATATTTATTATTAGAATTTAAATCATAGCAAAAAATTAGAGAAATAAATAAATATTTATAATCTAAAAATAAAAAATTAAAAAAAACAAATTAAAATTTACACATGATATTTCAATACATTGATGTTGGTCTTAGCTCTACAACATACTCAACCTATAGGGTTAAGATCACATAAAATTGAAGAAATTATCTATATATTATTCCAAAAAAAAAATCAATTATTTACAAGAAATTTCAATTGATCTATGGACATGGTAAATCATCCATAGATCTACAACACAATCATTTTTTAGAGGTAGATAACAAGAAAAGCCTAAAATTTTCATTTCTTTCATATTTTTCACTATTCTGAAATTTCTTTAAATATTCATAAAGATCTTCATATAGGAGCAAAATAAGTGAGATTTTTTATCAACATATACAAAGATGTTTCTAAGCATCCAAACTAAAAAAGCACAAAAACATTGGCTGAGATTGTAAAAAAAATACATATTTTTGCTCATTTTTTAAGAATCTTGAAAAACTTATTGGGTCTTGCAAATTTGTGGATGTTTTGGTGGATTTTGGCTAGATTTAAATCTCTAGGAATGGTATGAAGGTTTCTAGAGGGTTTGGGGAAAAATTTAGAAGTTCTCTTTCAAATTAAGTTTTTTTTTTCATTTTCCACAATAGTAAAATCACATTGTATCGGTCGATATGCTAGTGTATCGGCCAATACAACACCGAAACAGGCCAATACTCACCAAAACATTACTGATACAAGCACGATACGCTTCCAACACAACGAAAAGGAACATTACTAAGGATTTGGTACCGTTCCTCGTGCTGGAACCTCAAAGATACAATACGTATTGGACAATATAATATGAAATTTTGAACCTTGTGCCAAATGATGTGCAACTGAAACACTTATGTGCTGTTTGGATAAACTTCTACTTTTGTATTTTTAAAAATGTCAAAGTATAAAGTACAAAAAAATACTTTTGCTTTAGTATTTTTGTTTTGAAAACCATTTGGGTAAAAAAATTTGAAAAGTACGCATTTCAAAACAGAAGTTTCATTTTCTGTTTGGCAAAAGCACATCTGTTTATACTTGTAGTGACGGTTCCAATGGTTTCAAGGTCTGAGACTGGTGACGTCAGTCCAACTCTAGCAGCGACAAGCAGAGGTAGGGTCGAGAGTTTTATCAAAGGGTGATCACCAAAAGCACTTTTAAAAATATGAAAGTGAAAACTATAAAGTACAAAATATAGACGCTATATTGTGTTTTTCGCATTTTTATACTTTTAAAAGTACGAAAATACTTTATAAAAGCCTATCCAAACAGGGCCTTAAATGGTGCTGAACAACAGCTTAATGGTGGCTTTTGTTTTTGTTGCTGATGGAAACGGAGACCATGTTCCAATTTCCGTTTCTTCACTGGGACGCGAATAAAGCTTTTATTAATACGTCTGGTGCCTATTTCCACCTCATACACTGCGCTCTTGCAGTCCCAGATCGAATTTTTCTTGCATTTGTTGCTTTGTAAATAGAAACTTGATTCCCACGATTCAGTTTTGGGATCATAACTCAGAGAAATTCGTACCAGGGTAATCCAACGCCTCTAACCTACTGGATATATGAAAACGATACAAAGTAAAACAAAAAAATTAATAATGATAAAAACGGATATAAATAAATAACGAAAATAAAGAGATCAAACAGAAGACTATACAAAATTAGATGGACGACCCTTAAAATCAGAGCTACTGGAACTAAAAACATTTGGCCCTGCATTTGCATATGGTGGTATCAACTGGGATAGATTTAGGCGACTTGAGGGTGCAGCATTATGCAAAATATGGCATGAACTGAGATCTGGTTTAGTAGTTCCAAATAGAGTTCGTGTTTCCCCACCATGATGCATGGTTACTTCTTTGCATGAGCTACGGCTGCTGCTCAATCCAACTGGAGGAACTTCAAGCAGCTGCCTATCTGTAGTCTGTGCATCCTGCTTAACACAGAGTAAGCATATGATATCAACAAGAATTGAAGTTTCTTCAAAATAGAAGGAAAAATAATTAGTTTTGGAAAATGAGCTAGCTGTACTACATAAAAGTAGCAGTTCAAATAATTTGGTGGAATGTTTGGATTAGGAACGTAAGTAGTAATCCAATCGCCTCTTCTTCACTATAACATGACCACAGGAAGTGAATCTGGAAAAAATCGGGCCTCAATCCCTTGTACTTGTATACCATCCTTTTTGTCCAGACTAATCAAGGTAGGGGTGTGCTCAACAAAAGAAAAAAAAGAAACGAACTGAAAAATCTGGTTAACTGAACCATTCAGCTCAGTGTTTTGCAAAAACCGATGGTACCAGTTCGGTTTTCGGTAAACCTAAAAGCAAAAAACGGCAGCCAACTGAACGTCTGAACCAACCAGTATTATATGCATTATATATAAATATAAATATATATTATATTTTTAATTGTCTATTTATAATATATTAAATAAATTATATATTATATGTTTGTAGTATTTATACTATAATATATTAAATAAATTCTCTAATAGTCTACAGTAAAAAAATAACAAGATCGTAGAAAAGGGAAGTACACCTGCTGCTGTTGGCCAAAATTCTCTAGGAGACAGGATGCTGATATGCAGTGTCCACTCCGCGAGGAAGACAAAGGTCTTGTCTCTGGATATTTACTGTGAACAACTTGAGGTTTCTCAGGTGTTGAGAACCATGGCACTGGTCTTCCAGTTACCCAATGCTCACTATTCCTTCTCATCCTCAAATATGCTGGTGGGGAGTGATCATGAGATAGCATGTAATAGGAGCTGTGGTGCTCCTCCCTACAAACAGTATGAGAAGAGCCCCAATGTTCCTCGAAAGATGATCTAATGCCAACATCTTGGTGGTGTTGGAATACAGAAGATGTTGAAGAGGACTGTCTGATGCCATGACAAGAACACAGAGGCGGAGATCTTCCATGACCTGAAATAGGTGACTGCTTCATACCAGATGGCACCCAAGGGGTTGTTGTAGTCCAGTCTTCTATTATTATTCCTTGTTTGGAAGCAAGCTCCATTATCTGCTTTTGATCAAGTCCTAACCCCATGATCAAGTTCCATAGGTTCCTCTGTGCTTCTCGTTGATTGTGAATCACTTGATCTCGCATTGCCATTTGAAACTGAAGCTCAGTGTTAGCCATTCCCTGCAATTATAGCAGTATAAAAGCATTCAGTACAGAAGGGCAGCTAGCACTGTCATTCCCACACATTCTTCAAAAATGAAATACAAAGACCAATGTTACGGCAAGATGTCTTTTTCTTAATACGTAGCAGTATAAAAGCATTCAGTACAGATGGGCAGCTAGCAGTGTCATTCCCACAGATTCTTAAAAAAATGAAATACAACAAAGACCAAAGTTACTGCAAGATGTCTTTTTCTTGATGGATAACAAGGAAATTTTTATTGATGACAGAGAATAGTAAACATGTCAAATATCCTAAAACAAGAAATATGATCCTAAAAGCCCCTCAATAAGAAAAAATGGCACCAAACACTATAATGTAGCAGTACTAATCTACAGATCTGCACCCCTTCCTCTCTACTCCATTCCTTAGCTATCTCATCTGCAAAATGTTATAATGGAAATGACTTCTCCCTCGGGTAAATCCCATCACCTGGGGGGTTCACATCATCTTGGTAAAGGTGCAAGAATCAATAGAATGTGGATTACTTCTCACTCAACAAGGTGTTTTGTTTTAAAAGTAAGAAGCATGAGTAAAGAGCAAGGAATTCCTGAGCCTAAGGCAAAGACAAGGTGGCCACAGGAACAAAGTAAGCTGCTACCTTTTCAAAAAGAATCAAAAGACAAACTATGCAAATATAAATTCTTAAAAGAGACATTACACAATGTTGGTCCTAGCAATCTGGGGTCTTGGGAAGGGTGGCTGGACACAAAACTAACCTCTGGCATTTTTTTTTTTTTTTCTTTTGCATAAAGTGGCTGCTCTCTAGGGGTGGGCCACAAGCCAGGCTTTTCACGAGCTATTCGAGCTCAGCTTGTGAAAAGCTCGATTAGGCTCGGTCTAAACCAAGCTTTGAGTGCGCACACACACACACACACACACACATATACATATAAAATATAATATATTATAATACAAAAATATTATTGGTGAGCCGAGCTCGAATAGTTAGATATTCGGCTCTGCTCAGCTCGAATCCAATCCTACTGCTCTCGAGCTTAACACACTTTCTCATGCTTGTTAGCATGACCATGGCACCAAATAATGGCCACCTAATATACAAATACAAAATTCTAAACAATAAAATGTTTCAAAAGGACCATCATCTCAACTGGTTGGAACATAATATTATTAGCATGAAGTTGTCGCCTTGAATATTCAAGTCCAACACAG
The DNA here is from genome assembly GCF_055504915.1 of Nelumbo nucifera. Lineage (NCBI taxonomy): Eukaryota > Viridiplantae > Streptophyta > Magnoliopsida > Proteales > Nelumbonaceae > Nelumbo > Nelumbo nucifera. Next base: position 27,763,805 of record NC_142653.1, read on the forward strand.
GACAAACTATGCCGATTGTACACTTTTTCTATTCTATGCTTAATAAAATACTACTCATTTATCAAAAAGAAAAACAAAACAAAAACACAGGCCAAACTGTTTGATTCTAAAGTATCACAAATACACCTAAAACCCAATGTTTTAAAAACGACCCAACGGCCGAACCATTTTTGCCTCCGGGTTGTGGGTCACTAGTTCGACTGTCCGGATCAAATGGGTCAGACTATGTCACATCATCATCTATGTATTTAAGGTATATATGTGTGTGTGTCTATCATTTATTTTATATTTTAATTTATGTTTTTTTAATTCAGTTTTTAATTTTTAATTTATAAAAAATATTAAAAATTGGAATTTGAGGCCAAAACTGGTTTTCTTCGCAAAAATAGTGGGGCAAGGTGACGCATAGATATCAAAAAGTTACCCAAAATAAAAAAAGAAAAGATCACCCCAATCGGACATTGGAGTGCAAAGTTATGGCCTCTGAAAGTTTGCATGCATTGAGTGTGCAACCTGCAACCTGGTGACTGGGTTGACCAAGTTGACAATTGAACCGGCCGGGTCAAACGTTTTGACCAACTGACGGGTTTTAACAGAACTAGACCCAGAATCTTGGCTAGGTGATGGTTCGAACGGTTCGACTGGCCGGGTCAATGACGGGTTGAAAACACTGCCTAAAACATAGTAAATTCTAAGAACTACAAGTCTTGTATCTATTCAACATCAAACTTCAAAGTCAATTCATCAAAACAGTAAGTCAAGTAAAGCACACTCCAGAAATGAGCCTCACCTGCAGAGCCACCTTTTAAAACATTGCCCAGCCATAATAATATATATTCAACAGTAGAGTAGAAAAAAATCCATAACCTTTAAAATCAATAAAATGAACAAATGTTTAGCCCCAATAGTGAATCTTCCATGTCTCTCTTGATCTTTATTTGATGAGAAGATTGCCTACACTCTTTTTATCTTTTCATGAGAACATACATTGCCCTCTTTCCACTGGTTTTCAATGAGATGAACAGCATAGATGATGTACAAGAGTGCCATATCATATTGGACACTTCAATTTTTATGCAAATTCTGTATCCAATACCATATCCTTGCTGTGCCATGATGGGCTTATTTGAGGAATGCCTGGGCTAGGGGTCCTTCTGTAACAGGTTATTTTTTTGGATTCAATCTAGTGTGATCATCTATCAGCTGTCTCTGTATTACCCCTGCTATCTTTTTGGACAGCTAGGATTTTTCGCATATTAATAAAATCGTGTTCTTTATCAATAAAAAAAAAAAAAACGCATCTTTGCTGTATCTGGGTAGCATAGCATTCTGCATAAAGATGTGCAACACCTAACCTAGAGAATGGCAAAGGTAATGTGTTTTTTCTTTTACACTTTTTACCATGCAATATATTATACCATTACCATTTATTTTGAATTGAATTATACAATGTGGAATAATTTGCCATCCTTCAAAGCTTGTCATACAGTACACTTTCATGAAGAAGGAAAAGGTTTTGGTATTATTATACACAAACCTGTTGTGAACACAACTGACAAGGTCAGTGCCCTTAATTGTGTTCTTTCATACACACAAGCAGTGTCATGTGTATACACATGCTTCGTGTGTGTTAACTGGGATGGCTCATTTATATGCTATTATTATGTATGTGCTTATGTTTACACACACATAACCATAATGATTTAGCGAAAAGTTTATTGCTTTGTTTCTACATTCTACTTACCAGGAGCCTGTATTGACTGAGAATACGCAAGTAAGTTTTGTTGCCATCATTACTAATGGCTTCTTCTATCATGTCTTGAAGTTGGCAGCGGTGGTTCTCATTTGCTTCAATTTCCTAGAGAAACATATAAAATATAACCAGATTATTAAAGGATACAAACAGGAAATTTTGATCCCTATGAACCACAACATGAATAACACCTTGTGGTAACTAGCTCCAGCCTCATCATTATCACGGATGTTATCAAGAATAACTTGTCTCCTCTCTCTTAAAGCTTGTACAATTGTTCCATCTTTTTCAATGACCTGGAAGATATAAATAGTTCATCAATAAAAGCAATCATCCAGAAATTTACTCTTTAGTTATGATCAAATTTTAAAAGCCTTGGTAGATAGACCATATCTTGGAAAAATGAACTACAGTATTAGGCAAAAATTATCCAAATTCAAGCTTCAGTCAATAAAGGTTGTATAAGCAAATGGAAAGAATGAAGGAACAGAGTTAGGTCAGATCCTAGCTTTCTTCCATATAAATCCTCTTGCATTTGCTACCATATAAAAATCAAATAAATGCTCAAACAGGAAAGAAATCTCAACAGTCCTTATCTCAGTACTTCAAAATGGATAAAGCAAGATAAACTGAAATTGGAAAGGTTAAGAACATGAAGTGAAACCCAGTAATTAAATATAGTAGGATGATTGACAATGTTAACCTGTTGTTTTGCAATAGCATCATCTAGATGTTGGAGTTCAATGCGGTTACGGATATTGGTTTCTTCAAGTTCAAACAAAGCCTTCTGCAAGTTTATCCGTTCTTGAACATTTTCACTGGTTTCACGGCTCAAAACATCCAACCAAGAGAGCTCATCATCAACTGCTTTTTCTGTAGGTTTCACACTTAGTTGTGACTCCTTTTCTGCTAGTTCCTTTCTCAGCCGGCAAACTTCAATCTGCAAAAATTAGATTCTTATGCACTGATGCAACAAGATCAACGCCCGAAATAATATGGCAGCAAAAACATTCCAAACTTACCTGAAGACTGTCAATCATTCGTTGGTAGTCTGCAACATGGGTATCAATTGTGCCAACATTTTTCTAAAAAGATCAATTTTAATCAATAACAAAGGAATGTTTTTGAAAAAACAGAGGAGAGCAGAATGATAAACAAAGAAACACTGCATATAATAAAACCTAAATGCTTACAAAGCCGTGGACAAAAAAGTACAGTATTATACAATGAGAAAATAACCACATCATAAGAAAGGCACACAGTTTAGCTCAAGCCTCAAGGCACCACTTGAAGGAAAGGCAACTATTACAATATTGTCATGACCTATTATAAGAAAGAAGACAAGAGAAACCTATGGAAGTGAACAGCACAAATTTGAATATGCCAAAAGAAATCATACTTGAAGCAGGCATGCATTTGTGTGTACACATGTATACCAGCTCTACAAACTACTCCATCCTAGACATAGTGGCCTTCACTATTCATGTAAAATGAATGGATGCAAACCACTGCTTGGTGATTTCAAGGTTGGAGAGCAAGTCATGAGAAAATAAAATGATTGTATATTGTTCATTTAAAAGGGGAGGGTCTGATTAGTCACTAGTACTGTAAGAGAAATTAAAAAATTCACTTTGTCCAACTTAGCAATGCTCTGACACAATTTTTTTCCTCTTTCTGATTGGAGATGTAGGGGTCATTGAAAGAGAACATGGGTAGCACACATGAGGTTAGGTCTGTATCCAGTTCACTTCTCCCAAGACTGCAGATATCTTGGACCAACATTGGGTAACACATAAACAAAAAAAATGTCTATTTTTACTTCTCATTTTCATTTGCAACTTATTAATTTCGAATTAAAAAAAATCAAGCTTTATTAGAAAAATATGAAAATAGCATAAACGATGTTATCTTACACCCCAAGGTTGGCCTAGTCTAACTAGCCACCATAGTTTTCAAGGCACCAAGGCGAGGCTAGGCAACAAGGGGGTGCCTTGTTACCTAGGGAATGGAGTTTTTTAAATAAAAAACATGAATCCCTAGGGTAGTTCCATAGGTTCCATAGGCCATAGCAACTAGAAACCATCATTCAGTAATGATTATCTATAATCTTCATAAAAAAGTATAAATTTCATAGTATAGTAAAATATAGAAAATCAACATATTCATAATTCATTAAAAAAAAGTATAAAGAAAAGAAAATTCAGAAAATATAGGGGTCTAAGCCTCGTTTTTTGTACTTGGAAAAGAAGAAAAGAAGAGGTGGAAGAAAAATGTATTCATTGTGCAAAATTTTAAGTTCTTCCTTTCCTTGCTTATTGGGTCAGGTTTTGAAGCCTTTTAGGGTTCAAGACATCATACACCACATGCATGTTGATTGAACCCTAACAAATAAGAAATAATAAAAACAAATTAGGGAACTCACCCATCTTTTCTTTACAACCCCTTTAGGGAACTCACCCATTAAATCAATTCAAAGTTTGTTATACATTGTATGTATTCTAATTAAATGATGCTCACCTGGATGTGTGTCTTAATCTCTTTAGCTCGATCAGCATATTTCAGTGTATTAACAGTGTGGTGATACTGATTACCAGCAGGTGATATTGTTGCAATCATGATTGTTCGAGAATTACCACTCAAACCATCTTTAAGAATACGTGTCAATTTGCTGAAAAAATAAAAGAACTAGAGATTAGTATCCTTGCAAAGTGGTTTTTATATTATAAAAATAATCGTTCAAATACCTATTGCGGTAAGGGACATATGCCAGACCCTTTTTCTGTTGTTTCCCCAGAGCATTGATGCAGTTTGCCAAAGCAAGAAGTGAACGATTAATATTGGCACCATCCCTCAGTTTTTGACCTCCACTGTTTGTCTCGGAAGCCCGTTCACTGCATGTAATTATTTAATATAATATTTTTGTAATCCTCGTTGGAACAGAACTAAACTGCATTCGAAAAAAATAAAGAATAAAAAGAGGGGTGCCTAAATGTGTGCCCACCTGCCAGCAAGATCAACTAATGCAAGTTTTCCACGGACAACTTGATTCTTGTACTTGTTTCTCTGTTTTCTTTTTACAATAATCTCTAAAACAGCATGTGACCTGTTAAGGCACGTGAAGCAAAAGACTTTTTGTATTAGATGGTTTGCATAGGGAACCTTCATACAGTAACAACAATAACAACAGCAGTGACATTGATTTCCAACCTAAACATTTGGTATAAATCAAATTTCCCACATAGCATGCACTAAATAATACTCCAAAAGATATGCTCATTAAAAAATAGCATTCACTAATGATACACTAAAACATGAACTCATAAAAAATGATATTCCAAACAAAGTGTTTCCAAACTCAAGATTCATATCAATGGGAATATTTTGTTTGGGTGATAGGAAGGACAGAGAAACAAGAAAGATGCATGTGTCATGGGAGACATATGCAATAACCTAATAATAATGGAACAAGTTTCTGGAATTTAACAACAATGTTTGTAAAAACTGTAAAATTCTTTCTAGCTGAGGCCACTAACCAGGTTGTCATAAACAAGCATTCAGAGACATTAACCCTGAGAAGATGACAATAGCTTACTCACCGTGAAGATGTTGCATTTGCCTCTGTACTTTCTGTCTTTCGTCTACTGTTTCCCAAATTTAAGAGTTCAAGAATCTTATCAGCCGAATGAACCTGAAGTTAAGGGAAACAAAAACAAGAAACCATTACTATCCTGATCATAGTTCCCAGTCCATTAATATCTATAAATTAAAAAATATCTTGCCATTATGTTTCCGGTCAATCTATACAGAATGTTAAAAACTATTCTTTTGAGGACCACTCAAGACCCCTTGTTTCAATAATTTTAGATGCAAAGACATTCTGTTCTGTCAATCAGGCTAGGATATCTGCAATGAGATGGGTTTTTGCCACCTACAGGCTGACATGGACAATCAAGACCATTAGAGATATTCTGTATGCCATCTAAAAGGCATGACGAGATGGACCATAATTTTTATTCAACGTGATTTCTTGGAACTTCCAGAGAAATTTTTAATCATGTTTGGCATTAGGTGGTTTGATCTGATGTTTGCAATTGATGTGATAAAAGTGTCCCTCATAGAAACGTAGAGTTAAAGGATGACCACATGGAGATGAAATCCTAATGCAATGTGTTGGATTATGGAAGGAGAGGAATGATAGGGTGTTCAACAAAGTAAGAAATACATGTAAATCTTTTTAATTGAGAATACCATTTAAATGGGACAATGGAAGGAGAGGAATGATAGGGTGTTCAACAAAGTAAGAAATACATGTAAATCTTTTTAATTGAGAATACCATTTAAATGGAACAATAGATATGGCACTGAACAGAACAGATTGGTGAAACAGGATTCATGTAGCCAACCCCATATGGTTGGGACAGGGCTTAGATGATAATGAGTTTCTTGCCACATTACTCCTACATAGTCTCCATTAAGCTGAGTTGTTGACCTTATTAGAAGGGTTTAGGCTAATGAAAGCTTCTTCATCAACTTAGTGCCCATTAGGGAGGGCATTTGCGCAATGGTTTATGGTGTTACATGAGCCGAGAAACCCGGAACACCATGAAACCGTGTTTGGTTATAAATCCAAAAAGCAGAAAGTATGTTTAGATGAGCCATAAAATCAACTTTTGAAGAAGCTATCAAAGGTAGCTTCTCCAAAGTGGATCATTCAATGCAGATCAATCAATGCAGTAGCCCTCCCAAATGGGCTCTTATATTTCTATGCAAAAGGTAAGTCAGCATGCTTGTTTAAAAGAATGGGCAAAGATTTGCAGCATAAATGGACATTGCAAAGGTTTCCATTCCACCCAAGCCATGTTCTATTCCAAGATTTTTAACTATTATCATATCAAAGAAATTTCACAAGAATTATATGAGATAAAACTAGTTCAAATGTTCCATCTCTGAAGGGAAGTGACCTTGATACACCTAAGCCCAGCTACAATTATTCCTTGCTCTGGATCCTCTCTAAGCTCCAAATGTCCTGATGATTTTTCAAGCAAATCATAGATGACCTGAACTCAGATACAAATTAGATGCTAAGCTCACTTCTTAAACAAGAGTAGTTGAAATGAATAAATAATTTAAGCCACATAGAAATATAAAAAAAACGCACACCCTACTTCATTATAAACTTCAAGGTAGGAGCAAGTAACTTCAAATTCATCGGAACTAGTGTCACTTTTGATAAGATCAAAAATTGTATGCAAGCTGAGAACCATTAGTCCAGGATCGCCTTTAGTTCCAGCCATTGTGTATGTTTTACCACTGGAAAAATATGGAACAAGAATTAGATCCTTTGGATGGGAGGCAATAAATGTACTTGTACTACAAATCATAAACAAAATTGCATTACATCATGATTTTAGATGCCGAGCAAAGAGAGGAAAGTGGGGGAACAACATCAAGCAGCCATCTTTAGAAGTTTACCAATTCAACTATTACAAAATACGAAGAGATGGCCAGTGCCTACAACTTTTTTTTTTTTTTTTTAGTTTTTTGTCATAGAAAGGTATTGTATCGATAAAATGAATGTACATGATGGAAATTCCTACAATTTTTTGGTGATTTCAGTTTCAGCATCACATCTGCCAATGCCTACCACTCTTAAGTAGAGGTGTCAATTGGACTGGATTTGGTCCAACCCGACCCAGTCCAATGTGAGACCACTTACAAATGGACTGGACCCAATCTAGTCTAAATCCAATACAAACCAAATCCAACCCAATCCATTAAAATGTAAATGGACTGGATTGGATCCAATCCAACCCGAATGAAATATCGAAAATTATATAAAAAAACAGAACATATAAAAAATTACAAAAATAAATTAAAATGAAGAAAATCTGAATTAAAAAAAATACCCCTTTGGCATTGAAAAAGCAATTTGTAAAAGCGCTTTCATAAAAGTACTTTTATAAAAGTACTCTCATAGAAGCAATGTTTTAAAAACTGACCTAGAGGCCAAACCATTTTTGCCTCCAGGTCGCAGGTCACCAGTTTGACTGGCCGGGTTTTTGCAAAAATAGCGGGGCAAGGCACCCCTAGGGACACAGATCTCGAAAAGTTACCCAAAATCAAAAAACAAAATCACCCCAATCGGACATTGGAGTGCAAAGTTATGTCCTCCAAAAGTTTGCATACATTGAGTGTACAACCCACAACCCAGTTACTGGGTCGAACCGGTCGGGTCGATTGGTTCTTGACCAAGTCAACGGCTTTTGACCGTTTGACAAGTCTTGACTGAACCAGACCCGAAATCATGGTCAGGTGATGGTTTGAACGGTTCAACCAGTCAGGTCAACAGTGGGTTGAAAACATTGCGTAGAAGTGCTTTTATAAAAGTACTTTCATAAAAGTACTTTCATAAAAGTGCTTTTGTAAAAGTGCTTTCGTAAAAGTTCTTACATAGAAGTGCTTTTATAAAAGTACTTTCATTAAAGTGATTTTATAAAAGTACTTCCATAAAAATTGTTTTGTAAAAGTGCTTTCATAAAAATACTTTTGTAAAAGTGATTTCGTAAAAGTATTTTTTGTAAAAGTGCTTTCATAAAAATATTTTTCATAAAATTACTTTTATAAAAGTGCTTTTGTAAAAGTTCTTTCATAAAAATATTTTCATAAAATTGATTTTATGCTGGCTTCAGTTTTGATCAGTTTCAAATTGGACAAAGGTTTGGCCTCATGATCGGATTATTGGAAAATTGGTTTAAATCCAATTCAGACCAATAAGAATATGGACCAATTTATTTTGGATTGGCCCAATCCAATAGTTATAATAGACCATCCAAATCCGATTTGATAAGGTTTGGATCCAATCCAAAACTGGCCGATTGACACCCCTACTCTTAAGCAATTTCTCCACAGCAGGTCATATTAATCTCTATATTGACAAAATTTGCTCAGAAGCAGCACAGGATGATTTTTTTTATTATTTAGAATTAGGAAGAGCCAAATTGCAACAACAGTCACTGAAGCCAACTTTAATTTCTTCATCAGATCCCTTTAATAGTTAGGAAGAGCTAATTTGGAAATAACAGTCAGTGTATGGCTGTAAAGTGAGCTGGGCTGCCTGGTCACTACAGGAAGCAGGCCATGCCAGGCCTGGTCCAAACCCCTGTGTCGTGCCAGGCAGGGTTTGAGGCCCATGGGCCAGCTTGGCACAACACGGCCTGCTTGCTGGCCCAGCACAGCCATACATACTATTTTATTCCAATTCTATTGTAACTTTTTCAATTTCATTTTATTATTTCATATATACATACTATTTTATTCCAATTCTATTGTAACTTTTTCAATTTCATTTTATTATTTCATATATAAACAATTGTATACATCAGAAGTCATATTAGTTTTTTTTTTTTTTAATTTCTTGTCTATCTTGTTAGTTTATTTTAACTATTTTATTTTTTTTTATTTTCTAAAAAAATTGTGACACCCATGGCATGGAATGGGCTCGACTGGGCTCAGGCCACAGGCCGTGTCAAGCTTCCCTTTCAAGGGATTCTGCGCCATGTAGGCATGAGCCACTACAGTGTGGGTGGCCTGCAGAAATGGGTAATGCCAGCCTGGCACGGTCCTCTAAGTGCAGCCAACTTTTAATTCTTCATTAGATCCCTGTATTCTAGAATCAGCTATGAAGTTTCAAAAAAACCAGTAAAATCTTCTAAGCAATTCACACTCCCAAATCTAATTAATTGCTGTCTAAGAGTAGACAGTTGAGAACAGTCTGAAAATTCTTACAAAAGGTTCAGAGAGACTCCAACTCCCAAATGTGGTCATTTCTTACAACTTATTTTTTTAATATCTTGTCTAATAGTCTGAAGATTCTCAACCCACAAAAATCCTTCTATTTGTTTACATATGGAAAATAATAGTACCATAGCATGAATTTCGAATAATAGGAGCAACAGGTACAGAGATTAAAGAGAAATTTGAAACCAAGTTAATGATGATTCCCGTGGATCAGCCAAGCTCTAATATCTTACCTAAGCCAAGTCTTGTAAATCCTACCTTTTAGATACAAATTCTGTTCTCTTCATAGTTCATCCTACCAACTTCCAGTAGATTAATTAGGATCTCTATCAGTTTGATAAGAACTGTGCATAGTTCAGTGTAAGCAACAACGATAAAAGGAGGTAGCAACTCACATAACTACAGTAACATGTGATGCAAAATAGAAGGAGGCCATAAACCCATCCTGTGCCAACTTATATTGACAAACATTTGGAACAGAGTACATGGCAGATTAACAAAACCATTGCATTCAAGTACCTTCCGGTTGAACCATATGCAAACACTGTTGCATTAAGACCTTGAACAACTCCAGCGATTGTAGAAGATATACTTGTCTTGTAAACATCCTGGAAACGAAAAAGCATCATTAAATGCTACAAATTATAATTGAAACAATTTGATCAGTAACTCAGAAAATAAGTCTGAAACCCACTAAAACTGCTACCTTATGAAGATTCTGTTACAAATTTACATTTGGTTACAGATTAAAGCCTTAGACCCAAAGGAACAAGCAAATATTTTCTTTAACTGGTAAAGCAAGAGATAATATGGTAAGAAGTTAGAAATATATACATGCCAAATATATAAAAAAAAAATGTACCTTTTAATTTTTAATTTAACTAGAACTCGTCATTTTAAGCCTGTCTTACACTGCTGGTCCCAAGCCCAGATAAAGATGGAGGGTTGTATCAGGTTGGCAGCAGGCATTAGGACTTATTGCCAAAGTTTAATGAACACGGATCCTGAATTGTCATTTTGAGTAGAATTGAGTATTTAATTGAACAACCACCAGGTCTTCACATAAAGATAGATCAGCTCCAGTGTGCTAAAAGTTTTGCAGGCATTGTCAGCAGTTCCTATAGATCATTTCGATGAAGTTTTGAAGAGTGAAGACCGTGTAACTCTTATGAAAACCTTAATGCAACTAGGCTTCACTCAAAAATCATCTTGTGTATAAGTTTTATGGTTACAAATTTTTTGAAACCTAAGTTTCCACATTTGTGGATTAGATAGATAGCAAAGCTAGCCTAAACTTCATTATGAGGGTGCTTGGCACATCATCTCTTGTGTATTATTCATCCTTTTATCATATATAGTAAAAAGATACACGTCAACAAAGGTGATTTCTTATATCAAACATCATCTTATTGAGGATTCATCCATCCAAGATGGCAAGATGAACTATTTCTATAGTTCTACAAGCCACATCTGAAGTTTGAATTCAATAGGGAGGGATGAGAATACATTGTCAAATGTATCTTTATAAAAGGGCAGCCCAGTGCATGAGGCTCCTGCCAATGTGAGGTCTGGGGAGGAACAGATGTATGCAGCCTTATCCCTGCAGATCCACAGAGAGGTTGTTTACAAGATTTGAACACTGGTCACCCAGGTCGCAATTGTTGTGCCAAGACCCACCCTCTCTGTGTTTACTGAATTTTGGTTTTCTGTTCAACGATCAAGATCCAGGAAGTGTACTAACAAGTTGTTAAAAAATTTGAGGTGTATTGACTAATATGTTGCATACATGGATGGTGGAAATCAGCATGCAGGTTTAGCAACTCCAGCAGTCCTTGAAGCTTGTAAGTGTATACCTCATAAGGCAAAGCTAAAGCCCTAGTGGAAAGAATAAGTACTATTAAACATCTTGGCTCTTGAATAGACTATATAGAAAGCTAGGGTGAATGTCATGCAGGTGGCCAAAACATTATGACAGAATTAGCTACAACTCGGAATAACAGGGAACAAAGTCCATATTTCCCAACATCAGAAATGTGTAAGGTAACAACTTTTCATTTGTGGTCGTTCTATCCAAAGGCACGCTTTTGAAGGTCAAGAGTTAAACATGGCAATATTCTTGTTACACAACTAAGAACTACCGGGATCTGTAAGAACTTTTAACATATTTCTGCTGACAACTCAACAGGAAGATTATGGACTCATATGCTAATCTAAGTTCATAACCAAGGAAATTAATTGACCATTTTTTTCAGTAAAGTGAAAGATGGAATTTCAGAAATTGCACAAAACTTGATAAATGAAGTTAAACGCCAGCATTTATAATCTTCACACATAGAAACATAATACATACCGAGTTTGTACAGTCAGGTCCAAATGCATAATCAAAAGAATATTTTCTCTCCTTAGTTCGATTTTGTACTCGATCAAGGTAGTCTTTTGACAGGTCAGGGTCCAATACAGTGACCTCCTATAAATAAATCGCGAAACAACCATAAGTTTCCTTTCCGAAGGCCAACAAATAATCCATATCTGCTAAAGCTCGAAGGAGAAAGAAAATGAAAACACCTTATCATCTTTAACCCGAACAATATCACGGCCTCTTTTCCGTTCTTTCTCTGTTAATGGCCTGCATTTTACAGCGACCTGTAACGGACGAAGCAGAAGAACTGAACATGGAAAAACATATGCATATCCAACGGAAACACCAAAAAACAGCGATAACTGAACCTGGACAATTTACAAACTTAAGAGACTAACCGTGAGGGTCGTGGTTTGCTTTGTAGCTGGAGCTTTAATGCTTGGCATTTCTAATCAACATTCGTCTCCAGTAAGTCACTTTGGTTCACTTAAGCAAATCCTATACTTCTACACTAAATCACCTTTGTTTACTGATGAAAAAACAAAATCCTATATGTTAATCTTGAAGTTGTTTAAATTGTCCGTGTCCAAAGCCCAAAACAACTTACGAGACGGTGTTTCTTCTGTACTCTTGTCAACACTTTAGTAGACCACAACAAATTCTTAATCCCTAATTTATCCAACAGCGCAGATATCCAAACATATCTAACCATTAAGTATTTAAATCCCTCCACCTCCCCAAAATCTCAGCTCATCCTCGTTTCACATCCTAAACACCAATTTACAAGAAAAAAAAAAAAAAAAAAGAAACCTTCCTCTTCTTTGGCATTGTACCAGCAAAAGAATAATACAAGCTCTCCAATCCGTTATCAGAACGTAAAAAGCTGTCAATGTTAGAACGCTCTGTTTCACGATATAATTCACTGAAACTACAAAACCCTAGCCCTAAAACTAAGTTCTTCAAAACAGCCAACAGACGAAATCCACCATTCTCAGCCTTCATGAACCCAGAACCGGTCAAATACGTCTCACTAACATATCTTCCTCTGCCAGCATAAAAAAACAACGGAACAAGCATTTCTCAATGTAACCACAAAGCCTCGACAATAACGGCCATGAAAGCCAAAAAGGAGAAAACTTGCAAAGGTCCCTTTGAAGCCTTGGCTCCAGCTGCAACCAACACCGCAGATCTAACAAAAAAAAATGTACGAGAAACAATTACAAGGAATCGAGCCTGACAAGAAATGTCTAGTTGAGGAAAAAAATATGTATATGTATTTTCTCTAATCAACGGCGTCCCGGATCGCCATTTTCCAGCTGAGTAATCAAAGAAGAAGAAGCCGAGGCATGGGGAATAGAAGGTGGAGAGCTCTCGTGGTGATCGTGACCGTTGGTTTACCAGTTGTGAACTGGGGAAGGAAGCGGGATATTTGGATTTTGTGAGGAGTGAGGACTTTGATTTCGTTCTAAGTTCTAAGTTCTAACGACCGGTTCATGATTTTCACCTTTCTCAACTAACCACTTCGAAAAGTTGAAATAGACAATGATATCAATTTGAGGGGCACGAGACGAGATAAGAGATTGGTTCCCGTTGCAAATGGCCCATTTTTGGCCTTTTGGGGACTCTATGTGATTCCGAGATGACCGAAATGCCCTCGTCAATTCCTTTTAAGGTGTTACTTTTGCAAGATAATAACATGAGATCAATGTCCAAATCAACGGTCCATGATCATCTATGTTGCCTATTAATACTATAGATCTAATAATAATAGATTCCAATCCAGTGGTTTTGTTCTGTTTCACGATAAAAAAGGGATGCGGATTCGGTATACTTTATCGGAATCTTTGGTAACGTTAATGTCTTCAGAGTACAGAGTGCAGAGTGACAGAGACTTTCCTCCGATTAGAGGAGGGAGCGCCACATGGGGAGAAGATCGGAAGCATTCTAGCAAAAGGAGGGGGGGCCCGCAATTATTCAGCAACACCGATGACGAGACGTGGAGTGATTTGGAAAGGGACCCACTGCACTAACGTACACGAATTGATAAAATAATATAATTAAATGTGGTATGGTGGTGGTGGTGGTGAGGTGAATTTTAATGATTAGTGGAGAGAGAAAGAACCGTTGACAATTAATAAGGACTTTAGGGGTCTGTTTTTCGATTGGTTCTTGGAAATTGAAAGTTGGATACTTTGGATCCCACCGACGCTACATTTTCTGTTCTATATCCGGCGGATAGTCCGCGATACGCCACACCTTTTGGCAAGGAGTCCGGATCTGTTGCTCACAATACGCGCCTCACACCGATTTTACAGCATGTACTGGCCGCATATCGGGAACATCTCCCATTTATTATTCATAAGAGATGTTTTCAATATAGAGTGGGATGTGATGTGAGGCGCGCTATGTGAGATGTTCTCCATGCGCGCTATGTGAGGCGCGTGCGAGTGTATCCATTCGCACGTTGAGAATATCTTCCGTTAAATTCATGAAAAATGGGGAGATGTTCTCCATGTGCGGCTGAATTTCCATGCGTATGCGGAGTTTTTACTTGCAGGGAATCCAGTCGCTTCTCTCCTCCATCAGTCATTCCAATTAGGTGGGTACGAGCTAAGTAACAGACAACAAAAAGCCTTATTCCAATCCGAGGGCTGACATATTCCTCCTGCATAAACACGTCATCGATATCAGGGATGGTACAGGGATTGACTTTGGACTAAAAAAATTGAAAATGATCAGATGTTCTTTGGACCATCTGATTTAAAGGAGATCGACTTCCTTTTGGTTTGGTTGACTCCTACATTGTTACTGCCAGACTCGTTGAATGGTGGGTCCCCATCATTGTTTACAAGAGATGAGGCAAGTCAGAGTTCAATAGATGTTATCCTACACATTTATGTGCAAACAATTTCTGAGGAGTGCAAGTTGGGCTGGGTTTGTCCCGACCCAACCCAGACCTTGGGTCAGCGGTAGGACTGGACTTTAGTAATTAAGGTTGATCGGAAATCCAAGATTCTTGGATTTCATTATAAGCCTTCCCCTACGTAAGGTCGTAAGCATGTACTGATTGTGGTTGTAGGCAAAAGCTTAGCCTTGGGCTAGAGGAGTGAGGGCCCACAACTAGTGGTTGTTCTTAGCCTTGGGCCGAGGTTCTATTAAAACTCTCAAAAAGTTAGGAATAAGAAAAGAATCCATAAATCAGACGGTTAAAAGGTTACTTAACCATTTTTTTATGATCTGCTATTAGTGTCCATCTACTGGTTGCATAGTAAACAAATGCCGCCGAATCGATAAAAGACACACCAAAAGGGGATTTTTATGGTCCCAACTCCAAAACCCAAGTGCAATGCAACTATTAGACGGGCCCATGAGCCTAGACCTAAAATGGGTATTTTGTTACATCACATTCCTACTGTTACTAAGTATCAGTCAACAATTGACCTTCTTCTGTCATTTTATTTTGCAAAAGCCAATAGCCCGTGACTGGGCCCTTAGCATGGGCCCTGGACAGAAAGGAGACTTTGGGCCACCCATGATCAACCCCCATGTGAAAGGAAGCCGTGTGGGCCTAATGTCTTGCCTGTGGGGCAACGACGGATGATCATCACTCAACTAATCCAATATACTAACCAAAACTCTTAGACAAGAGGATTTCCCCTTCTAAACTTTGTCTACCCTTAAATGGGAAAATGGAAACTATGTTTTAGCTCAAAATCAAAAACAATGGAGATAATTTCATGGATTATGCTTACGTGACTTACAATTTTATTTTTTCCAGAAAGAAAGTATACAAAATGAAATTCAAAATAGTGACATAAGTCAGGGATACAAATTAAAGAAAACTAAATAGGTTAAGACAAAAGCAATCCGCCCTAAGGCTCAGTTTGGAAAAAGTACAAATGCAAATATGTACAATATAAATACATACAAATATAATATAAAATACAAAGTTTTGCGCTCTACATATTTTGTATTTGGATTTATACTCCTTCCAAATTGAGTCTATCACTTTACTTGGTGAAGTTGTATGCAAAATCAGTCAAGATCATCACTCCATACTTAATATTAGGAGTGGAGTTTACTGGAGTGAGTTATGAAGTCTACAAGCGATGATATAATTTAGTAGAAGATGGAGAAAAAGAAAAGAAAATTTAGAGAAACAGATCCTAAGTAAGGTAGCGTTTGGAAGTTTCAAGGATGATTAGATCTTGAGGTCTTGAGCTTATCTTCTTGAAAAGAATTGCCAAATGCTTCTTATATATCCATGTAATATAGATTTTAGGGCTGCAGATAAGTCGGATCAAATTCGATTCAAATCCGAATTAAATCCAATAAGAGCCAGATCCAGATACCTCTCTTGATCCTAACAAATCAGATCAAAACAGAAAACTCGATCCATTAATTATGAAATATGATATAATATATATTATTTATATAATTATATTAAAAAAATTTATAATATATTATTATATTATATAAGTAATATAATATTATTATTTATATTACATCATCAAATTTTTATTTTTACTATAATCCAAATTGAATAATCGAATCAGATATCTAATAAGATATTCAAATTTAAATTTGTATCATAATCTTAAAAATCTAACAGATTTTTATCAAATTCGGTCAGATATCTTATTAAATCGGATCTGGTATACCTTTTACCGAATCCAATCCAATAAGACTCAAAAAGATGGTCTATGAAATGAACGAGCTGAGCTCATATGTACAACTCTAACCAAATTTATCCACAACTAGAGCATCGGCTGTCCCAATTGAAAGCAGAGGAGATTTTAACGGCACAACCCTGCTTGAGTCCCACGAAAATTTCCAAATTTCCAACTGAATTGTGCCTCGACTTTGGGGCGCCCAAAAGCGTCCGATATGACAATAGCGGAATAGCCCCCTCACCCAGTTGGAAAACTCTGAAACGGCTCATGAAATTTAGACATAACTCCATGGTTTTCAAAACCGGGTCGGACCAGATGGTCAGACCGGAAGAACTGAGAATCGGTCAGGTGATCGGTTCTTCCCAAAACCAGATTTTTGCTAAAAAAAATGTTGATTTTGGTCAACAAACCGTCGACCTGGGCGGTTAACTGTTCAAACCATTTGAATGGTTTTGACCATTTTTTTTTTGTCAGAACAGGCCGATCGTTTGACCTGGGAACAGGACTCCTGACCAGTTCATTCTCCGGGTCAGTTTTAAAAACCTTGCATAACTCAAGACATCGATGTTAGCTACAGCCTACAGGGCAGATGTGGACCGAAGAGTAAAGATTAGGGATGGCAACGCCACAACGAGACGAGTTTGGAGAGGGTTTTGTAAATTCTAGACTCTATTCATCTCCCTAGACCTTCTAATCCGTATTCGCCCTAAAACCCATAGCGGGTTGGATTTTGAGAATTTAAACCTTCCCCGTATATAAATATGCAAAACCCTCTCTGATACTATCCTCCCTGCCATCTCCCTAGACCTTATAATCTGTATTCGCCCTAAAACCCATAGCGGGTTGGATTTTGAGAAATTAAACCTTCCCCGTATATGACTATGCAAAACCCTCTCTAATACTATCCTCCCTGTATTCAAGAGTAAGGGGGGGGGGGGGTTAGATTTAGAATCTGCATCTAGTTTCCTATTATTTTTTGTCATATATAAGCAATAAATAAGTAAAATTATATAAATAAACAAAATTTCCAACTATTTGACTAAGACTGTGTAAGACATGTAAAAATTACATAAATTATCAATTATTCTTTACTTAAAATTCCAAATATTATTAATTCAAGATGTAAAGCATAAAATTTATATACTTTCCAACAATATGAGGGTCGAGAAGGTTTAATACCCTACCTGTTCCAGTGTTCCAGTACGAGTTATAGAATTCCAAAACCCATCCATCCCCCAAAACCCTTTATTCAAACAAAAAAAATCCACCCTACTGAAGAGAATAGGGACAAGTACCCACCAGATACGGTAGAAATTGCCATCTCTAATAAATATATGATAGATCATGAGCGTCTCTACCCGACAACGGATGGTTTACATCAACCGAACCACAGGACACTTTCATGTAACAAAATAGGCGAGGTCGACTAGCAAATTCCCCACCTTGACGCCTTGACCCGATTAGTATGTTGTTCTCATGTTCTGAAGTGAAGCATGACTACTACTGGTAGTTGACAAACAGGATATAGAAATGATGGAAGTTGGAACCATCAAGTATCAATCCTCTCTTTATATGGGCCGGACCCAAACAAGATTTGGATCTCTGGGTCAGGGATGTAATAGATCAAGGGGATCTCTTTAATAGTGGCAGGTGAGATCCATTATTAACGATTATCGTCAAAATTTAACAAATTTGCATGCTTGTTAGGGCAATGTTCTTGCTCCAACATCTGGGTCCATCTAAGAAGGGCCAGCCGAACTAGAAGACAATTGGAAATATATAATTTGGGCTGGTTTGTTTTTTTCTTTTTTATTTAACCCAAAATTGTGTTAAATGGGGTTATCACATCAAATAATAGACTCACCAACTTCTTGTACGTTCCCAATGAGCATTCTGAGGGACTAAATGGAGGGAAGGAAATTAGTGGCTGTACAACCTTTTAATAATCTCCTTCACCAAATGTGAAATGAACTCCTGGCATAAAGAAGCTATGATAGTAATAAATAGCCAGGAAATGAAATAAATTGAGTAATGTTGCAAAAAAAATTAGAATAAAAACTCCCGCTAAAAAAATTGATTTTAGATTGTGGTTGGATCAACGGTGGATTTATATTTGTCAGGGAATTGGAATTATTTCTATGGCTTTTGGGATTCTATTTTTCGGTTCAACCATTCAGTGGATTGAAGTGTTGCCACTTGCCAGATTCTCAAAACCTACCTATGAACTATGAATTGATTCGCCCCGAACTGTTTCTGGGATAATCACTGTAAACAATTCAAATTGGGAGAAACAAATATTAATATACATTTTCTTTTTCAACTATGGATACACCATGGCATTTTATATTGATTAGAGAAATAAAATAATCAGATCTACCCATTGCAACTATCAAGTTTGTGATAATAATAATTGAGTTTTAAAAGAATTAAAACATTTTGTGGTTCCAGGCCTAAATAATGAATCATTACGATGAAATGGACAAATTAGGGGGTTAGTGTGCATGATAATAATTACTAATTAACCTTGTTTTTGTTTTTTGTTTTTGAACAAAATCACCATACACATTGCCAACAAACACTCCTTTTAGAAAAATTGTCTAAAATTCACCATGAGTTTTTAGTATTTTTCTTAAATTCACCACAATTTTTCAAAATGTCTAAAACTCACCATGTCACTAAATTGACATTAAACAGACTAATGGGTGTTAATATATTACCATTTTAACCTTCATAGAAAAACATAAAATATATAAAATAAATTAACAGGTGTTAATATAATTACCATTTTAATATTTAGACATGAAAAAAGGAAAAAGTTCAAAAAAATATTTTTAAATATAAAATACATAAAATAGGAATTACAAAAAATGTAAAAAATTATAGAAATTGCAAACAAAATAAAAAAAAATATTTTCAAATTATAGAAACTATAGAAATTGAAAAACAAAATCAGAAAATAAAAATTGTAGAAAAACACCAAAAATTATAGAAAAAACACAGTAATTACAAATAAATAACAAAAATACAGAAAATTTTATAGATTGTAGAAAATAGAAAAATGTGAAAAAACAGAAATTATAAAAAATATTGGAAATTATAACAAAACACTAAAAATGCAAAAAAAAAAACAAGAAAATTGAAAACTAAAACGACCATTGTTCCTCTAACTCACCATTCAAGGGTAATTTGGTCATAAAATTTGTTATTTATGCTGACATGGACACTTCTGTTAAGAAGCATTAACGGTGCACTAAAGGAAGGTGAGTTTTAGACATTTTGAAAAGTTGTGGTGAGTTTAAGAGAAATGTTGAAAACTCATGGTGAGTTTTAGACAATTTCCCAACATACAAATGAATATTGATTCACCAGCCAACTTAAGGATCAAAAACCCAAACAACTTATCCAATGACCTGTAACAAGGAGGAAAGGATTTAGTGACAAACCATAACAAAACATACATGAATCATTCATCACTTACATCAAGACCATTGATTTTTCCCCTCAAAGTTAACAAGACCTATATCCTATCCAAATTTCAAAGCATCAGCCCGTATCGGCCAATACGTATCGTTTTGGCACTCCACCGATACACCCCTACAATGGGTGTGTCGATGGTCTGACCGGTTCAAGGTGTGGCAAAGACCTAAACTGGCTCCCCTGAACCAGTTGGCAAAAAAAAATAAAAAAACAAAAACCACCAAAAGGAGTATTGATTCGCCCGATACGCCCATATCGGCGTATCGTACGTATCGATATTTTGAACATTGATCCTATCCGTGTATTGTCAGTTTCAGTTAGACCAACTTCACATCAGGCCCTAGCTCCTAAGCTCAACTAGATGGTCAGTTTGTGATTGGTGACGGGTAAGGGTGTCAATGGACCAGTTTTGGATTGGATGGAGTCCAATCCAAAATTAATTTGAACAGATTGGATGGACCAACAAGACATATTGGATTAGACCAATCCAGTCCAAAATATTTATTAGATTGGAGTGGACCTGGTCCATCTGTAAGAAATTTATATTGGATTGGGTTGGATTAAGCCAATATCGAGTCCATTGATATAAGATAAGAGTATATGTGTCAATGGACCGGGTTTGGATTGAAACCAATCTAAATCAAAATGATTTTGAACAGATTGGACAATCCAGACATTGAATTGGACCGGTCCAAATTGGTCCAAAACATTCACTGGATTGGATTGGACCTGGTCTATTTATAATGGACTCACATTGGACTGGATCGGATTGGACCAAATCCAGTCCAATTGACACCCCTAGTGATGGGTGATTAAAGGCGAGAAGCTTGCAATTGCGATAATAGTTTTTTAGTCTGAATTTCAATTCACTGGGAATTTGGGGGGTGGGTGGAATTCTAGTCTATAAAAGGAAAATCCAAATCCAATCACAACCAGAAAAGGAAGATCACAAGAAATGTTTAGAAAGGAAATATAGATCTAAGCAACCCCAAAAAACAATGTTAAATAAAAAGAAAATAAGAGGTCAAATAGAACACCGTATGGGTCCAACTTTACGCTGGAGCAGAATTGGTAATTGACAGAATTAAGCCCCTAAGTTGACGTCTTTTCAGAACTTTGAATCTCATTAGGGGATTACTTATTCAGCACCTGGGAGGTAACCTGCACAAGGGAGGCTGGCCACAAAGGAATATTCATCAAAAAATTTGTTGGAAGAAACTTTCCCGACTCTATTGATACCCCTAATTGAGGCCCTTATTGCCATGCCTCGTTTTGGGGCATTTTGCTGCGCTTGTGCGTCATCCTTTCTTTTGATGGGTTGCCCATGTCCATGTACGACGTCGGTCTTGAAGGGATGCCCCAGCAAAAGCAGTTAGGCTATGGATACTGGTGCTTTTGGACTACCCTGCACACTTAACAAACTGGCTCCTGACACAGTAAATTTTGCTTAGATTATAAAGTATAAATTGTAATGCAATTCTACTACTTGAGAAAAGACGGTGCGCCACCTTCGTAGAATGGCTCAAATTTATTTGATTTAGCTCCATAAGAAAAGAATCCACAACTTCACTTAAGATGAATTCTACTTGGCAGACATATGACTAATCACGTTCAAATAGATAGTCTTTGGAGGTTACGTAGTTGAAACTTGAAAGCAGAGATGCCCTCCAACAGTGTTGCTTCAACATGTACTAGCTTTTCTGAATACCACTTGGCCATGTCTGATTCTTCACAGGTTGTAGAATAGCTTCAATCTCTCCAAGGGTTTCCTCATCCTTTCCAGCAGTAGCAAGTTCCATTGCAGCAGCAACGTTTTCCTTGACCTGATTATGGGAAGGCTAATTGTTTACTGGTATTTTCATGGTTCAAGGGAAAAAAAAAACTATTCCTTGCTATTCCTATTTATGATGGAGCATAGACCTTCCTAGCTTAAAGTGCTGCAATTACAGGGCATTCAATATCTGATAGTTCTTATCTATCTGTTGAATATGCTATACGGCATAGATGTCATTTACTGTAACTTCATTGTCATGTGGAACATGACAAACAGAAGATTGAGTGGCAAAGTGATTTGGGCAAGTGTACGAGTGCAACAATTACAATTATAATTGGACAAATACCCCCTCCATGCTGGGGTGAGACCCATTTAATAACCAATCACAATGTCTCGCTTGCACACTTGCAAGTGAACAGGGTATCATCCAACATATTAAACATATTATTATAAAGATATTTAAAGCAGTATTGATTTGAGAAATAAATTTGTAAAAGGAGAGAGAACAGGAGCTTTTTATTCGATACATGTTCAGTCTTCTATTTTTCATGGCTTTGCAAATAGAAAGAAGTTTTCCTTTTTTCCTTTTTATTTCTCATTTGAATGGGGATGTTTGTTGTTCTGGGACCAAAAATGTAGATGGTTCAACAACAAAAACCACCTGTCTTTCTTGAAAACTACATTTTGTAGTGAATGAAAAATTTCTCCTGGTGAAAGTGAAACAAGCACTTCCAGGATGTGTTTTCAGGTTTCATGGTTCAACAAAAAGAAACGAACAAGTTTGTAGAGCATCTTTTCTGCAATTTCTAATTCAAAGCACCTTGGTTGCATTAATCAAACAATATTGGTTGAGAGATGATAATGAAATCTACCAGAATACAAACAAATATGAATTTTAGTAAGAGCAAAAATTTAGCTATCCATTCATGAAAACTAGATAGTTACAGCATATGAAGAACACTAACCTGACTAACAGAGTTCATGCCAACAAGAACAGATGAAATTTCTTTATTTATCAAGCTGTATTGCATAGCAATCTTTGAAATGTTTTTTCCCTTTCCCTTACAATGAGCTGCTGCAGCCCGGCATGCAGACTGTGATTAAAATAGAACAGACAGGTTGGGGTTAAAACACATCAGAATCAAGAAGAGATCAATCCCAAAAATTATCAGCTGCTTAGAGGACACAAAAAGTGATTGAATAATTGAAGAATATTTCAGAAAACATCAAATGTTAAGATAACAATTTTATCAGTCAAAGAAATTATTAGCATTTCTGGATCTCTTTCAATTCATAATTTAAGTAGTTTCATGTTCTATATCAGACACCATACTCTTGAGCAAAATATACATGTATTCAACTTTCTGTAATGCCATCATGCCAATGTTTATGCCATGTGACGTTCATAATAAAAAGTTCTTCTATTCATTATACATCAGAGTATGGTTAAATATATGGAACATTTTATCTTTTATAGCAGCAAGTGCAGAATATCTATCTGTTCTTGCGGTTCCTCTTTTTTCTTTCCCCTTCCTATATGTTGTTTTTTCTTGATAATTAATGAATTCTTCATCTGTCAGAGAACAAAGTCTGGATATTAAATAATTAAATGATGTTCCCTTGGTGAGTGAATTGATCATGCCAGTTAAGAGCAACCAAAATTAATTTCTATGAACGTCATACCAACTAAAGCCACCAACTGTCCTAACCACTGGAAGTAAAACAGTCTTACCAACAGTCCAGAGTCCAGACCATGATGTGGACCCAATAAATTTCTTCCTTTCAAGTCATATCTGACAGTTATTAACTTATTATAGATCAGTTGTTTCAGATAGCATATGAGTTGTACAATTATCAGTCTTGAAGTTGGCTACAAGAATCCACCTTTCTTTGGTCTTCCCCCTGGCTCTTTTAGAACCTTCAGCTTACACCGAGTCACTCTTGATTAATGGTGCAGTCATTAGTCATCTGTGAACATGGCCAGACCATCTCAATTGACTTTACCTAATCTTGTTACCTACTGAGGCTACTCCTACGCTATCTCGGATGCACTCATTTCTAATTATTTACTTTCTAATCTTGCCAATCATCCACTCCAGAATCCTTGTCTTACTTAGTTATTTTCTAAACATGTTCTTGATTGAAGATGCAGGTCAAAAGGGGGGAAAAGGACAAAGGACTATTGCAATTTACAGAAGTTCATCTGAAATCAAAAGTTTTCATCATGGGGCCCATAGCATTAGGGCCAATAGATAATAGTCCATAAAAGAAGTTTATTAGGAGTGCCAGGTGGTTGCAGTGCTAGGTCACAATATGCCAGAAATTCACTAATTTTAGTAAAAGTAAACTTGCTATTTGTTGTAAAAGTGATCTGAGAACAGCCACTTTGAAGTTATGTCATGTTGTTCCTTGTGAGTTATGATTAGGGGTGAGCAAAAAAAACCGAAAAACCGAACCGACTGAAACCAAACCAAAAAATCGGTTAACCAAACCGGTCGGTTTGGTTTCGGTTCGATGTTTTCAACCGATAGTTTCGGTTCGGTTTCGATTAACCATTTAAAAACACAAGCAGTTAACTGAACCGACCGATATATATTTTTTATTTTTTTTAAATCTAATGTTCAGACTGTCGAACTAAGAGTCTGAGATTTTCAGGTTCGCCAGACTGGCGAATAGCTTGTCTGACGACAGACAGTCTGAATCGTCTAACACCCGCCACGCATCCCTTTCTTTCCCTCTCTCTCTCTCGAACTCTCACTCCCTTATACTCCCTCTCTCTCAGTCTCTCTCTGAGCTCTCTCTCTCTCGCCTCTCAGTATCTCTTTGAGCTCTCTCTCTCACCTCTCGGACTCTCTCTTTGAGCTCTTTCTCTCTCTCCTCTCAGTCTCTCTCTGAGCTCTCTCTCGCCTCTCGGATTCTCTCTCTGAGCTCTCTCTCTCTCTCTCACCTCTCGAACTCACTCTTTCAGACACCCACTCTCCCAGTTCTGGGTTCTGGCCTTCGATGCTCCGCCCTCCGACCGATTCACCGACAGCCTCTGACACTGGCGATCCCTCCTACTTCAACGACACTAGAGGCTCGGCTGCGGGTTAGAGGCTCTACTGCATCTCGGCAACACCGGCGAAGTGGCGATCCTAGTTCTCTTCGGCTGTGTTTTTCCTTTTTTTTTTAATTTTAAGGGCATAAAAAACCAAAAAACCAAGCCGCAGTTAACCGGTTGCATTAGTTCTGTTTTTGTTCGATTAAATGTAAAAACCGAACATATCGGTTCGGTCCAGAAAATCACCCCACGGTTCGGTTAACCAAACCGTGAGCACCCCTAGTTATGATATTCCCAATGCCCCACCTTCCTTTTTCTCTTCTCACTTTTCTACTCATGTTCTTTGACCACAGGCACCATGTGCTTCTCCATGTTGTACATTATAGCTTATAGAGTTAATTCATATTGACCTTGTGTTGCTAAAGGTTGCACTTGTAACCAGTTTTCTCCCATAACTAAAGGTTGCACCTCCAAAACTACAGTTTTTCTCCATTCTAAACCCACCAATGTCTTATCTAAACATACCATAATCATCTTAAATCAATTCTTAACCATTCACTTACTTATGGAAGAATAGAAACGTACTTTGAGCCTTTGGACCAGCCCCATCCTTATCAATTTTGGGAACTAGTACAAAGTGGTATTAAGGACTTTCTCTAAACATTCTCAAAACACATTCTCATACAATGGAAATCTTTAGTTGTAGAAACTAAATAAGAATTCTAAACAAAACAAAATTCTTTAGTTTTATAGCTTTTGCCATATTTTTAAATAATAAATCCTAGTAAAAATGATCACCTTGAAAGTAATGAATTAAGCTTTGAGAAATTTCAGAAATCCAATTATAGAACCCTTGTCTTAGACATGAACAAGTAAAACCTAATTAGAAATCTCAATTGACCACTCTTTGAACTTTGAATAAAAAACATGTCTGCATTGCCAACACACTACATGGTACCAATTGTTAAATGATGTACAATACCTCACTAAGTTGTGTAGCAAACATTTTAGGGTGGGATTATTGGTACCAAGACTAGTTCCAGATCCAGTACTGCATACCAATTTCTAGCAACTACAACTCACTTTCCTCTATAATCTACAAATTCCATTGCTTTTTCTCCATTTCAGCCCATCACAAATTTAGTTAGCAAGAATTTCTCCTGTCTATCAATTTCTGAGCACTCTGTTCCTGTATACATCTTTTTTTTAATCACTTTTCCTGTCTACACCTATTTGTAAATAGAAACATATTTTTTACTTTAATGATGTATAACTCAAAAGATATCCATTGCATTTTGTATGTTGAGATATCAACATATGCTTAGTAGATGAACTAAATAGACTATTGTATATAAAAAGGTTGTAGGTCCAAGACCCTCAAATGACTTCAATTCAATTTTGCTTAAGGATGCAATATATCTGAATCTGATCCAAGTTTGCCCCATTTCCAATCTGATTAATACCATATCTAAGATCTTCAGAACTAATGAACCTTGGATAAAATTCTGATGCAACTAGATCCAACCTGAATCCATATCACTTCATCCATCCCACAATCTATAAGAATGCCCCAGACCTTCAAATGACATATTTCATTTTATTTGAAAAGGTAATATATCTCTAAATCCAAGTAAAGTCCAGCCAAAATCCTATCTGATTCAAATTTGGGTTTGAGATCTTTCAGATCCAATGAACCTCAGATAAAATTCAGATTTAACTACATTTAATCTGGACGACTCATTTCAGCCCCCCCCCCCCCATACCAGAGAAAGATCCCATTTAGTTCTATAGAGTGAATTGATTGGTCAGGTCAGGTTCGTTGATTCTGTGTGAAAGTTCAACCCAAACCAGACTCAATTAATGAGGTTGAGGTGTTACATACCAAATCCACCTTACCCCAGCCAATAGCAACAGAAACAAATGAAAGGAAGAAAAGATCCAAATAAATTGCCCAGGCTATTCAGTTGTCATCTGTACAACAGCTTAGTGTTTGAAGTGGGTTGCCCAAAAACAGAACACATGCACAACCAGAATCACACTTGATTATTATTGAGGTACTCCAACTTGAAGCCATGGGTACTCCAACCACACCAGCGAATCAATTTCTACATGTATTACAATCCAGTTTCTGTACAGAAGTAAAACTAGAATCATTCAAGTCACATACCCCTGGATAGTGGTCACCAGTATATAGCATGGACTATTAAGCCCAAAATGTATCATCATTCACTCACAACTCACAAGACAAAAAGAAAAATCTCATTACATACAAGTGAAAATTTCCTTCTATGAACAACAACCACATATTTAATGCTTTTTTCCTTA
The DNA here is from genome assembly GCF_055504915.1 of Nelumbo nucifera. Lineage (NCBI taxonomy): Eukaryota > Viridiplantae > Streptophyta > Magnoliopsida > Proteales > Nelumbonaceae > Nelumbo > Nelumbo nucifera. The sequence continues at coordinate 27,791,003 of NC_142653.1, forward strand.
TTGATAACAAGATCAAAGAGCTTTATTAATGTAAATAGAAAGCAAAAACAATAGTGCACTCATCTGGATTACCAAGGAAACCAGATTCAAAGCACAAGCTTCTCAATAAAGTAAGATGTTCGGTTCTCTGCAGACCTTTTCTGGCCATCCTCTTTGCTAGAAAGTTCACATTATCGTTCACTCTAGAAGCCAGAGCTCTCTCCTTCCTAACATAGTCTTGGAATATCCAAGGGCCATCACACCCACACTTGAATGTGCCAACCTGTCACCTTCAATCTCCATGAGAAGTACTAGGGGTGATCATGAAAAACTGACCGCTATATATATGTGTGTGTATATATTATATATTTTTCATATATATTTTATATTATCTAATATATTATAAATGAATGTATATGCATTATATAAATATATATATATATTTATAATATAAAATATATTATTTATTATTTATAATATAGTATTTTATATGTATTTCAATTTTTATTATATATTTATATATTTATTTATAACATATATTATAAAAATAAAAAAAAAACCAAAAAACCAATGAACTGAACTGATCAGCTCCAGTTCGGTTTTAGTTACCGGTTTTCCGAAACCCAATACTACCAATTCGGTTTGAAAAATAGGACCACAGTTCGATTAACCAAACCATGAGCACCCCTAAGCAATACCCATGAGACTACAAAGAATCTTATTCCTTTGATGCCAACACAATATCTCTAAAGCATCCCTATAAGTGCCTCCTATTCTTGATGTTCTTGGCAAGGTTCAAAGTATATCGATACAATACACTCTGTATCAGGTGCATCGTATCATATCTTGGGGTGGTTGATACACCCCTTTTCTCTTCACCCTAGTTGCAGATGTGTTCAGCAGATTGATCTCTATGGCAGATAGGAAAGAAGTAGTGAGAGGTTGGAGGATAGGAAGGAACAATATCAAGGTGACCCACCTACAGTTTGCTAATGACATAATAATCTTTTGTGAAGGGGGTGATAGGAGAAAAGTGAGGAACCCCAAATCTCTGATAAAGCACTTTGAAAGAGTCTCCAATCTAAAAATAAACATGGACAAGAGTTGTGTAGTGGGTGTGAATATGGATGAAAGGGCTATTGAGTTTGTGGTTGTCTCTAGGTTGTCCCATTTTTCCGTGGCCCTTACAATATTTAGGTCTCCCTCTAGGAGCCAACCCCAAGGAGAGCAATTTTTGGACACCAGTTCTGGAAAAGTTTGAGAAAAGATTAGCTTTTTGGAAAAAGAACTATATCTCATTAGGGGGTAGAGTAACCTTACTAAGAGCCTCCCTAGCAAACTTGCCAATTTATTACTTCTCTATTTTTAGGATTCCTATTAGGGAGGCTAAGAAGTTGGAGAGACTAATGAGAAACTTTCTTTGGGAGCCAGGGGAGCAAAAAAGGATCATCTAATAAATTAGGGAATAGTTTGTAGGAGGAAAAAGGAGGGTGGGATGGGTTTAGGGAATTTAGTTCTAAAGAATAAAGCTCTTTTAGGGAAATGGTTGTGGAGGTGGCCTATAGAAAGGGAGAGGCTGTGGCATGAGGTGATAGCTAGTATACATGGCAGATTGGGAAATGGATGGGATGTTGGTGTATCATGTCGAGCTACATTGGCAACTCCGTGGAAAGCAATTCAGAGTGTCCTCCCTCAATTCCTCAATTTTGTCAGGTATGATATCAGCTCTAGTAATTCTGTTTTGTTTTGAAAAGACATTTGAGTGGGTAGTTTTGCTCTTAAAGATATTTTTCCATCTCTCTATTCCCTTTCTCTCTACAAGGAAAAAACTATCTCTCATTTCTTCCAACACCTATTTCACCATCCTCTTTAATTGGGACTTTGGGTTTCGTAGGGGCTTGAGGGATCATGAACTCTCCTATGTTTCAAACCTTCTGTCACTACTTGGAAGTGTTTTTCTAGACCCCCTCAGATCTGATGTGAGATTATGGTCCCCTCATCCAAAAGGTTACTTCGCGTGTGCCTCCTTTTTTAAGTCCCTTTACTCCTCCCCGCAACAGTTGGGTTTTCCGGCTAAGGAGATCTGGCCTAGACCTATTCCACCTCAAATTATTATTTTCTGCTAGGAGGTGTTATATAGAAAGATCAATACCTTGGACTGCTTGCAGAAGAAAAGGCCTTCCATGTGCTTGTCTCCAAACTGGTGTGTACTTTGCAAGGCTAGCGGTGAGGACTACTCCCACTTACTTTTACCCTGTTCTTTTTCTGTTGCTATTTGGGGTCGGATCTTTGCCTTGTTTGGGTGCAGGTGGAATCTGACCACAGTTGTAGGTCAGCTTTTTGACCCTTCCTTCTTTGTGTGGCCCACAAAAAAAGGTAGAACAATGTGGAGATGCATCAGAGCTGCTGCTTTGTGGACAATTTGAGAAGAAAGAAATACAGGGCTATTCCAAGAGGAGAGAAATATTCAGCCTGTGAAGGAATGTATTTTGGCTAGGGCAATCCATTGGTTGAGATCTTTGGACTCCTTTCACACCTTCTCTTTTGATGATATCTGGAGGAACTGGCTAGGGCTAACAGTGATACCAGGAAGAACAGGATACCAACAGTGTGGGTGCCTCCTTCTAAAGGTTGGGTAAAGTTGAATTTTATGGTAGCAGCCAAGGCAACCCAGGTCCTTCAAGGATAGGAGGGGTGCTGAGAGATAAAGACAGCAACATTTTAGTCTTGTTCTTAGGCCCTGCGGGTATAGGAGATTCTAATAGAGTTGAGCTTTTAGCGGTTGTACAAGGTATTCAGATTGAAGACCAGCTAGGAGTTTAGAATCTGTAGAGAACACTGATGTGGGCCCCACATCTACGGTCCCACTGTGTTCGTAGGGTAGAAGATGTTCTAGTCTGCCTAGGGTTAGCTATTGGTCATTTAGTTGTTTCAGTTATTATTTATTTCAGTCTTTTTTTGCTCTATTTGTTATGTAAAGACTAAGGGCAGATCTGTCCTTTCCATGTAATGAGCATAACCTATAAATATTAATTAAAGTGGCGGTGGCAGAACATTAAGCTTCTGCTCCTCCTTTCAACTCTTGTGTTCTACTGCTTCTCCTCCCTCTTCCTCTTCTTTCCTCTTACCTTCTTACTTTCGATCCTGAAATCCATTAGGGTTCAAGACTGATAACAGTCCTGAACTTCTACTTGATATCAGAGCTAGGGTTTCTCATGTGAGTCTAGTCCAGCCGACCACATGAGAACCATCTAAGGCTGGAAGCTGAGAAAACAGAGTTCGTTGACTGGTTCTTGGAGATCGCCAGAGGATTAGCAGCTGTTTGAAGAAGTGCCACAGTTGCAGCGAGTTGGTGATCAGGAAGAATCAGAGAAGACTAGGGTTCGGGTAACCTTGGTAGGCAGCGAACTGCATCCTATTGTAAGTCTTTTATTTTCTGAGAGAAGTAATATCAAAGAAGATAGGTTGGACCTATCCAGCAAGGGTGGCCGAACCACTCTAGGGTTTTATCTCTCTATTCTCTAGGGTTTTGTCTTATCCCTGCGGCAAACCCTAGTATTGGACTGAACCTTGTGATCTTATCCCTGCGGCAAACCCTAATAGTTCTCCTCAACATTGATCAGTTTTAGGGTTTCATATTAACCCTAATACAAACCTTATCCGTACGGTACTGTCTAGAGTGTACGGCTTTTAGGACTGATTAAAACCTCAAATTGGCTTCAGCATATCAGATTGTTCTTCAAACTGTTTTTCGGTTTTCTTTTGGGGTTTCAAACACTTCTAAAGGGGTGAAAACAGTTCGGACTGTTGCTGTTGTGTGTGGCTATTGATTTCAGATCAGTTTTATACATGTTTCATGCACATCTACTGTGAGTACAGATTGATTCTATACTGATTTTGTGATTGTGGCTGGTAGTCCTAGTGCTGGTTTTGACTGTAGTAACCCTAATTTTGAGACTTCTGGTTCTTGACCGAAATGGAGTTTAAGAATTCGGCAGAAGGCAGTTTTGGGAACAGCAGTTATGGTGGTGGTTCTGAGACAAGTTTCCAGATTACAACCGTAAAGTTTGATGGATCAAACTATTTGGAATGGGCCCAATCAGCCATGATGGCTATTGGGGGAAGGGGCAAAGTAGGGTATCTCTTGGGAGATGTGGCAGAACCTTCCAAGGGAGACCCTATGTATACCAAGTGGGTCCAAGAAAACTACTTGGTTATGACATGGCTCTGTAATTCTATGCAGCCCCATATCAGCCGAAATTACTTATGGGCAAAGACAGCCAAGGAGATATGGAATGTGATGAAAGAGACTTACTCCCAACCCCTTAATGTTGCCAGAGCATATGAATTGAAATGTGAGGTGAATTCCCTTAAACAAGGAGAGAAACCGGTGTCGGTCTACTTCTCTACCTTGAAGTCCCTGTGGCATGAGATTGATCACTTAGAGACTCTTGAGTGGGAGAGTCCCAAAGATGCTCAGATACATAGAAAGCACATCGAGACAAACAAGGTGTTTGAGTTCCTGGCAGGACTGAATTCAGAATATGATATTGTGAGGCAGCAAATTTTGACCAGAGATAGTGTGACCCTCTCTCAGGCATACTCCTTAGTGCACAGTGAAGAGACCAGGAGGAAAGTCATGATGCAACCTCAGCCGCTTACACCTGCCTTGGTAGTTGTCAAACCCAAAACAGAGGGTGATTCAGAGAGGGACAGAAAGAAGGAAGATAAAAGGGATGTGGTGTGTGAGCATTGCAAGAAACCTAAACACACAAAAGAAACATGTTGGAAGTTGCATCCACATTTGGTCCCGGCAAAGTTGAAAAATAAAAAGGGTAATGCTCATGTGGCTATGACTACTGATTCAGCATCCTCATCTGGCACAAGAGGCACACCATTAGAGACCTTAGCTGCAGTTCGGGCTGCTCTAATACAATTGGAGAAGGAAGTTGGCAGTTCAGCTCAGTTACCACAGTCATCGTCAGCCCCGGCCACATCGGCCTTTGCACACTCAGGTACTCGAGCCTCAGCCTACCATGCCTCCGCTCCAGGTACTACTGAACCTTGTTGGGTAATAGATTCAGGTGCATCCGACCATATGACTAGCTTGCCCTCTTTGTTTACTACTTATTACTTATCTTCTGGTAGGGATAAAGTATCTATAGCTGATGGCTCTCTTGTCCCTATTTCTGGCAAGGATGACATCAAACTATCGGATACTATATCCTTGTCCTCTGTCTTGCATGTTCCTAAACTGAATACTAACCTCATTTCCGTTAGTAGTATTACCAAACATTTGAACTGCTCAGTAACTTTCTTTCCTGACCGATGTGTTTTTCAGGACCTGGAAACGAAGAAGGTGATTGGGACTGGCCGTGAGACGAATGGGATCTATCTGCTCGGGGAGAGTTCTCGTCGGAAAGAGTCAGTGGATAAGAAGTTATTTGTTTCTTAGGTTGTGAGTCCGGTTATGCCAAAGCATAACCGATTGGGTCATTTATCTTTTCGGTCCTTGAAGAGTCTGTTTCCTACTTTGTTTGAGTTTATTGAGTCATCTCAATTGAAGTGTGAAAGTTGTGAGTTTGCTAAACATTGTAGAAACTCTTATTCATTGAGTAATAAAAGGAGTAATAGTTCTTTTGATATTGTGCATACTGATGTTTGGGGGCCATATGACATTCCTTCTATGGGTGAGTACAGGTATTTTTTGTTATTTGTTGATGACCACACCCGGTTTTCTTGGGTTTATCTTATGCGTTCACGAGATGAGGTGCCTGCCCTGACCCAAAACTTCCACCAAATGATAGTGCTTAGATCTGATAATGCAAAGGAATACTTTGCTAAGCCATTGGCATCGTACCTCCTTAATCATGGAGTTATCCACTAGAGCAGTTGCCCTCATACACCTCAGCAGAATGGGGTTGCAGAAAGGAAGAATAGGCACATCTTGGAGGTGGCTAGAAGTATTATGTTTACCTCCAATGTCCCTATTCGCTTCTGGGGTGATGCTATCCTTACGGCGGTATATCTTATTAATCGGATTCCTTCCCGGGTTCTTGATATGAAACCTCCTTTTTCCCTTCTATACCCCAATGAGGAGTTGTTCACTATTCCCCTCAAGACATTTGGTTGTACCTGTTTTGTTCAGCTTCTCGGTCCCCATCACTCCAAGTTTGAACCCAAGGCCTCCAAATGCATCTTTCTTGGTTATGCACAAACTCAAAAGGGTTATTGTTGTTATGATCCTGTCTCAGGGAAGAAGTTTGTATCCATGGATGTCACTTTCTTTGAGGAGACACCCTACTATTCTCGGGTCTCTCCTCGGGGGGAGAGTAGTGAGCGTGGAGATTTGGGTCCTTTTCTTCAGGGGGAGTGTAGTGAAGACATGGTTAATACTTTTGGGACTGTTCCCTTACCTATTCCAGTTGGTGATGAGGGCTGCAGTAGCGAGGGTGGTCAGAGGGATCGGGAGTTGAGAGTCTATCACAGGCGATGCAGGCAGGTTGATCCCGGCCAGCTCCAACCTCTTCTGCGGCTCCAAGTCCAGATATTACAGTCCCAGGGCCCACAGAGACTCCTTCCATTGTTGCTACCTCACCCTCTACAGATGACCTTGACCTTCCCATTGCCCTCCGTAAAGGAAAACGGCATTGCACCACATCTACAGCCCACTGCATCTCCCAGTTTTTGTCCTATGATCGCCTATCTCCCTCCTACAGGTCCTATCTCACCTCCGTTGCTGATGTCCCTATTCCGAGAACAGTGCAAGAAGCCCTATTAGTCCCGGAGTGGAGAGGTGCAATGCAAGTTGAAATGGATGCCCTGTTGAAAAATAATACCTGGGAGCTAGTTGACTTGCCCAAAGGAAAGAAACCAGTTGGATGCAGGTGGGTATTTACTGTGAAGCACAATGCGGATGGTTCCATTGAGAGGTACAAAGCTCGGCTAGTTGCAAAAGGGTTTACTCAGACTTATGGTATAGATTACTTGGAGACATTTGCCCCGGTAGCCAAGATGACCACCATTCGGGTTCTATTATCTCTTGCAGCAAGCTACACTTGGCCTTTGTACCAAATGGATGTTAAGAATGCCTTCCTGAATGGAGACTTGCAGGAAGAGGTTTACATGCAGTTGCCTTCTGGATTCTATGATACAGAGGCAGGTAAGAAGGTTTGCCGGCTCAATAAGGCATTGTATGGTTTGAAGCAATCACCTAGAGCTTGGTTCGACAGATTCAAACTAGCCCTTGGGAAGTTCGGTTATGTACAGGCCCAGTCAGATCATACATTGTTCATCAAGAGGGTGGAGTCGTCACTGACACTACTTGCAGTATATGTTGATGATATTGTGGTGACAGGAAATGACAACCATGAGATTGAGTCCCTCAAACAGCTCCTTCATCAAGAGTTTGAGGTGAAAGATCTGGGTACACTACGGTATTTTTTGGGTATTGAGGTTGCTAGATCTAAACAAGGGATCTTTGTCTCTCAGAGGAAATATGTTTTAGATCTCTTGGCTGAAACTAGAAAGCTGGGTGTCAAACCTGCAAATACACCCATTGAACAGAACCACAGGATTAGTGCAGAGAGTGGGGAGCTTCTTGAAGACAAAGTTATGTTCCAGCGGTTAGTGGGAAAGCTCCTATATCTATGCCTCACCCAGCCAGATATCAGTTATGCTGTTAGTGTTGTCAGTCAATACATGCATTCTCCTAGAACCACGCACCTTCTAGCAACAAAAAGAATACTAGCATACTTGAAGAGATGCCCGGGTAGAGGTATACTGTTCAAGAACAATGACCACATGAAAGTGGAAGTCTATACGGATGCCGATTGGGCTGGGAGTGTTGATGACAGAAGATCTACCTCTGGATATTGTGCTCTTGTGGGAGGTAACCTGGTCTCTTGGAGGAGTAAGAAACAGAGTGTTGTCTCCCGATCCAGTGCTGAAGCTGAGTACAGGTCAATGGCTAATGGAGTGGCTGAAATTCTTTGGCTGAGATCACTACTTGAGGAGTTGGGTATTGAGTATGAGAAGCCCCTGATGCTGTATTGTGATAATCAAGCGGCTATTAGTATAGCACACAACCCAGTGCAGCATGATAGGACTAAACATATTGAAGTTGATCGACACTTTGTACGAGAGAGGGTCTCATCACAAGAAGTGTGTCTCCCATACATCACCTCCAACATGCAGCTGACAGCTATCCTCACCAAAGTTGTACCACGGAAGAAGCTAGAGGCAGATCTATCCAAGTTGGGAATGATAAACATTTATTCCCAACTTGAGGGGGAGTGTAGAGAACACTGATGTGGGCCCCATAGCTACGGTCCCACTGTGTTCGTAGGGTAGAAGATGTTCTAGTCTGCCTAGGGTTAGCTATTGGTCATTTAGTTGTTTCAGTTGTTATTTATTTCAGTCTTTTTTTTGCTCTATTTGTTATGTAAAGACTAAGGGCAGATCTGTCCTTTCCATGTAATGAGCATAACCTATAAATATTAATTAAAGTGGCGGCGGCAGAACATTAAGCTTCTGCTCCTCCTTTCAACTCTTGTGTTCTACTGCTTCTTCTCCCTCTTCCTCTTCTTTCCTCTTACCTTTCTTCTTATTTTCGATCCTAAAATCCATTAGGGTTCAAGACTGATAACAGTCCTGAACTTCTACTGAATCTGCTAATTGAAGGAGATTCCAAAGTTGTTGTGGGATGGCTGACAAATCCAGGTTCAGTTATTTGATGCTACAGGGACTTTTTGAGGAAAGTTAATTGGTTTTCAAGGAACATGACTGTTACTTCACAATGGGTGGGCAAAACAGCTAATGCCATAGCGGATGGGTTAGCTAAGCGAGGGGCCTCAAGGGAACAATTATTTTGGGCAGCTCTATAATTTTTGCTTTTTAGTTTGATGTAATACTGTTTTGTTGTTTAGGAGAGGTACCAGCTCGCGCTTCTCCATGGGCAGCCTGTATTGACTTATCATCACAATCTCTCTTTAATAAAATCTTATTCATTCATCAAAAAAATATATATTAATATTGGATGCGACAGGTGGCTTGTCAAAATATCATAACAAAACATTAAAAAAATAATAATTTGAGCTCACCAAAACTCTTGAAAGTAAGTTTTGCATATTAAGAGTATTGATACTTTGAACCATGGATCCTGGGTTCTCTACAAAGCACCTGACAAAATTTAACTTCAACACTCCTTCAGGAGGGAGAGAGAGAGAGAGAGATCTGACAAGTACTGTAATCTTTTTTTCTTTTAGAATAGTACTGTCTAATCAGATTATCTTTGTAGCAACAGAGTCCACCTAGGAATTATATGATCTACAAAAAAGCCTCTGAACTCGTCTTTTGTATGCAATACATGGCCAATGGACCACTATATGCCGGCATCTATCAGCAAAAATGAGAACTTTCTAGGTATCTAAGAATAATATATTCAAAATTTCAAATACACTAAATGGCTAAACCCATAATGCACTTTTCCATCAGTATTTTAACTTTAAAATCCTTCTTGGAATGATAAAATCTCTTCCGCTATATGGATTTACCCACCTTTAGTGATCCTCATTCTCATCTGAATATCATATTCAAAATTATTTAATAGCTACATCTTAATGTGCTTCTAATTCTCTCTCACCAGAACCAAATATGATTTAAGAAATGGAACCTTATAGATGAAGAGGCACTAAGAATCTTGACCAGAAATGCTTAGATCATCAAGCACCCAAATTATGAAAACCCCTGATCATATTTTTACACAGACCCTAATGCATGTTAAGTAATTCCATCCATTGGCCTGGGTCACAGGGATGATTAAGAATGCATTGTACAGGAATTATCAGGCGTTCCTTTTTTGTGCAATAATCATTCCCCATTGTATCTGAGCTTGATGCTAAAAAACCCTGGCTGACAAGCATGAGAAAACAGGTTCAATTGTGAGAGTAGCCACATTGTACACAAAAGGGGAAAAAGTCAAAAGTTAGGTCTATATGACTATATCCAGTCCACACCTCCCAAGGCCCCAGATAGCTGGGACCAACATTGGGTAATGAACCTTTCTTTTTTTTATGAATGATAATAAATTTATTAATTCAGAAGCAGATTTAGAGTGAGTTCATACAACATCCCAGGGAGAGGCGCGAGCTGCAGCCCCTCCTTGAATCATACAAGTAAACTAGGAAAGAAAAGCAAGAATCACAACTGAGCCCAAAACAATTCTTCCCTATTTACCCCTTGCTTAGCTAACACATCTGACAAAGTATTTGCTGATCTCCCCACCCACTATACAGTGACCACCATATTCCTTGTCAACCAACTAAATTTCTTCATTTCATTCTTGTAATGCCACATAACCTCTTCAGGATTTTTCAACCAACCCACCACCACTTTGGAATCCCCCTCGATTGTTAGGTGTTGTACCCCCAGCTGGTTTGCAAATTGCACCCCTTGTACAGCAGCTAAAAGTTCTGCCCTGATGGAGTCCCCAATTCCAAGGGACCTGAGTAGAGCAACAAAATCTCTCCCTTCTCATTTCTCAAAGCACCCCCCAATCCGGATAATGCTGGATTACCCATGCTACTTCCATCAAAGTTCAACTTTAGTGAGCCTTCGGATGGAGGAGACCAGCTTGTAATTGATTTGTCCTTTAGAGATGAACACCTCGCTACTACTGACCAATTTCTCCAAAGGTCATTAAAGGAGAATTGATGAAAGATTTCCAAGGTCTTCAGCCAAGGTATTGCCCTATTTAACACACAGTCTTTCAATTCTTGACTGCTCCTTTCCTTTTCTTGAAAAATTCTAATATTCCTTTCTTCCCAAAGAGTCCAAATCAAGGCAGCACGAGCACATCTCCACATAATTCTCCCTATTGTTGTAGGCCAATAAAAGGTAGAATGGTTGAAGAGCATGTGAACTTCTGCTGGTAGACTCCAACTACTCCCAAACAACGAAAGTAGCCAAGCCCAAAGGTCTACAGAAAAGAGACAAGATATTAATAGGTGGTAACAATCCTCACTGTGAGCTCTACAGAGGATACACCAATTAGGAGAAATACAGAGGAAAGGTCTTCTCTTTTGTAGGTTATCTAGGGTGTTTACTTTCCCATGGAATACTTCCCAACAAAACACCATAATTTTTTGGGGAACTGGCCTGCACCAAATTTCTTTTGATGGAAAGGGTTGGTGAGTAGAAAGTTGAGAGATGGACTTGAAGAAAGAAACACAAGTGAAGGTTCCATTGGGTCTAGGAGTCCAAACCCTCTTATCTGGCTTGGAGGGATCCAAACAAACCTGATTAAGACAACCAAGCAAAACAGAAAGATATTCAATTTCATCATCCCTAAGTCCTCTACGAAACCCAAAATCCCAAGTAGGATCTAAGGGTGTTCCCAAAGGTGAGACAAATTTTGAGACCACCTCTTTTTTGTACAAAGAAACAGAAAATAGCGAAGGGAACAGATCCTTTAAAGGTGTGTCTCCTACCCAAATATCCTCCCGAAAATGGACAAAGTTGCCAGAACAAACTTCATACTTGATAAAATTGAGGAAGGGTGTTGTGAATGGCCTTCCAAGGTGCTGCTAGGTTAGCTTGCCTTGATACACCAGCATCCCATCCATTTTCTGGCCTCCCATGAATGCTTCCCACCACCTCATGCCACAATCTCTCTCTTTCCAATGGCCATCGCTACAACCATTTCCCTATCAGAGCTTCATTTTTTCTAGTTACCCTCCCAAGTCCCAAACCCCCCTCATCTTTACTTCTGCACACAATTTCCCAATTAACCAAGTGATCCTTTTTTTATTGTCCTGGCTCCCATAAGAAATCTCTCATCAACTTCTCCAGTTTCCTAGCTTCCCTAACTGGTATCCTAAAAACAGACAAAAAATAGGTAGGTAAATTAGCCAAGGTAGCTCTTATTAGGGTAATTCTCCCTCCTAAAGAGATATAATTCCTCTTCCATGAGGCTAATCTCTTCTCAAACTTTTATCACTGGGGTCCAAAATCTACTCTCCCTGGGATTTGCCCCTAAAGGAAGCCCTAAATAAGACATAGGCCAAGCAGAGGTGGAACACTCAAGACACTCCGCAATAGCCTCAACCTCCCCTACCTCCAAATTTATACCCGCTATGCAGCTCTTTTCCAAATTTATTCTCAAATTAGAAATACTTTCAAATCCTTTGATTAGCTCCTTTAGGTTTGCTACCTTTTCGCTAAAACCTCCTTCACAAAAGATCATTAGGTCATCTGCAAACTAAAGGTGGGTGACGGAGACTTGGTGTCTCCCTATTCTCCAACCCCTAATGGCATCTTCACTGTCAGCCTTAGTAATGATCCTACTCATCACATCAGCTACTAAGGTAAAAAGGAAGGGTGAGAGTGGATCCCCTTGCCTGACACCCCTGCAAGCTGGAAAAAAGTCCTTCACCATACCATTTACCATAATAGAGTAGTGACAAGTACTGATACACCCAAAAATCCAACTACACCACTTGTCCCCAAACCCACAGTTTTGCATAACCTCTAATAGAAACTTTCAGTCCACCAAATCATAGACCTTTTCAAGATCCAATTTACAAATGAAACCTCTCTTACTAGACCTTTTCATTTCCTCCACACACTCATTCGCAATTAAGATCTGATCTGTTATTTGTCGCCCTTGAATGAAGGCCCCCTGGGTTTCACTAATGATAGAAGGGAGGACTGTTTTGATCCTCAACGAGAGCACTTTAGCCAGAATTTTATAGATGCTTGTCACCAGACTATTAGGCCTATAATATTTTGGGTGGTTTGTATCATTCTTCTTAGGTATCAAGGCCAAAAAGGTGGCATTAATTCCAGGGCTTATAGTGTGATTGTCTGCAAATTCCTTAAAGACTTCAATTAAATCCTCTTTCAACACCTCCCAACAGTCTTGATAAAAACCCATTGTAAAGCCATCTGGACCTGGAGCCTTGGATTTATCCATTAGAAAGACAACTTTCTTAATCTCTTCTTCCTCGAAATCCCTTTCCAGCCACCTTGCCACTCCGTCATCAATTTTTGGCCATTCCACCCCTTCCACAACTGTTCTCTCACTCAAAGGTCTTCTATAAATCGATTTGAAGTGGTCCACAAATTTTCTGGCTATGTCAACCTGGTTGGTAATCACCTCCTCTCCTAACTCTAGCTTGGTCACAAGATTCTTTCTTTGTCTCCCATTTTCCAAATCATGGAAAAATCTAGTGTTCCCATCGCCTTCCTTAATCCACTTGTGTCTAGATTTTTGTCTCCAACTGATTTCTTCCCTCAGTAACACCTCTTCCAAATCCTATTTCAATTGTCTCCTTAACACTCTGTCCTCCTCGGTCAACCCATTTTGAGATTCCTTTACATCCAAGTTTTCTATTCGAGAGATTAGGCACAACTTTTGCTCCTCAATTCTACCAAAATGATCTCTATTCCACTCTTTTATTTTGGCTCTCAACCTTTTTAATTTCTTATGAAACTTGATCCCCTTCCATCTTACCCCCCTCTCCTCCTCACCCCACCATTCCTTCACTTTTTTCACAAAATCCGGATGGGTAAGCCACATATTTTCGAATCTAAAAGGTTTGGGTCCTATAGGAAAAAACTCAGTACCTATCTGGATAGGACAGTGATCGGAGGTGACCCTAGGTAACGCGCTCTAGCAACCAAGTTTTCCAAACTATTCTCCCAGGCAAGGTTAAATAAGAACCTGTCCAACTTCGAACACAAAGGGGTTTCCTGAAGGTTGGACCAAGTGTAATTGGCTTGAAGCAAAGGTATTTCCTTCAGTTCACATTCTTCAATAAAACCATTAAATTTCCTCATGCTTGTTGTAATTACCTGTTGAGGATTACTAGTTTCATCAGAGAATCTAATGATATTAAAATCCCCGCCCAAGCACCAAGGGCCATCCCATAGCCCCTTGATTTCATATAGTTCCTCCCACATCTCATTCCTCTATAGGAATTAGGGCCATAAACATTGGTTAAGACCCATACACACCCATTCTCTACATTCTTACACTTAATGGAAACTGAGAATCTGCCTATCAATTCTTCCACTACTTCCACCACATCCTCCCTCCACAGTGTTACGATCCCCCCCGAGGCTCCCCAAGAAGGAGACGAGCTCCAACCTAAACCTCTAGACCTCCAAAAACTCCTCACCCATCTCCCATCTAATTCCATCATTTTGGATTCTTGTAATAACACAATATCGGGTTTTTCCCTTCGGAGTAGGTCTTTGATCACCCTTCTCTTTCTTGCACTCCCTAATCCTCTTACATTCCAGCTAATAATTTTCATCGAGACAAAATAGCAAAAACACCCATGAAAAGGCCATAATCTCCTCATTTTAGGCCCTTCCTCCTATCCCCTCTACCACTGAAGTCTAAATCCCCCTCAATGTCTGAGATTAGCCTTTCCACTTCAGATCTTTTTTCTTCTTTGTTCCTTTCCCCCCCACCCCCCTTCCTAATTAATGAACCTTTTTATTGCCTTTTTATAAAATCCATCAACAATAAAAGTTCTTATTTTCTCACGTTCGAGCACCTAAAAAACCAACAACTTCTATTGCATGTCAGAACCATAAAGTTCAGCAATAAAACACTGGAGCAAACACTTACTGGACAAAGCCATTTGGGGAGTCTCCTTGACAGGTCCATTGAGCTGAAAAGCAATCCTCCACACCTAAAGAACTATTAGTTCACTATTTACCTACTCTTGCAAGGATTATGAGTTCAAGTATCAGCTATTCAAAGGGATCGATATCCTTGACAGAGCACCCTGCTTTGCTAATTTGAGCTCAGGTTATGGAGGACAAGCTCTTTTATGATAATGATGTGGATTTCCAGCCTGACCAACTTGTTACAAAATAATGAATTACATTAAGGCTGTGTTTGTTTCAATATAAAACAGATGGGAATTTTTCAGGCTGAAATATTTCAGCAATACTTTTGTCTCTTACAATGAAATTTTTTTTACTTGCTGTGTACATCAAAAAAATTGGAAGGGGGGAGCAGAAATAATAATTGAAACATTTCAATCAAGAAAAACTTTACCATTTTAGAGAGAAACAAAAGCAGCCCAAATGAAAGAAGATAAAGTCTATAAGATGAATAGAGGAAAAAGGAGAAATTTAAAGAAAGAAGGAAAAAGAAAAACGACCTTAAGTTCTGGCGAAGCTGGGTGCCACTCTGGAGGACCATTCTCTGTGAGAAGTCCCATTGCAAGCGGAGAAGCACTGATGACACCAACACCCTTGCTTTTCAAGTAAGGGAGCAGATCCTCTAGAGTGGAATCATTAATGCTGTGGTGGCAATATGACAGGATCACATCGACAGTACCAGGTGGTACTCTATCGAGCACATAGGTAAAAATCCCCAATGGAAGTCCGGTTATACCAATGAATCGGATTTTTCCAGCTTCCTTCAGCTTCTGAAGTGCAGGGATCGTCTCGTTTACTATCTGCTAGGACAGCCTAATCAATTTGAGCGTGTCCGTACAAAATCGGGAACGAATAAAGCCTAATTATAATAAAGAAAAGGAATTTCACAATTCAGCAATCAGCACCTGATCGAGAGACCCAAATTCGATATCATGGCACTGCAGTATGTCCACGTAATCCAGCTTCAACCTCTCCAAGCTCTCGTCTATACTTCTTGTCACTCTTTCTGCACTAAAATCGAACCCCTCCACATAGCGTCCACACTTCGTGGACACAATGTAGTCACTTCTAGGAACTCCAAGAGCCTGAAGAGCCTTCCCTAGGACCTTCTCCGACAACGTCCCTCCGTAGTATCTACAAGATATAACCCAAAAAGGAAACGTCAACAACAGAAGGGGAAGAATTCAGGAGAAAGGCCATGGCAGAAATTGGAAATGTTAGTAGGATTGGTGAAATATACGGGGAAGTGTCGAAGAAATTGATGCCGAGACGAAACGCTTCACGGACAGTAGCAATGGCGTCCTCCCCGGAGACGGGACCGAAAACATTGCCGAGAGGTGAGGCACCAAAGCCAACGCAACTGAGCTTCATGCCTGTTTTTCCGAGCTCACGAAGCTCGAGCTTCGATTCAGTCGCCATTGTTTCTAGGGTTTTGAAACTGCAAGCCGGAGAAATCCTTTTTGCGAGTAATGGTAATAAATAGTTTCTTCCCGGGAAGGAGTAACTGAAAGAAAACTCAACTGCCAGCAGGTTCCACTGCACACTCCAAAGTCCAAAACAAAAGGATGAGGCACACCTCACATCGACGAAGTAAGAATACGGTCTTAAACTTGCGCTTTGTCAGTTGCCATATCACACACGATTGGCTTCAGTTGGGGAAGTTTCGTTGCACCTTCGGGCAGGATCGTCCTTTTCGATCGAAAAGATCACGGGGGCTTCCTTCATTCATTCTTCCATTATGGATGGACAAATTCTAATGATTTTAATATTAGTATACGTTTGACGGGATTTATAATATATAAAATAAGTTTATATACATATGTCATTTAATATATAGATATATAATGTTTTATATATGAGTGATATCGGCCTAAAATTAGGTCCGGCCTAGCTCAGGCCCATATAAACTTGATCTAGGATTTATATTTCAGGCCCAAAATCTCATATGGGGTCGAGACTAAACTATAACCCTTATCATAAGTGTAAAACCCGGCCCGGCCTATGATCACCCCTACTACCAAATCCCATTAATCGCCACATTAGCAAAATAGTGAATAAATAATTACTTATTAAGAAAAGCCTTAAAATGAAACATCACATGGCATATAAATCAACTTTTATCGATATTTATTCATACCAATGGACATAATGGATAAATGATGATTTGACGGTGAGTCGGTGACATAGAACCATTTATCAATTAATGAAAACTATACCAAACACCCCTTAATCTTGGCCTCTTCAGTCAAATCTTATATCTATTGCGCAAGTAAAAATGATGTATGCCCTAGGCTACAATGCTACAAATACAATGCATTTACATCGAACCATATAAAGCCTAATCCAATGCTGATGCAATTAAATTGTATTTGGGATTTTTTTTTCTTCCGATAACCTTTGAACTTTGGAAAAAAAGACGTGACCTTAAAAAAATGAAAGGACCACTTTCACTCTCAAATTATAATGAAATTGTCACTTTAACGTAAAAAAAATAATAATAAATAAAGGAATTTAGAGATAATGTTGACATATATGTTTGACGATAAATAAAATAATAAATCATAATGCTCAAGTTAAGGCCATTTTAGATACTAAAGACTAAAGTTTGAAAATATTACTTTAATAAAGTTAATTAAGTAAAATAAATAAATTACACTAATTAAGATAATTAAATAAATTAAGCCAATTATATAAATTAAGCAATTGAATAAAGTAAAATAAATAAATTATTTAAATAAACTGAATTAATTGAATAAATTAAATAAATAAAGTTAATCAATCTAAATAAGTAAAATAAGCCAATCAAATAGTGTTCTAAAAACTGACCTGAAAGCAAAACCATTTGGCCATTCGATCTGAATAAATCAGCCCATGACATTTTAAAAAATAAAAAATAAAATAACCTAACAACCATTCATCAGGTTGAACAATTTAGCAGTTCAACCATCTAGAATCAATTATTTGTTGACCAAGTCAAGGTTTTAGGGAGAAAATTCCAAGAGAAGTATAAAAAGGAATTGAGCAGTTGACTAGTTCTTGGTTCAACCACCTAGGCCAAACAATTATTTTAAAACCATGCAATTAATTTAATTAACTAATTAATTAAGTAAACTAATAACTAAAGTAATCTAAGTAAATAGAGCAATTAAATAAGTTAAGCTAATTAAACTAAATGAGTTAATTAAACTAATAACTAAAGTAATCTATATATATATATATAGATCTGTTGTCAAATGCCAATTGAAAGCACTAATTTTCTCCATTTTCGTTTTTTTTCTGTTAAACTTAAATACTGTTATATCTAGTTATTTTTTCTTTTTCTTCCAGCAGGATGGTAGAAATATCTCCATTTCCGTCTTCGGATTATATTCATTGCTGGAAATCAAGAAGCATCCTCTTGTTTCTGGGAGCTTGCGAAGTTGCTTGACATTGTACCTCCAATTAAATGCTTTCTGAAACATTGATATCTTCAGTTATATGCCTTTTGTTTGACTTCAGACGTGGAATATTTATTTTCCCATGATCGAGTTCTTAGGTTTTGACTGTATGAACACTAACGTCATTGATTTCTCTCATTATCAGTTTTCTTTTCATTCCGACAATAACAAAGCAATTTAATGCAGTTTGAGCAGCCTTCCTGGTCACTGGAAAAGAAAAAAAAAAAAAAAAAGAAAAAACAAAAATAGATGGAAACTTTTGTAATAGAACCGCAACATGAACAAGAGAGGAGCAAGAACTTTGTAGTGGGTAGACATGACTCAACTGGAGATTTGCAACTTTCTAATTTAAATTTGAGCGCAGAACTATTAATTTCAGTGTATGTCAATGGATTCTTGGGCTACATTTGTTTTTGCTAAATTTAGAGCATTTTTATTCTAAAGGCTTAAATCAAAAGATTTAAGCGCTCATAGGTTAAGGATGATTTTGGGCAATCTTACTGGGTTAAACACAAATAATTGTGGGAATTGGGGAGTTACTGGGTTAAACACAAATAATAAAAATTTTAACTGACCAAAACTTCCTTGGATCTTAGAAATCTAGTTAAAGACAAAGGTTTGAATGCCAACTGTTTGACCCTCTTGGCATGCTTTATCCCATAAGCTATAATTAGGGCTTAACATGTAAGCTAAACACAGGATCAAAGTTAACTCTTCAATAAACGTAAACCTTTTTAGATGGACTAAAAGCACGAAGATAGGAAACTAGGATCTCTAAAATCTAAACATAGAAGGCAAAACGTTTGGATATATATTTTGAGGCAGTTGGAGGTGTTACATTAGATTCGTTGGATTTGTATTTGTAGTGTTTTCTCTAATTGTCAAAGCAATGTGATTTTGAAGCTCCCTGCTCTTCCTATATGATTATATTTCCAGTTCTAGTCAAGCTGTATACAAATTCTATTTGAAAGTTGAAACTCTAACCTTATTCACCTGCTCTCCTGCTCTTTATTTTTATTTCTATTATTTTCAGTTCCTTAGGGTATGACTGGAGATCCTATTAATTATCATACTGATAACATTCTTGCTGCCATATTTCTTTTATACATTTTCTTCCCACATGTAGTTTTGATTGACAGACTAAGCTAAAA
This sequence comes from Nelumbo nucifera, assembly GCF_055504915.1. Lineage (NCBI taxonomy): Eukaryota > Viridiplantae > Streptophyta > Magnoliopsida > Proteales > Nelumbonaceae > Nelumbo > Nelumbo nucifera. Next base: position 27,810,249 of record NC_142653.1, read on the forward strand.
TTTAGAGTACATATGTATGTATGATGTCAAGATCAAGGTTCAAAGTATCAATACACTCAATACGCATGAACATGTGTATCGGGTGTTGCGGGTGAGTAGAATGCCATCTTTTTTTTTGTTTCATATTTTCATGGAGATTATAATTGTATTATTAAACATTTAAAAATGAAAATTCCCAAAAGCCTTAAAACAGGTGTTTCGAGACTTGATGATACAATTCGATATGCTCGATATGTGGTGTGTCATATCAAAACTTTGAACCTTGGTCAAGATATGGTGTGGACACTGATGAACCTATATTCTAATAAATAAGGTTGTCGCCTGTATTTCTCATAAATCTGTACAACATGAAAACACTAAACATATCAAAAGGGACAAGCATTTCATCCATGAAAAATGGCTTCTAAAGAGATATTTACCCTTTATGATGATTGATGAGCAACTAGCAGATGCTACTAGAAAGGAAATTCCTAGATGTAAGTTCTCCATAGTTCTAAGCTGTTAGAATTGTTAGAATTAGTTAACAAAGGGCATTATTGTCTTTTTCATGTTAATTTTCTCTCTTATGTATGTTGTAACTTGCCTAAGGGTATTGTAGTCATTTCAGCTTTAGTAGAATGCTAATACAACCTGGGTTGACAGTAAGGAGAGGAGATTAGATTTCTCCTAGCTAGTCTTCCTCTTTCTTCTCCTTTTCTTCTCTTTCTCTTCCTATCTTCTTCTCTTTCTTTCTCCTATCATTTCCTTCACCTTTTCTTTTCTTTATTAAAGTTGGAACATGGTATCAAAGCCTTGAGGTCGACTGTACTGTTCACGGCACTGTTTACGTCTCAACTTTTTTGTGCCCTAGGAATAGAGAATATTTTCTATTCTTTGATGGAGAGGAAAAGGACTTAAGAGGACTGATCGCCCACTTGGAAAAGAGGTTTTAATGCCTCAAATTGCAGTGTTGTGTGAGTTGGTGGTGTTTTTTTCTAAAAGCCCTCTATTCGGCATTTTGAAAAGGGCAAACGTGTGATGTTTTGAGTTGTGAGGTAGCTACTCCTCAATGTGTGGTGATTTTGTAGTGGTTTGTGGTGTGGTGACACCTTGTGGTAAGTGTATAATCTTTCTCAAGTGTTTCTAAAGTAGAGGGCTGATGTTTTTCCTAAAGAAAAAAGTGTGTTACAGTAGTTGGATGCTAGCTGTTTTACAATTTGCCTATGTGATAAATCAGTGATCTCTTCTCACTTATGGCTTCATCAAATAGTAGCACTAAACCTACAGTAGTTGTGCAATCAGATTTCATGACTTCTCAATGAACTACGGTGAAACTCAATGGTACTAATTATATCCCATGGGCCAAATCGGTTGGGGTATCTCTTATTGCAAGAGACAAGTTGAAGTACATCAATGAGGGTCCATTGAAAAGTGAATCAAAAGGGTACAAGAATGCCCAAATTATGACATCCCTTTGGAATAGTATGGAGAATCACATTAGTGTGAACCCTATGTTTCTAGACATGACCAAGGAGATTTGGGACCATACCAAACAATTGTATTCTGGACAAGACAATGTCACAAGAATTTACTAGTTATACCAAGATTATTTTTCTCTTCAACAAGGGAATAGAAGTGTTGAAGAATACTATGCTTTTCTAAGAAGCTTAAGGAATTATCTCAATGTTTATCAATCCCTATCCATTGATTTGAATATTCAACAAGAACAATGAGAACATCTAGATGTGGCAAGATTTTTATCTGGGTTGAGGTCTGAATTTGAATTAGTGCAAGCCCAAATCTTAGGGAGTAGTGATCTTCCATCATTGTCTGAGGTTTTCTCCCTCGTAAGGAGAGCCTCAAATCCACATAATGATCATCCCCCATCTTCAGAGAGATCAGCCATGGTGTAGGGGGAAGTAATGTGAGGGGTTTTGGTTGTGAGTGCTCACATTGTAGACGAAAAAGTCACAAAAATCAACTTTTGTTATGATCATTATGGCCCTCCATCTTCCTGGGCTAACCATGCAAAGGTGAAAGGTGACTTTGGGAGTCTTAGTGTGATTGCAGATGCTCCTTCTTCCAATGTTGGTAATGATAAAGGCACAATCTCAATCTCACGTGAGGAGTATGAAAAACTTAGCTAGTTTACCTCATTTACTTTTGCCACTGCTACACTTGTGAAGTCAGGTACGACCACCGCCATGATTATCCTTCATACTGTGTCTTTTAGGATCTCAAAACGGGGAAGACGATTGGTGGCGGTCATAAAGTTGGAGGACTGTACTACTTGGATGACCATGGTCCTCAGAAGGCTCTTCATTCTTCTCTTACGTGGCATTGTCGTCTTGGTTATCATTCTCTTTGTGTTTTGAAGAAGAAAGTACCAACTTTGGGGTCTGTAACTCAACTAGATTGTGAGTCATGTCAGTTATGTAAACATCATATAGTGCCTTTTGTTCTTAGGGATGATAAGAAAGTATTGAGTCATTTTGCTTTAGTCCACTCCAATGTTTGGGGTTCTAGTTATGTGTCATCTTATAATGGATTTAGATATTTTTTAACATTTATTGATGAAAATTCAAGAATGACATGGATTTACTTAATGAAGGATCGTTCAAAACTGTTATCTATTTTTCTATCTTTTCATGCTGAGATAAGGAATCATTTTGGTGCATGCATTAAAATGTTTCGTTCTGATAATGCCAAGGAATACTTTCATAATAATTTTCAGTCTTATTTTGACTCTCATGGTATTATACATCAATCCTCATGGTATTTACGAAAAGCTTTTGTTGCTCCGGATGTTACCTTCTTTGAGAGTTTACCCTATTTCTCTAGACGTGATCTTTTTCCTTTTATTCCTCTTCCTTCTGACTTTGGTGACGTCTTTATTCCCTTGCCTACTATGGAGGAGCCTATTCGACCATCTATCCCCAGAGTGTACTCTAGATGCAATAAACAACCAAAATTGTTGCCAATAATTGATCCAACTCCAACTTCTGACATGCCACTAGAGTCTTTGCCGTTGACAAAGCCACCATCCTCAGATCTTGATTTCCCTATTGCTCTTCGTAAGGGTAAGCACACTTGCACATATCATCCCCTTTCTTGGTATGTATCATTCACATCAACATTTCATTTCCCTTCTAATGTAGCACAATCCGGTCACTCCTATCTGGCACTCACGTGGCTCCTGAGAGGTACTTGATATGAGAGGAAAAAGGAAGAACTCCCGAGGGAAAAAGGAAGAAGTTTCCCTTCTATCCTGAGGGCTTTTATAGGGACACTCACATTAGGTTGGGCATAACCGCCACTGGGCTCCTGCCACAGCCGTTACCTGCCAGGGCTGCGTAGGTGGCTGTTGTGGTGTACGCTTTGCCCAGGTGAGTGACACGTTTCCAAAGTGGCAGGCACGCCTTTGCCTGTTGAGAGATGTGGATGCAGACTGTCGGAAGGATTGGGACTGCGCCGTCAGTAGAGGATATGGTGCAGTCTGACCGGTACGGTCTGTCAGTCGGAAGCTTCTTGGAGGGCGCTAGCACGGCTCGTTTGCGAGCTATCTCGTAGCGAGCTTGGGATACTCCAGGATTACCTTAGTGGAATTGGTCCTCGGAATGACTTCTGTTAGGGAGCTCGAGCGAGCTAATAACTTTAGCTCACGAGCTACAGTTGCCTCGGGGTATCTCTTCCAAGATAGCACGAGGAACCCGGAGTTCGCCTTGCGGCGGACTCCTCCCCTCGTGAGTTGTAACATAGCGGACTGCTTCGTGGGCCCGTCACTTGGTCGCTTCGGGCTTCAGGGCTAGGTTGTCGCTCATGCTAAGTCGGTGCCTACGTGTCACCGTTTCATAGGTCGGGTCAAATCATCCCTCATCAATTGCCCCCCACTCCTCGAGCTAAGAGTACTGCCTTAGCGCGGGGAGTTTATGAAGTGCGACGGACTGATTTGACTAAAATTCAAACTTGATTGACTGTCCTTATTAAATGCATTCACGGGAATCAAGAGATTTTCTGACTTTCTTGACTTTTCGGATTCCGAAAACATGCTGAGGTGGCCTTTAACTCTGAACGTCGTGCAGCTGTGACTACCTTAACTATGGAAGACGTGCCGCCAATCGCCTTCGGTTTTTAGAAGGCATGCGGTCAGGGCACCCGCGGACCATTGGATCTGCTTTGATCTGGGCCGTCAATTTGGAAGGGTGGAGACTATAAATAGGGGGCCCCCTCGGGCTCTACTTTCTCCCACGCCATTTTGCTGTCTTTGGATTCTGTGGTTGCGCACTTCACCTAGTCTACCCGAGTTCCTCAGTTTGCTTCGTTCCGTCTACTCTGGTGAGTCCCAATTGTTGTCAGCCATGTCTAGGTATCCATATCACACCTATCACAGGGGCAATAGCCAGGATGATGATGCTCCCTCGAGCTCGGAGGGTGCCTGGGAGCAGATCTCGGAGGCTCGGGAGGCCTCTGGGGACATGGTGTCTACTTCTAGGGGGAGGGAGTCTGATACCTTTGGCCCTTCCTTAATGACAACGGAGAGACTTAGGTTTCTGATCTGCTACTTTCGCCTCCCTAGGGACCTGGTTTACAGCCTCCCTACTGGTAACTTCCCTTGGGAGCACGGTCCCGATGACATAGTAATCTTTCAGGAACAACTCAAGGTCGGCTTGCGTCTCCCCCTACACCCCTTGATAGTGGAGGTGTTAAATCACTTCAACGTCACTATTGACCAATTTCATCTCAACGCCATTCAAAACATGGTTGGGACTATATCCTTGTGTCACGAGTACTACCTTCCTCTGGACCTTGATATTTTTGTCTCTATCCTTTGTATAAAGAACGCTGCTCCTGGGGTTCCTCCGGAGAGGCGCTTTTATTATCTCTCTCCCTGTCGCGGCTATAAGCTCTTGTACGAGCTGCCGAATAAGATTCTTGCCTAGAAGCGGGACTACTTTGTGGTCCGTAACCCCGAGGGGTGGCCCTTTCTCACTGCTTGGAGGGACGCCATCCAGGACCCCGAGGCCGAGCTGGACCCTGAGATTCGGAAAACGATGTTGTCCTGGGCGTCGGTAGGCTTCCTTTGCTCGGACTACTTGACCGAGGAGAAGCTCGTGCAGAAAGGCTTGAGCCCGGGTTGGTCGGCCTTTTAGGTCGCGTAGTGCCTTGTGACTATTGTGCACGTGTATTTTGTTTCTTGTTGGACTAATAACTTGTGGTCTTTTTGCAGCCATCATGTCTAGTGCCGATTCACGCCACCTTCTCTCGAGTAGTCAGAGGTGCCATGCGAAGAGGACGCGCCCCGACCGGACCCTTTCTTCAGGAAGAACTGAGTTCGGGTCTGCTGAGCCGGTCCTACCCTCTCCTCCGCCCGAGGTTCCGATGCCCCCTCCTGAGGGGGCTAGTGGGATTAACCCTGAGGGAAACGAGCTCCCTCGACCGGGGGAGGCCCCCTGTAACCCCCTTCAGCCCCGTCCTTACCCCCGATTCCCAGTGGGAAACTGGGAAGGGATAAATGATTATCTGGTAGCTCGCCGGAGGAGCCGGAAGGCAATCACTAATGACGAGATCGCTCAGTGGGGAAACATGGAGCCTAGGGATCTGTCCGCATTCGCCTCTGCCCATTGCATGGTGGTAAGTGACCTTTTTCCCTTTTTCTGTCTTGTTTTGCCCTTTTTCGCTGTCTTCTAATCTTCTTTTCCGTCGATAGGTGAATTCCACCATCCATGCCATGGCTCTCCAGGCGCGCATCCACCGTGTTGACGCCCTCGACCAGCGGGCCACCAACTAGAAGCTCCAGGGCGAGCTCGACCGGATCCGGGGCGAGCTCCACCACACCCGCAAGGGGAGCAAGTCTCAGGAGCTGCTTGTCCACGACCAGGAGGCTCAAATCGCCCGACTTACTGAAGAGAGCGCACGTTACAGGGAGGAATTGTCGAGGATGGTGGCGGAGAGGGAGCTCCTCAAGCAGCAGGTGCGGGACTTGGAGTCCACTCTTCTGAATTGGACTCGAAACTTTGATTAGATGGTGGAGGCTGAGCGAGAGAAAGCGGTCTGGAATTTTAAAGACTCCCAGGAATTTCAGGACCTCCAGGCGAAGTATGGTTCAGGTTCGTACCGCTCAAGGTTTAAGCTCTGCTAGTGGCTGGTTCGGAAGAAGTTCTCCGGTCTACCTTGACGGCATTACTATGAAAGGTCTGTCTCCTGAGACAGCGGACCAAGCAGATGAAGAGGAGCCTGACTCTCCAGAGGATGAGGAGGCGAATCCTTGAGGTGGCGTTTCTCTGGGCTTCTGGTGGCTTCCGGGTGCCGTAAACCCGATCTTTCACAAGTTTTCGGTTGGCGGTTGTGCCCTGTGATAATCAAACCTTTCCCGAGCTGTTTAGCTCGGTTACTACACTTGTTGTTTTTCTTTTCTTCTCTTTCTTTTTTTTTGACAATGAAAGTTTTTTCCTTCTTCTGAGTATGATGAACTCCCTTTATTTTTGCTAAAGCGATCTCATCATTTGAGCTATTAAAGCTACATGCCCGAAGTAGGACTCTTCGGTAGTCGTTATCCCGATTTGTCCTTTAACGTTTAAGGCCTCTATGGTATACCGCGAAGTGATTACTATGTATGCCCGAACTAAGCATTGGTTGGTTATTTCTCAGTTCAACCAATATATTGAGACGAGCTATGCTTTGTAGGGTTTAAACCTGAGCTGCTTACGCCTTTGATATTTTATACCTTGCCTTCACCACTGAAGTGACTAAGTCTTTCTTCACGCCGAGGTCTTTGTTAGCTCGGTGTTTTGGTCCTTGGGATGAAGGAGTGGCTCGTGGCCCACTCTCGGAGTCTGCCCATGCCATGGAGGTGACTGGGTCCTGTTGTGTCGAGGTCATATTAGCTCGGTATTCTGGCCCTTAGGCTTTGGGAGTGGCTCGTGGCCTACTCGATTCTTACAGATAATATTGCCTTAGGTTTACAGTATTCCATGCTCGAGGTACTTGTTTCCCTTCGAGGGTCTCGAGCTCGTATGTTCCTTCCCCGACCACACGTTTCACTCGGTAAGGACCTTCCCAGTTGGACCCGAGTTTGCCAGTGCTGGGCTCAGGCACCATAACTTTACGAAGGGCCAGGTTGCCAACGCGGAGGTTTTGCTTCTTGACCCTGGCGTTATAGTACCGAGCTACTCTCTGCTGGTAGGCTACGGTCCTAATGTACGTGAGGTCCCTTACTTCATCGAGTAGATCGAGGTTGGTATGTAGCTCATCTTCGTTTGTTTGATCACTGTATGTTTCTAGGCGCAATGTAGGTACTTTGATCTCTGTGGGGATCACTGCTTCGGTACCGTAGGTGAGATTGAAGGGTGTTTCTCCCATGGCGGTCTTCTCCGTGGTCTGGTAGGCCCATAGGACACTGGGTAGTTCATCTGCCCACAATCCTTTAGCTCGGTCCAGCCGTGCCTTTAGTCCGCAGAGGATGGCTCTGTTCGTGACTTCTGCCTGACTGTTTGCTTGAGGGTGCGCGACTGAAGTAAAATTCCGTTGGATCCCCATCTCTCGGCACCAGTCTTGAAATTTGGTGTCCTCGAATTGCTTGCCATTATCGGAGATCAATACCTGAGGTTATCCGAAGCGGCACACGATGTTCTTCCAAAAGAAGTTTTGGACATTTCAGGTTGTGATCGTCACGAGGGGCTTGACTTCTACCCACTTGGTAAAATAGTCCACTGCCACTACTAAGAACTTCCTTTCATCCGTTGCTGGCGGGAATGGCCCGAGTAGATCGATGCCCCACTGCGCAAAGGGCCACGGGCTGGTGAGATACTTGAGGTCGGCAGTGGGTTGGTGGTGAATATTGGCATGTCTCTCGCATTTGTCACATTTTCTAACGAGCTCAATAGCGTCTGCCTTCATTGTTGGCCAATAGTACCCTTGTTGGAGTGCCTTTTGGGCGAGGGCCCTGCCCCCCAAGTGCCCACCGCACAGACCCTCATGGGTGTCGTGGAGTACGAGCTTGGCTTCAGTAGGTCGCAAGCAACATAAGTAGGGGAGCGTGTAAGATCTCCGGTATAGTTGTTCGTCTATCATGACATATTTGGTTGCCTGGTGCTGCACTCTTCTAGCTGCATTGCGGTTTGCAAGGAGGGTCCCGTGTAGGAAGAAGCTCGCGAGCGGGTCAATCCAGCTCGGCTCTGCTTGAACGACGGGAGCGACCTCCTCTGCCCCCCTGAGAATGCTGGGCCGAGACAGGTCCTCTATGTACACGGTTCTCATGGTGATGTCGCTGGTGCTGGCTAACCTGGACAGGGCGTCGGCCTCAACGTTCTCTGACCTAGGGATTTGTCTGATAAAGTGTGACTGGAAGTTGAGCAGGGCTTCTTTGACTTTGGTTAGGTAGGCTACCATGGTCGGCTCGCGAGCTTCATACTCGCCAATGGTCTGGTTGACCACGAGCTGGGAGTCGCTGCAGATCACGATGTGCTTGGCTTTTACTTCTCTCCTAAGGCTAGTCTAGCTAGCAACGCCTCGTACTCCGCTTCATTGTTAGGCGCCGCGAACTCGAAGCGTAGCGCGTACTCCAGTTTCATGTCACTTGGGTCATGCAGGACTATTCCGGCTCCGCTGCCCTGTTGGTTCGAGGAGCCATCTACATGAAGGATCCAGGGCTCCTCATCCCAGCTCGCACTTGGCCTAGCTAGGAGAGATGCCACACTGGCTACTACCTCATGGGGTTCAGACTGAACCAGCCTGGGAGCTTCGAGCTCACCCGAACTGGGGACCTCGTGCTCGACCGGCCTAGGGGCTTCGGAGCTGAATGTGCACTCGGCAATGAAATCTGCTAAGGCTGGCCTTAATGGCAGTTCACGACTTGTACTGGAGGTCGTACTCGCTGAGCTCAACGGCCCACTTCGTCAACCAACCAGAGACCTCGGGCTTAAGAAATACTTGCCTCAGGGGTCTGTCAGTGAGGACGATAACAGTATGAGCTTGGAAGTACGGGCAGAGTTTCCGAGCTGTGATTATTAGTGCGTATGCTAGCTTTTCCATTTCCGGGTATCTCGTTTCTGCTCCCTGCAATACTTTACTAACGTAATAGATGGGTCATTAGACCCGATCTACTTCCTTTATTAGTACCGAACTGACCACTTCGTCGCTCGCCGAGAGGTACAGTTCTAAAACATCGCCCTCCTCGTGCCGGGTTAAGGTCGGCACACTAGCGAGGTATTCTTGAGCTCGTCAAACGCGAGCTGACAGTCTTGGGTCCACTCAAACTCTTTGCTCTTGATTGCCTTGAAGAACGACAGACAACGGTCCGCCGATTTGGACATGAAGCGACTCAGGGCGGCTATGCGGCCATTCAACCTTTGAACCTCCTTCAACTTACAGGGTGGTCTCATGTCTAAGATGGCCTTAACCTTATCCGGGTTGGCTTCAATGCCGCGCCGGTTAACGATGTATCCTAGGAACTTACCCGAGGTCACACCGAACACACACTTGTTTGGGTTCAATCTCATATTAAACTTACGCAAAATTTCAAAAACAGAATGCAAGTCTTGTATTAATTCATGTGAGAAATGAGTTTTGACGACCATGTCGTCTACATAGCATTCTACTTTTCTGTCGATTAACGGTGCAAACAATTTATTTACGAGCCTTTGAAAGGTTGCCCCTGCGTTTTTCAAACCAAAGGGCATAACCTTGTAACAGTACATGCCGAATTCCATGATGAAGGCAGTCTTTTCTTCGTCCGCCGGGTCCATCTGGATTTGGTTATAGCCCGAATGGGCGTCCAAGAAACTTAGCAACTCATGCCCTGAGGTCGCGTCTACCAAACGGTCGATTCTGGGGAGCAGGAAGCAGTCTTTCGGGCAAGCCTGGTTCAGGTCGGTGTAGTCGACGCACATGCGCCACTTGCTGTTGGCCTTCTTTACCAAGACGGGGTTGGCTACCCAACTTGGGTAATGGACTTCTCTTATGAAGTCCACTGCGAGGAGCTTCTCGACTTCCTCGTCGACCGCTTTCCACTATTCCGAGGCTAGGTTGCGTTTCTTCTGTCTAACGGGCCTAACTACAAGATCAGTGTTCAGCTTGTGAGTTATGAGTTTGGGGTCTATACCGGGCATCTCTGCCGCGGATCATGCAAAAATATCTAAATTTTGAAGTAAAAAGCTTACCAGTTCGGATCGTAGGGGCTCCTGGACGGAAGAGCCGATCTGAAGCGTCTGAGCTGGGTCTGCTGTTAAGGTCGGGACCGCGACTGTTTCTTCCGTGGGCATGGCTCGCTCTTCGCCTTGCTCCGTGGGTCGTTCCAGTTCGAGGTCATCGGCCACCTTGATTTTCCCCTTCAGGGCGGCAACGTAGCACTTGCGGGACTCGAGCTGGTCGCCCCACGCTACTCCCACACCGAAGTCCGTTGGGAACTTCATAGCCAAGTGGTACGTGGAGACCACCGCCCATAGGACATGGGTGATCGATCGACCTATTATGGCATTGTAGGGGGAGGGGGTCGCTACCACCAGGAAGTTGTGTTCGAATCTGACCACACAAGGCCATTTGCCGATCTCTACAGGTACTGTTACTTTCCCAAGGGGGCGGACTTCCTCTCCGCTGAAGCCCACTAAAGGGGTGTCTGTAGGCTTCAGGTTGCTTCTCTGCAACTGAAGCTGGTCGAGCGCAGCTTTGAAAAGGATGTCGGCTGAGCTGCCTGAGTCCACAAGTACGCGTCTGACCTCGAAGTCGTTGATTCTTAGCTTTATTACGAGTGCATCATCATGGGGGTAGTAGACCCCTCATGCATCGTCTTCTGTGAAGAAAATCGGGTCTCCCATCTTCGGCCGCTTTGGGGGGTTCTGCTCTTCCCGGGTGGCCTCACGAACAGACGTCCGAGCTGCTGCAGAAGTGCAACCCGCAACGATCGAACCTCCCACTATCATGTGGATGGTCCCCCGAACTGGCCTCTCCTCTGGAGGCTGCCTCTACAATTGTTCGGCCAGCCTGCTGCTAGACTCGGGGGCATCTTTACCGTGCTCCCCTTGCCGACCTTCTCTATTATTATTGTTACTATTATTTTGTACAAAGTTTCTGAAATATCCGCGACGGATGAGCTCCTCTATCTCGTCGCAGAGGTTTTTACAACTCTCGGTACTGTGACCGTGATCTTTGTGAAAACTGCAATACAGACTCTTATTTCTTTCATTGGGATTCCCCCTCAGACGGGGTGGCCACTTCACGTACGGGACGTCCTTGATCGCCATCAGGATCTTGGCCCGCTTCGCGTTCAGTGGGGTGTAATCAGCTCGGTCCGCTATAGGAGCCCGGAACAATTGACCCAGCTTTGCCCCCCGAATCATTTCCTTTTTTCTTCGGCTGTCCCCTTGACTGGAAGGCTCTCCTTCTCGCTTTCTTTTTTCGGGTGTGCCCTCGCCCTTTTGGTTGACCTCCTCTTCGGTGGCTATGAACTTGTCCGCATGCTTCAGAAACTTGGTTATGGTCGCGGGTTGGTTGACGACCATGTGCCACTTGAACTCTTTGTGCGTCACGCCCTTCTTGGCTGCTACAAGGCGTACGGCGGGGTCCAGGTGCGGTATCTGCATACAAGCGTCGTTGAACCGCTTGATATAGCCCCGGATGGACTCTCCCTCTCTTTGCGCTATGTTGAGGAGGTTTTCTTCAGTTCGTGGGCACCGTTTGCTGGTGACGAAGTGGGACGTGAAGGCTTGTGCGAACTGCGCCCAACTTCTTATCGACCGGGTGCCAAGTTCCGGACACGTGCGGGTTGCTCCCCTAAAAGTGGTGGAGAAGGCCACGCACATGCACGACTCACTAGCTCGCGCCAGGTGCATCTGTGACTGAAAAGCATCTACGTGGTCATTCGGGTCGAACGACCCGTCATACTTGTCAAGAGGGGGGAGCTTGAAGTCCTTGGGCATTGGGACTGCCAGGAGTTCGGAAGACAGGGGGGACGAAACGAGAGGAGGGGAGCTTTGGCTTCGGCCGAGCTTACCTCTTCTTTGCCCATGAGCTCGGGCAAATCGCGGGAGATAGATCGGCGAGCTCGGCGGCGGCGCCTCTGCTTCTTGGTGGGTTCAGCGTTCGTGTTGCTCACCTCCGCGCTATCTGGAGTGGTTTGCGCAGGGAGTAGCTCGGTCTACTGGTGATGGTTGTGGACAGAGGGGTCCTGCTTGGAGTCTGTTACCAGGATCTCAAACCGGTTTTCAAGGATCGGGGTTCAAAACTTCGACTGCCGAGGTGACATAGACCTGCCGAACCGGGGTCCTCCCGACCTGTCCGCCCGCAGCGAGATCGGGGTAGCTAGTCTCTCCCGTCTGCCGTGGGGGGAGGCCAGATTTTTTGGGAGATTTTGGGGGGCCTGTCCTCGGCCGAAGGGGTGCTCGCTCTGGCGGCGAGACTTGGCTTGCTGTGAGGCTAGGCGCTGAGGCAGGAGATGAGGCTGCTGAAGCTGAGGTTGGGGCAGCTGGGGGAACTGCTGCTGATACTGATACTGGGAGACCTGGTGCAGTACGTGTTGTTGATAGAGCTGAAGTTGTTGGAACTGTTGCATTTGAGCCTGCATGGCTCTCATGCACTGCATCAGGTCCTCCAGCTGGTTCGGGCTGACCGCATGACCGAAGGTTTGGTGAACATCGTTCCAACTGTAGCAGGGAGTGAGGCGATGACAGGTGCCATTGTGAGGGGCACATTCAAGCTGGGGATTCCGTCCGCCGAGAGGGGGATGGTGAACTGTCCGATACAGACAGTAGGAAGTTGGGGTCGTTCCCTGGAGTTATCCATTTCCGTGCTTCGTCCGACGTTGCTAGAGGAAGCCATGAGCGTTGGATTGTTTCGAGGAGGGAAAGAACTGAAAGTGTTTAGAGAGAAAGGCTTTTTGAAGCGTTTCCCACAGACGGTGCCAAATGATGTAGCACAATCCGGTCACTCCTAGCTGGCGCTCACGTGGCTCCTGAGAGGTACCTGAGATGAGAGGAAAAAGGAAGAACTCCCGAGGGGTTTCCCGACGGGAACACTCCGATGCTTAAGTTAGTACTGTGTGCAAGAAGCGAAAGGAGAACGAAGGCTAAGAGTGAGGATGGTGCGTTATCACTATGTTCAGGAGGTCGAAGATTTTAGAAGAAGTTTCCCTTCTATCCTGAGGGCTTTTATAGGGACACTCACATTAGGTCGGGCATAACCGCCACTGGGCTCTTGCCACAACCGTTACCTGCCAGGGCTGCGCAGGTGGCTGTTGTGGTGTACGCTTTGCCCGAGTGAGTGACACGTTTCCAAAGTGGCAGGCACACCTTTGCCTGTTGAGAGACGTGGATGCAGACTGTCGGAAGGACTGGGATTGTGCCGTTAATAAAGGATATGGTGCAGTCTAACCGGTACAGTCTGTCAGTCGGAAGCTTCCTGGAGGGCGCTAGCGCGGCTCATTCGCGAGCTATCTCATAGCGAGCTTGGGATACTCCAGGATTACCTTAGTGGAATTGGTCCTTGGAATGACTTCTGTTAGGGAGCTCGGGCGAGCTAATAACTTTAGCTCGCGAGCTACAGTTGCCTCGGGGTATCTCAAGATAGCACAGGGAACCCGGAGTTCGCCTTGCGGCGGACTCCTCCCCTCGTGAGCTGTAACGTAGCGGACTGCTTTGTGGGCCCGTCACTTGGTCGCTCTGGGCTTCAGGGCTAGGCTGTTGCTCATGCTAAGTCGGTGCCTACATGTCACCGTTTCATAGGTTGGGTCAAATCATCCCTCATCACCTTCTATCCTTTGTTTCTCTACCATGTTCTCTATAGGAAGCCCTCTCATCTCCTAACTAGAAGAAGGTGATGGATGAAGAATTTTACGTTCTTCAATCCAATAATACTTGGGATCTCACTTCCTTACCACCTGGGAAGTAGGTCGTTGGTTGTTGATGGGTTTATATAGTTAAACACTGTCAAGATGGTAGTATTGAGCAATTCAAAGCTCGACTTGTTGCTAAGGGGTATACTCAGACCTATGGTGTGGACTATTTAGAAACCTTCTCTCCTATGGCTAAAATAGGTTATTGTTTGAGTGTTCATTTCCTTAGCTGCCCACTTTGATTGACTCCTATTTCAGCTTGATGTTAAAAAATGCTTTTCTCCATGGTGATCTTCAAGAGGAGGTATATATGGAGCAACCCCCTAGGTATGTTGCTTAGGGGGAGTTAGGAAAGGTGTGTCGATTGAAGAAGGCTATCTATGGGCTGAAGCAATCACCACGAGCATGGTTTGGTCGTTTTAGTAGTGTGGTGCAAGATTTTGGCTTGAAACAATGCAATGTTTATTACTCAATGCATGTTGATGATATTGTTCTCATTAGCAATGATACACATGGATTTGATGAGTTGAAACAAATCCTACAGCAACACTTTCAAACTAAAGATCTAGGATCCTTGAAGTACTTCTTGGAATTGAGGTAGCTCGATCGAAGTGGGGAGTCTCTTTGTCCCAACGAAAGTATGTTTTGGATATGTTGGATGAAATTGGGTTGCTCGGATCCAAGCTAGTTGAGACTTCTATGGATCCCAATGTGAAGATGTCTGATAATCAAGGGGAGCCATTAGAAGATCCTACAAAGTATCGAAGACTAGTAGGCAAGATCTATCTTACCATCACTAGGCCTAACATCTCTTTTAGTGTTGGAGTCCTTAGTCAATTCATGCAGAACCCAACAACTTCTCATTGGGATGGTGTTATGAGGGTGCTGAAGTATCTAAAGGGTGCTCATGGTTGAAGGATTTTGTATAAGAAAGGGGGAGATATGTCTCTGGTAGGGTACTCAAATGCAGATTGGGCAGGGTCTCTAATGGACAAGAAGTCTACTAGAGGTTATTGTACCTTCTTGTGCAGAAATCTCGTTACTTGGAAGAGCAAGAAGTAGAGAGTGGTTGCTAGGATTAGTGCTGAAGCTGAATACAAGGCAATGGCTCATGCTACCTATGAACTAGTTTGGTTGAAACATCTTCTTCAGGAGATGAATATCACAATTTGTCAACCCATTAAATTGTTTTGTGACAACCAAGCTGCAACACATATTGCTTCCAATCTAGTGTTTCATGAAAGGGCTAAACACATTGAAGTTAACTGCCACTTTGTGAGAGAGAAAGTGACAAGTGGAGAGGTTGTTACTCCCTATGTTAAATATGAAGACCAAGTAGTTGATCTTTTTACTAATAGTGTGAGTCGCTCAAGGATGGATTATATTTGTAATAAGTTGGAACTTTATGATATATATGCTCCAGCTTGAGGGGGAGTGTTAGAATTAGTTAATGGGAGCATTATTGTCTTTTTCATGTTATTTTTCTCTCTAATGTCTGTTGTAACTTTCCTAAGGGTTTTGTAGTCATTTCAGCTTTAGTAGAATGCTAATACAACCTAGGTCGATAGTAAGGAGAGGAGATTAGATTTCTCCTAGCTAGTCTTCCTCTTTTCTTCTCCTTTTATTCTCTTTCCCTTCTCTTTCTCTTCCTATCTTCTTCTCTTTCTTTTTCCTATTCTTTTCTTCACCTTTTCTTTTCTTTATTAAAGTTGGAACATAAGCAAGATGGGCATGTATGACATTTTATGGATCAGATTGAGAGGGGTTGTTGGATGATTAGCTGAATACTTATTGTAAGTCATATAGGTGCTGTATACTATAATGAGAACATTTATATCTGTTTTCTTGGTAAACAAACAGTAGAGTATCAGAACAGTGAGAGAAGATAAGGGAGAAGAGAGAAGAGAGAAGAGAGAAGAGAGAAGAGAGAAAAGTTTTGGAGTCAAAACTACTGCTGGCGGCACCAGCCTTTTTGTTATTTATATTAGGGCGACTCACTTTAAAATAAAAGAAGGTAAAATTACATATGTGCCCCTGTGGCACTAAACTAAAGAAAAGACTAACATATTCAACAATATTCTTTTCATCATATGTTTCTAATAAGGAATTAAAAGGGTTGGATAGCTGGTCCTGAATTCCTTGAAATCTTTCTTCTCTTTCTCTTGGATCCTCTCTTTTCTTCTTCTTGTCTACTTTTTGATAAGTGCACCCCAGGTGCAAATTAGGTTTACTCTTTGTAATACTTGTTCTTTTAACTGGAAATTTGTGATAATCACTTGAATCTAATGCTTTTTAGTTTTATATTTGATATAACCTCCAAGTTCATAGGTCTGGACCTTATGAGACTCTGCATCTGAAGAGTAGCTGGAAATATTATAGTATTCAATTCTATCTTCCATTTAACCTGAAAGTCTGTATATTTGGGATGGATACATATCTATAGTATGCATTATATGAAATTTCAATGGTCCTTTCTCTTTTTCCTTTGTTTTTGATGCAGTTAAAAGCTCCAAGAATCTGAAAGTATTCATTTTTTGACGGTGTCTACAGCATGACATGCAAGACTGTCATGAATGGGTCAAGGGTATGATAAAAGCAGAATGGTCATATCTTTAGGTTTTATAAACACGCTCCTATCTTATGATCTCTCAGAGCCAGTCTCTGATGATTCCTTTTCTAGTAATTTTTTAATTGTTATTTATTTACTTTTTGTTGGATTAGGAATTGTTAAAAATGAACTAGTGCAGCTCTGGTGATACTGATAAAAATTTAAGAAATTTCTTGATGCTGTTAAAAGAAAGTATAGGCATTATCTCTAGCCAATGCAAAGTTGTCTTGGAGTAATCGGACTGAATAAGAAACACTTAAGTTTTTCCATGAATTGGGAGTAATAAAATTTGTCAGAGCATTTATAAACCATTTCCCAAGTATAAAATCGATCATTTGAAAACCTTGTAGAAGTAGGTGTTTAAAGGTCTTGTGTCTTTATATGACAAATTCATCATTTTTAAATGTTCAATCTGTACTATTGGGCACCATTTGAAAGAGCTTGGTTCCTTATTGATTTAAATTGTGATCTAATAGCTTAATTTGTAGTTGTTTCCAATGGTCTGTTATAAAACTTTTCTATTTAATTTCTTTCTTTTTTTATTGTGTATTGAGAGGGGGGGGGGGGGGGTAATGTATGCTTTTGGGTTTTGTCTCTTTCCTATCTATTTTAAAGATTCAAACCTGGACACCTTACTATTTATGTTATTTTTATTAGGTACTTATTTATATTTTTATTGGTATTAGGATCAAGAGTTATATTAATGATAGAAACTAAGAGATTACAAAGAGGAAAAAAACAGCAGGATGCACAAAACCACTACGCTGACAAATTACAAGCTCCCCAGATGCCCCAAAAGAAAAGAAAAAGCTCTTTATCTGGAAGTGCTGATCCCTGGCACAACTCATTGCTCTCCAGTCTCTACTCTACTTCTGGCCAAAGAAGGATCTAGATCATTAGAAAATTTCCTAATCCAGCAGAATACAATGTTCCCTTTGGCCACCAAGGATCTAGCCTCTCTGATACAACATTGATGCACTTGTTGATGTAACACTTCTATCTCTCATCCATCCTAACACCACTTGATAGTTTATCTCCTGCTTGTTACCCAGTTTATACCTGTAGAATCTGCCTTCATGGATTTTAACACACTTCCAATACCTGAAGGACCTAAATTACCTGTGAACATCCATTGAGATTGGTCTGATAGATTTGAAGGTGTAGGAGAGACAATATAGGAAGCTTTAGGTTTCTTATTGAATGTTTATGTTCATTGGTAATTGCAAACATGGCTTTTTTATTGAATGCTTAGATTTGTTGGCTTTCTTATGAAATATGTGATGATGAACTTAAAAGTAGTTCCATGTTAATAACTTGCTTGTTATGGACAAATGCACCTTGACAAATTGAAATATTGGATTACTTATAGCCATTGAGCTCAATGGCTCAAGGAAAAGAAGTGGAAGGGAGGGATTGGTGTGCCAAATTGATTTAGAAAAGGCCTATGGTCATGTTAATTGGACCTTCCTAGATTACATGATGGCAAGGATGAATTTTGGGCAGAGATGGAGAAATTGGATGAAATTTTGCGTTACCACCCCAAGTTTTTGAGTTCTTATCAAGGGTCCATCTCAACGGAATTTTAAAGGCTCAAGGGGCTTGAGGAAAGGGGATCCACTGTCCACTTTTCTTCTCCTAATGGTTATGGAAGGTCTAAGTATGATGACAGCTAGAGCATTAGAGTTGGGACTCTTAGAAGGTTTTAAGGTGTGTAACGATGGCACAAAGGTGGAAATCCTACAATTTGCTGATGATACTTTAATTTTTTGCAATGCATCATCAGATCAGGTCCTCAATTCAAGATACTTATTATGCTGGTTTGAAGTGGTCTCTGGACCGAAAATTAATTTGGTCAAATGATGGCAGTGGGGAAAGTTCCAAATGTGCAAGATTTGGCTGAGGTCTTGGGCTGCAAAGTTAAAAGTCTTCCATCCAAGTACCTGGGTTTACTGTTTGGGGGGAAAATGCATCTCAAAAAGTTAATGGAATCCAATAGTAGAAAGGGTAGGTAGGAAGTTGGCATCTAGGAAGGAAAGATATCTATCTAAAGGAGGGAAGTTCACTTTAATAGAGAGTGTTTTGGCATCCCTCCCAGCCTACTGCATGTCTTGTTTCCCAATTTACTCTGAGGTGGTAGGCAGAGTAGAAGAAAAGATGAGAGATTTCCTTTGGATGGGCTGGAAGGACTCTTCTAAGTACCACTTGGTCAAACAATTTAATATAGCATTATTAGGAAGGTGGTATTGGAGCTTCTCAACTAAGAAAAATGAATTATGGAGAACTATCATAGCTGAAAAGCATGGAATCAGTGCCAATGAGTGGGATACAGAAGGCTCCCATCACTCTTACGGGTGTAGAGTGTGGAAAGGTACATTTACAAACCTTACCCCTAGTTTATTAAAGGGATAAAATACAAGGTAAGTGATGAAGAAAATTAAGATTTTGGTTGGTCCCTTGGTATGAAGATAGATCTCTAGGAGATAGATTCCCACTTCTATTTATGGCTGAAACTAAACAAGCTAAGGCTGGTGATTGTTATCATCTAGAAGGAAGCAGGGTAGTATGGACTCCTGTTCGGTTTCTCATTTTCCAATGAATTACTTGGGATTACCTTTGGGGGGGAACCTGAGAGGGAGCAACTTTCGGAGCCCTGTAATTGAAAGATTTATGAAGAGGCTAGCTTCTTTGAAGAAGAGTTATTTGTCTTTGGGGGAATAGGATGAATTTAATCAGATCCACCTTAGCAAATCTTCCTGTTTATTTTCTATCTGTGTTTCGGATTCCAGTGGGGGGTGAGTAGAAGGATTGAGAAGCTCATGAGGGATTTCTTGTGGGAACCACGAGAGGAGAAGAGGGACCATATAGTTAAATGTGAAGTAATGAGGTTTAGGTCTTGGGAATATTTAGGAAAGAAACACAACTTTTCTAGGGAAGTGGCTATGGAGATTGCCTCTAGAATTCGCGCGCGGGAAGGCAACGAAGTTCAGTTCATGAGACCACAGCGGAGTGGAGCAGCCGCAACTGTTGCGCTGTAGTTTTGAATCATGCTGTTAGCGCAACGGCTTGAGCACGTCAGCGCGAAAGCATGCGATGGGCAAAAGTAATTTTTAATATTCATTGGCTTGTGGCAAATGAGTGGGATTTTGGAATTCTGGCCAGAGCTACAAGAGCTGCCCTTTGGAAGTCCATTCATGCCATCCTTCCTTCTTGTCGTTCATCAGGTATAACCCGTGCTCTTTAAAGCTAGTCAAATTCTGGGAGCATTTCTGGTTGGGTAACTCATCTTTGATGGAACAGTTCCTTCCCTCTTTGCCCTCTCTACCTGAAGGGGGGAGCCTATTTCATCTTTCTTGGCTCCCTCTAACTCTAATGTTGGTCTGGGCTGGGATTTTGGTTTTAGAAGAGGGCTTCGAGATATTGAAATTTGTTGTGTATCAAATTTGCTTCAAGCTCTTGGAAAGGTAGTGCTGGACCATTCCAATAGTGATAACCAAATTTGAACCCCCTCTCCCTCTGGTTCCTTTACATGTGTGCCATTCTTTTTGAATTTGATTCAGCCAAGTGATAGTTTGGGAGTGCCTTTTACTGTTAAAGAGGTTTGGACCACTCCTATTCCACTTAGGATTAGTGGTTTTTGCTGGGAAGTTTATCTGGAAAGAATTAACACAAGTAACTTGCTGCAAAGAAAAAAGACCTGGCTGGTGTCTTTCTCCCTATTGGTGTCCTCTCTGCAAGGGTGATGGTGAGTCCTGCTATCACTTATTAATATATTACCCTTTTTTTGGTTCAATTTGAGAATGGTTTCTCTCTTTGTTTGGGTGCAGATGGAACTCCCTGCCTTCTGTACAAAGCCTTTTCTCCTCTAGTTTTGTTAGATGGCAGAAGAAGGGTAGAATTCTTTGGAAATGTACAAGAACGGCTGTCTACTTTATTCTTTGAGAAGAAAGAAATCAAAGAATATTTGTGGAAAAAGAAAGGAGTAGGGAGGTGACAATTGAAGTCATATCCATTAGAGTGGTTCATTGGGTGAAGACATTGAAGATGTTTGAGGGCATTCCAGCAGGTGAGTTGATGAGGAAATGAAATTCCAGCAGGTGAGTTGATGAGGAAATGAAGGTTGCTGACTCCATTCCTGCAAAGGTGAAGTATGGAGAACTTTGATCCCCACCGTCTAGTGGGTTCACAAAATTGAACTTTGATGGAAGCAGTGAAGGCAACCCGGGACCATCTGGTATTGGAGGTGTGTTCAGAAATGAGGAAGGAAAAATTATTTCTCTATTTTCTGGTCCAATAGGGGCGGGTAATGCTCTAAGAACTGAAATACTAGCTGTCATGGAATCAGAAAGCAAAGGACCTGAATTTAAGCAAACTCTCAATTGAGGGCGACTCGAAGTTGGTGATTAGTTGGCTGCTAAAGCAAGGGGTGAAGGGATGAGAGATCCATCCTATGGATGCCCAAAGATTGCGGAATAAGGGGCGAATTTCAAAAATTTTATCTCTCCCTTCAACTGGGAATCGTATTCCCTATTTAGAAAATCATATTTTCAAGGATCAATCTTGAACCATAAACTGAACCAGATCTGAACCAAAAGGAGTGGGAGAGGATTATACCTGATACGAAGAAATACTATCTCCCAATGGAGGTGTTCACGCCCAAGGAAGGATCCAAAATCTGCTCCCACTGAAGATGACGCAGTGAAGGATGGAGCAGAATCAGCAATGTTCTTCAAAAGAACTTGACCATTCGCAAGAATCAACTGGACGGCTTGTGAGTACAGTTCCAATCAATCTTTTCCCAAAAGATTGAAATCAAGATCCAATCTTGATTGCTCCCAAGAACTGGAGATCGAACTGAAGGAATGGCAATGGCAGGAAGGTGGCGGCAGAAGAGAATTCGCAATATGCAGGAAATCTCTTAATCTCTCTTTCTTAAAGAGAAGAATTCTATTGATGTTATTGTGTCTTTCAAGGCTGCCGCCCCCTTCCCCTTTTATAATATTAAAGGGATCAGCACCTAATCAGATTAGGAGTTGCTAATCCAAATCATATTTGGGTTAGAAGTCCCTTAGTGATAAGGGATAATCCTTATCTTATCTGCAGATCAGATCAGCTGTCTCCTAATCTAATTAGGAGGTTTCCAGATCTAAATCTTATTTAGATCTTGGACTCTCTGAGTGGATAGGGTCTAAGCCCAATCCTTTTAGCTGACCCACTTCAGAATTCTACCCCTTTAGATAACTGATCAAATCAGCCCAGTTCGAAATGGGCTTAAGGCCCATTTAAGGTTATGTACTCAAAAACCTTCCAAATTGCTGCCCAGTTGGGCTTCCTTGTATGGCGTGGGACCCAAGCATTGATCTACACATCAGCCACATGGGTTCAGCCCAGCCTTTGTTACAAGGCCTGGCCGAATGCACTGCTGAAGACAGTGTACCCCCTGAAACCCATCAAATGAGCTCTATGGGCCCAACACTTACACTAAGTGGTCCCTAGGCCAAGCCACCTTGTAACACCTAGGGACTGTGGGCAGATGCAAGATTAGCCCATCAGGTGTTATCCTCAATGGTCTTACACTTAACATCTCAGCCCATAATGATCATACACTGCCCGACAAGAGAGGACCTCTCCCTCGGCTGCAAGGAACAGTGTTGCACTCTCCACTCATATGGATCCCGGGAATTAAAACCTTCTTGCAAACATTTTAGAAACCATATATATACTTTTATATCTTATATAAAATAAATTTTGCAAAACAAATCTCAACAGTTGAAATCGGCTGCCGGCAGTCTTGGTTTCCATCAGTGAGAGTGCATCCCCGATCATTACCTTTGTCCGACAAAGGGGCTGATCCTGTCACTATGATCACCCACTCAGATGAATTCTCGGACTGTCCCAACATACCCAGGTTTTGACCCCCGCTAAGGATCTCACTGATTGGTACATCAAAGATAGCCCAATCCGACACCTAGTGCAGTATCATAATCGAGTCTAGGGGTCGGGTGTAACTTTCTAGTTTTGCCCATCAATCTCCAAGGTCCAGGGCAATATTGGAAATCTGGTACAGTTCAAAAATTCAATTAATCCTACACTGTATGTGCCTAGGGTCTCACCCTGGCAGCTGAGACAAGCCACCCCAACCGACTTGGTGGCACTACAGTGTCAGCCTTGTCAGGATAGGTCTCCCCAGACCGACCCACTGGCTGTGAACATTCTAAACTAACACGAGTCTCATTAAGTGTCCAGTTTAAGGGTATTACACAGAAACATACCAAGGGAACATGAATCAAATATGTATCTTTATTCATTTACAATAAACTCATAAAGTACATCATTCTGATTGTAGCTAAGGGCATACAAAACTGTCTAACAGCTCCCACTTGCACTTAGGTCCAATCAGGTACTAGCCGGAATCCCATGCTTTCCACGTGTTTCTCAAACACTTTCTGTGATAGTGGCTTTGTCAATGGGTCTGCTACATTTTCTGCTGACGCTACCTTCTGAATCAGGACGTCCCCTCTACCAACAATCTCCCACAGTACGTGGTACTTCCTCTCGATGTGCTTCGACTTCGAGTGGGCTCGTGGCTCCTTAGCCTGAGCAATGGCTCCATTGTTGTCACACAACAATGGGATGGGTGATGTGCTGGACGGAACAACTCCTAACTCGTGAATCCACACAGCTTCTTTGGTAGCCTCACTTGTGGCAATGTATTCGGCTTCGGTCGTGGAGTCTGCAGTGGACCCCTGTTTGCTGGAAAACCAGCAAACAACACATGATCCTATCGTGAAAACATATCCAGATGTAGACTTTCTATCATCTGGGTCTGACTGGAAATCGACATCTGTATACCCTTGGATTTGCAGTGAGCTACCGTCGAACACCAGACAAAACTCTTTTGTCCTTCGAAGGTACTTAAGTATGTTTTTCACAGCAGTCCAATGCTCCTGCCCTGGGTAGGCCTGAAATCTGCTTACTACACTCACTGCCTGAGCAATGTCAGGACGAGTGCACAGCATGGCATACATGATGCTCCCTACGGCAGAGGCATAGGGAACGTCTTTCATGCCATCAATCTCCTTAGAAGTCTTGGGAGACATCTTCTTGGAGAGAGTGACTCTGTGCCTGAAAGGAACATTTCCTTTCTTGGAGTTTTCCATGCTGTATCTTTTGACTATTTTGTCAATGTAAGCAGATTGGGATAATCCAATTATCCGCTTCGATCTATCTCTATAAAGTCGAAGACCCAGTATATAGGAGGCTTCTCCAAGATCTTTCATGGAGAATTGCTGCAAAAGCCATACAGAACCAAGAAGGTAACCTTATCCCCACTGTACTTCCTGTAGACACAGGGTTCATCCGGATTCTGCTCGAAGTCAAACGATTTGACAGCAGAGTCAAAACGGATGTTCCAACTTCTAGAAGCTTGCTTAAGTCCATAAATGGATCTGTTAAGTTTACATACCATGTTTTCCTGACCTGCAGCAATGAAGCCTTGCGGCTGCTGCATATAGATCTCTTCAGTAAGATCTCCATTCAGGAATGCAGTTTTGACATCCATCTGCCAAATCTCATAATCATGGTATGCTGCTACAGCTAGCAGGATCCTAATGGATTTAAGCATGGCCACAGGCGAAAAGGTTTCCTCATAATCAATGCCTTCTTTCTGAGTGTACCCTTTCGCCACTAGACGAGCCTTGAAGGTCTCAATCCTGCCATCGGGGCCCTTCTTCCTCTTGTAAATCCATTTGCAACCGATTGCTTTTACCCCGGAGGGTGGATTTACTAGAGTCCAGACTCCATTGGCCTCCATTGAGTCCATCTCTGCTCTCATGGCCTCCATCCACTTCTGGGAATCTATGTCCAACATAGCTTCCGCGTAAGTCACGGGATCCTCCTCACTAGTCAAGGTTTCCACCAGGTAACTATCCTGGTCATAACCATAACGGACTGGTGGCCTGGATGCCCGAGTGGATCTTCTAAGTTGGTCACTACCTGGAACTTGTGGGACATCTCCCACTGCTCCTGAGCTCTCCTCATCAAGAACAACTTCCTGACGATGGGTGTCCAGGATATAGTCGGTTTCCAAGAATTGCGCATTTCGACTGCAGAACACTTTCTGCTCACTTGGGTCATAGAAAAGGTAACCTACAGAGCCTTTTGGGTAGCCTACAAATAGGCAACGATTGGTTTTAGATTCCAACTTGTCTGCACTCGTTCTTTTAACGTGTGCTGGACAATCCCAAATCTTCAAGTGTCTGACACTTGGTTTCTTTCCGGTCCAAAGTTCATATGGAGTATTCGGAACCGATTTGGTTGGAACCCGATTCAGCACGTAAATCGCAGTCTCTAATGCGTAACCCCAAAAGGATGTGGGTAACTCTGAGTGTATGAGAAGCGACCGGACCATATCTAATAAGGTCCTATTCCTCCTCTCTGAAACACCGTTAAGTTGTGGTGTAGCAGGAGGAGCTAATTGTGATACTATCCCATTGTCCTTTAAGTAGTCCCTGAATTCATCAGAGAGATATTCGCCACCTCGATCTGATTGAAGGGCTTTAATTTCTCTCCCTAACTGTTTCTCGACCTCTTGTCTAAACTCTTTGAACTTTTCAAAGGATTCAGACTTGTGTCTCATTAGGTACACGTAACCATATCGTGAAAAATCATCTGTGAAGGTGATGAAATACACGTGTTGATTTCGTGTCCTAACACTCAGGGGACCACATACATCAGTATGTATTAGGTCAAGTGTGCCTGTACATCTTTCAGGCTTACCGTTAAATGGCCGTTTCGTCATCTTGCCTTGTAGACAAGGCTCACAAGTGGGAAGATCTTCTACAGCTAGAAAATCCAAAGGACCATCCTTTACCAACCTTGTGATTCGGTCAACACCGATGTGGCCAAGTTGGTAATGCCACAGACACGTGGGATTAACTGTATCACGGGCTCTCTTCTTGGGGTTTTCAACCGACGTAGTTTCGGTTATATTAGTTTCTAGAGAAGGATGTAGAACATAGAGACCGTTCTCCAGTTCCCCATATGCGATGAATCTGTTATTTCTTTTAATAGTAATCGTATTACTAAAGAAGACAGAATAACCATCTGCACACAGTTTTGAGACAGAAATCAAATTTCTTCTTAAATTTTGTACATAAAGACAATCTTTCAGTACAATTATTCATTCTCTAAAATATAATTCCACGGTTCCTATGGCCGCGGCTGCAACAGTTGTAGTAGTCCCCAAGTAGAGTGTGACTTCTCCTTCACTCAGCCTTCTGCTTACCTTGAACCCCTACAG
The DNA here is from genome assembly GCF_055504915.1 of Nelumbo nucifera. Taxonomy (NCBI): domain Eukaryota; kingdom Viridiplantae; phylum Streptophyta; class Magnoliopsida; order Proteales; family Nelumbonaceae; genus Nelumbo; species Nelumbo nucifera. Next base: position 27,835,956 of record NC_142653.1, read on the forward strand.
TGAGTTACACGCATGAGTTGAAGCCCCGGAGTCAATACACCAGGACGCAGAAGCTACCAACAAATTGGTTTCTATAACACAAGTTTCGAAGTTACCTTTCTTGGATTCCAGATAGGCAGGACAATTCCTTTTCCAGTGGCCGGTCTTCTTACAAAAATGACAGGCATCTGATGCCTTGTCCTTCCTCCGTTTCATGGGTTTGGCAGCCTTTTTCTAGGGCTTTCTCTTCGCTTCCTTTTCTTGCCCGATTTGCCAGTTTCAACAAGCATGGCAATGGGTTCATCCTTTTTAATCAATTCTTCGGCCCTCTGCAACATATTGTTGAGTTCCTGCAAGCTGAAGTTCAGCTTGTTCATGTTGTAGTACATGATGAATGGATTAAAGGATGGAGGCAGAGAATTGAGAATAGCATCGATCTGAGTTACCAGATCCAGCCCGGATCCAAGAGCCTCTAGTTCGTTGATATAGCCCATCATCCGGAGACAATGGTCGTGAACTTGTTGGCCCTTGGTCATCTGCGCGGTCATGAACTGTTTCAAGACCTTCTGCCGAGTAGAACGATTCTGCTCTTCGTACATTGTCCTAAGACTGTCCAATACGTCCTTAGCAAGTTCGATCTGATCGAACTGCCTCTGAATTGGATTGTCTAAGGAGGCAATGATATAGCAGCGGGCAAGGGAGTTTTTCTCCTCCCATTCTTGGTATTCTCTTCTTCGGGCCTCAGAAGCCCTATCCCCCGGACGATCCGGGGCAGGATTCTTGGCTACCTTGTCCAATTTCTCAGAGGTTAAGACCAACATAAGGTTCCTGTACCAGTCAGCATAGTTTGGGCCTTTCAACTTGTTGTCATCAAGTAGCTTTGCAAATGATTCGTTTGCCATTTTCTGATAAAAGAGCAAACATCAGTCCACGACCTAATTCGATTCATGTTCATTTCATAGATATGGATTTTAATCTACGATCCATTTCCATTTATTCGTCTCTGGGATTTCCCTCCTTTCTCAGTGACGGAGACTACGGGTTGTCTCTGGAAATGTGGGAAATCACATAGGGTGCATGAGGCCAACTGTTTCAGCTGCATAACCCCACCACCTTTCTGTGAAGGATCATATCCACTCATCATATGAGTTTTCCCTTTGGCCTCTGTCAGACAAGGTTCAGAGCCATTTTCAGGTAAACCTTTCTGTCCAGTGAGTGCTTACCCATCATATTCGTGAACACCAAGGTACCGTGAGAGAGTTCCCATTTTCTGGTGAAGCCCCTCCCACATCGGTCTATGACGCCCCTATCATCTTATGAAACACTTAGACGAGCCCAACAGCAAATGGATAGCCCATTTTCTGGTGCGTTTCCTCATTACTGAAGGACCCATCCTCGTGCTAATGATGGAAGGCCTTTAGAGAGTTCATCATATGAATCTCCCTATCACATGCACTCATATCAACTAGAGGGAACAAATAATTACGCCCTAGTTCTATTTTTAGGTCAAACCAAAGTGGCTCCCACTGACTTTCATAAAGCTAGATTTTGGTGGGCCTAAATCGGCTAGGGTTCCGTACGAGACCTCATGATAAGGTGTGGGGCCCACCACTGAGGGAGGTCATCCAATGACCAAAAGGGACACCATGGCAATGATGTGCATTCAGCCATGGTGTGCGAAAGAGCCACTATCGATTGAGCATGGGCCAAGTACTTATGGCCCATGTACGTAGCACATCACACATTCATACATCACATGCAGGGATAAACTGATCCAATCAATTAATTATCTGTAAAGCCCATTTGAAGCCCATTTTAAATTCATAATATTAACCATTAACATTATCTAGGTATATGGGCCGAACGGTTCAACCCATATAGCTTTAAGGGTTAAGTGGGCTTATAGCAGTTTTAACTGTTTAAAACTGGGCCTTTACAGGTTGGGCCGAATTAACCATTTAATTAAATATCAATCCTTAGGCCCATTAGTGGTAAATTAGGGCTGACTTTCAGCCTTGATTAAGCCCTAGATTTGGACCAAACAGTTTGAACCAATCTTGGTTCGAATGGGTCTAGGGTTTGATTTTTAATCAAATCTTTAATTCAAGAAAAAAATCTGAAATTAATTACTGATAAAAGAAAAACAACAATCAGTAAATCAGGGCTGTTCGCACAATCCATCCTGCAAAACAGAGGTTAGATCACAGAATGCAGTTTCACAAACTGCAAATTGCAGATGGCGATTCTCCCATCTGCGAAATCTCCCTTTCTGCGCCGCCATCTTCGATCCATAATTAAAATAAATAGAAATCCTATTTCTATTAATAATTACAACAGATCGAATACCTATACATTGAGTCTAGAAAATAAAAAAAATTATTTACAGACCAAATGTAATAAATAAATCAAGAAACTGCAAATCATGCAGGTTCCCTACGCAAACCAAGATTTCGATCTCCTCTTGTACGAACAACCCATAAATCAAGAAAATCATAAAGAACAATTCTAAATAATAATCAGATTTATATAAAATTAATTTCAGATTATTCGCCCATTAATTTTGGGAACAAATTTCCCAAAACCCATATCTGCGCAAATTGGGTAGAACACCTTCTGCCCAATTGCACAGGTTCAGATCTGAAACAAACTGGTTCAAGATTTGAACCTGACTCTGATACCACTGAAGGGATGAGAAATCCATCCTATGGACGCCCAAAGATTGCGGAATAAGGGGCGAATTTCAAAAATTTTATCTCTCTCTTCAACTGGGAATCGTATTCCCTATTTAGAAAATCATATTTTCAAGGATCAATCTTGAACCATAAACTGAACCTGATCTGAACCAAAAGGAGTGGGAGAGGATTATACCTGATACGGAGAAATACTATCTCCCAATGGAGGTGTTCACGCCCAAGGAAGGATCCAAAATCTGCTCCCACTGAAGATGGCGCAGTGAAGGATGGAGCAGAATCAGCAATGTTCTTCAAAAGAACTTGACCCTTCGCAAGAATCAACTGGACGGCTTGTGAGTACAGCTCCAATCAATCTTTTCCCAAAAGATTGAAATCAAGATCCAATCTTGATTGCTCCCAAGAACTGGAGATCGAACTGAAGGAATGGCAATGGCAGGAAGGTGGCGGCAGAAGAGAATTCGCAGTATGCAGGAAATCTCTTAATCTCTCTTTCTTAAAGAGAAGAATGCTATTGATGTTATTGTGTCTTTCAAGGCTGCCACCCCCTTCCCCTTTTATAATCTTAAAGGGATCAGCTCCTAATCAGATTAAGAGTTGCTAATCCAAATCATATTTGGGTTAGAAGTCCCTTAGTGATAAGGGATAATCCTTATCTTATCTGCAGATCAGATCAGCTGTCTCCTAATCTAATTAGGAGGTTTCCTGATCTAAATCTTATTTAGATCTTGGACTCTATGAGTGGATAGGGTCTAAGCCCAATCCTTTTAGCTGACCCACTTCAGAATTCGCCCCCTTTAGATGACTGATCAAATCAGCCCAGTTCGAAATGGGCTTAAGGCCCATTTAAGGTTATGTACTCAAAAACCTTCCAAATTACTGTTCAGTTGGGCTTCCTTGTATGGCGTGGGACTCAAGCATTGATCTACACATCAGCCACATGTGTTCAACCCAGCCTTAGTTACAAGGCCTGGCCGAATGCACTGCTGAAGACAGTGTACCCCCTGAAACCCATCAAATGAGCTCTATGGGCCCAACACTTACCCTAAGTGGTCCCTGGGCCAAGCCACCTTGTAACACCCAGGGACTGTGGGCAGATGCAAGATTAGCCTATCAGGTGTTATCCTCAATGGTCTTACACTTAACCTCTCAGCCCATAATGATCATACACTGCCCGACAAGAGAGGACCTCTCCCTCGGCTGCAAGGAACAGTGTTGCACTCTCCACTCATATGGATCCCGGGAATTAAAACCTTCTTGCAAACATTTTAGTAACCATATATATATTTTATATCTTATATAAAATATATTTTGCAAAACAAATTTCAACGGTTGAAATCGGCTGCCGGCAGTCTTGGTTTCCATCAGTGAGAGTGCATCCCCGATCATTACCTTTGTCCGACAAAGGGGCTGATCCTGTCACTATGATCACCCACTCAGATGAATTCTTGGACTGTCCCAACATACCCAGGTTTTGACCCCCGCTAAGGATCTCACTGATTGGTACATCAAAGATAGCCCAATCCGACACCTAGTGCAGTATCATAATCGAGTCTAGGGGTCGGGTGTAACTTTCCAGTTTTGCCCATCAATCTCCAAGGTCCAGGGCAATATTGGAAATCTGGTCCAGTTCAAAAATTCAATTAATCCTACACTGTATGTGCCTAGGGTCTCACCCTGGCAGCTGAGACAAGCCACCCCAACCGACTTGGTGGCACTACAGTGTCAGCCTTGTCAGGATAGGTCTCCCCAGACCGACCCACTGGCTGTGAACATTCTAAACTAACACGAGTCTCATTAAGTGTCCAGTTTAAGGGTATTACACAGAAACATACCAAGGGAACATGAATCAAATATGTATCTTTATTCATTTACAATAAACTCATAAAGCACATCATTCTGATTGAAGCTAAGGGCATACAAAACTGTCTAACAAGGGGATGGGTGATGGTGGGAATATATCCATGAAAAGAGAAGAATTAGAAGGCTGCTACAAGGAATGGAGGTGACTTTTCAGTGGGTGAAAAGAGATGATAATTTCTTTGCTGATTTTTTGGCAAAACAAGGGGTGAGAAGAAATCATTTATTTTGGGCTTGTTTGTAATCTTCTAATTTTTCAGGAGAGATAAGAGAGTTTATCTCTCCTCTTGTTGCTGTGTACATTCCAGTATTGCTTAATGAATGAAATTCTTCTGTTATTGATAAAAAAAAAAAATCCTTTCTTCGATCCAGAACCAGCAGCTAGACTTGCATTCTGAGGATTCAAGAATCTGGAGATGGGAAAACTCAGGCTTGTTTTCAGTAAAATCCTTCTACAAGGGCCTCTTTGAAGAGCAAAGTCAGAACTTCCCTAGTAAAGCCATTTGGGGAACTGTTGCCCCTTTAAAAGTCAAAATTTTCTCTTGGGTGGTAACAAGGGAGAAGTACCTCACAAAGGAAATGCTGATAAAGAATGGCTTTGTTACTCCAGACCTGCTCTGTCTGCTTTGTGGCTCAGAAACTGAATCCTCAAACCATCTATACTCATCCACTGTAGTTTTTCTGCAACAGTATGGAGTCACTTATAAACTCAGTTCATTTAAACTGGTCCAAGGTCGATGAAGGAGCTATTATAAAGCTGGCAGATTCAGTTATGTCCAAAAAACGGAGGATTTCTATGGGTAGCTATTCCAATTACATTTTTATGGGCCATTTGGCTTGAAAGGAATGGCTGGATTTTCGAGCAGAAAGCAAAGCCAGAGAGGTAGGGGTGACTTGTAGTAGAGGTTTTAAATGGCTTGTTGAAATCTGCTAGTTCTCCTAAGCAGTTTTTTATATTTTTCTGTTCTTTAGTGCCGCAGTGGCAATCTTGTAATTTTCGCACATCTTTTATTCTAAGTTGGATCGCCCTAATATAAAAAGAAAAGAGAGCTGGAGCCGCCAGCTCCATGTTTTGAATCTAAACGTTCTTCTCTCTTCTCTCTTCCTCTTCTTCCTCCTTCCTCTCTTCCTCTCCTCTCATATCTCAGGCCTGAAAACAGGGCTGAATGTCAATATCTAATGTATTTAAAGATGATATTTTTTTCTGCATCTTTTCTGAGGGTGGATTTTTTGGGGTTCCTAAATGGGTTTACATTTGTGCAAGCTTCTCACTGTACAGGATATGTGATTTTTGACACTAATACAATACAATATACTTTACCTTTTCTCAAAAAGAAGTTAATAACTTGCTTGCTAGTTCTTTTAATCAATCCATGATACCATTTCACTGGGACAACTGAAGGACCTAAACGTATGTGGTATGCAGTGCACACACATGGACTGTTCTATATGTCATTTATTTTGTTCAGGACATTCTTGGAATTCATGGACAGAATCTTGGTGCAGTTTCTGGAACTTCTATTATCTTCATGATAACACATTGCCAACATAGTCTAATCTCTAGATGTAATATGCTTTTGTTATTGTCCATGTTTATTTCTGATTGTGTCAAAACTTCCAATTGATTTTAATTTTAGATTTGTTAGTTCATTGGAGATACTATTTGTTTTACTCTCTCTCTCTAGGGCATTGTGAAGATACTGATTTCTTGTAGCCATTTTATTGTTGCCTAGTTTGATCAAGGTCCGCAACTAATATATCTTATTGGTTTGGGCTGGAACATCCCACTATGGGGGGCTGCGGAAGTTTAGAGGGATGCATACAAACTTATGAGAATTGGGAGAAGAAAAGTGACAAATTCTGGATTATGTTAGGTGCATCAAGAATGTAAATTAGAGAATCTTAGTAAAAAATTAGGAGATTAAAGGTAAAGTTATTTTTAAAGATTATTAAATGAATAATGTAGGGCACAAGGGCCACTACTTGGTATAATGGTAAAATCTCTGGCTGGTATGTGTGAGAACGTGGGTTCGAGTTTGGGAGCAGACGCTTTGTGCAGTGGGAGCTCAAATTTAGGAGGTATTAGGAGCACTGTTAAATGTGAATGCTAGTATTTTCATAGAATTAGAGTATGCGAAGTTAAAAAGGCCTCAAAGAAGATGAAGATTTGGAAGGCTTTGGGGCTTACTGGTATCTTAATAGAAAATTTGAAGTTCATGTGTGAACTGGGTGCATTAAGGCTGACCATGCTATTATGATAATTTGAGGAAAAATGCTAAAGAATGGAATACAAGGTATATACAGGACTACATTAAATGGATGACCAGGGGTATGGATATTAAAATTCAATGGGTGCAAAAGACGGTTAACAGCATGGCTGATTCTATGGCAAAACAAAGGGTTGAGAGACTCTAATGTTTTGGGATCAGTTGTAAAATCTTTTTTTATACAGATAATCTATTTTATCTCCTTTGTATTTTGTTTTCCTTGTCATCTTCTCTTTTAAATTTAATGAAAAAATTCAGTTATTGATAAAAAAAATCCATATAATGAAACTTTTAGTAGAAAGTGCTTGAACTACTACTACTAAGACATGAAACTAATGTCTTTGACAACGAATTTGGCCATATACTACAGAGACCAAGGGAAACAATCTCTCTCTTTATGAGATTTATACAGAATTTTAGATAAAGGAGAGATCTGCACTTGGAATTTATGTTTTAAAGAAAGGTGCACAATAAAATCCTTAGGGAGGTGATTTGGTTGATTTAGGGAAAGAAGTGGACTTAAGCACAGAGACCAAGGGAAACAATCTCCTCTATTTATGAGATTCATACATAATTTTAGATAAAGGAGAGATCTGCACTTGGCATTTATGTTTTAAAGGAAGGTGCACAATAAAATCCTTAGGGAGGTGATTTGGTTGATTTAGGGAAAGAAGTGGACTTAAGCAGGTTTAGATATCATTATGGATATGTATAATGAAGCAGTAAATGTATGACAACACCTGATAAGTGACAAGAACTTTTCAGTTATAGCGGGTTTGCTCCAATATCAACACAACCTGTCCTTTTCAATTATGAACTGACTAAACACTTCATGGAGAAGGCCTTTGTGTGGTGTTTGTTGATAATAAAAATTTAAACTTTGATTTATGAGACTCAAGATGGGCTGAACCCAAAGAATGATGGGAAAATGATTTAGAAAAAAAAGGTGTCGTAATAGTGTGCAATTAACATTGATGATCAAGTGATTACCCAAAACAGTTATTGGAGGTGGAAGGGTACTCTCAGGTGGTGATAAGCTTGGCTGAATAGAGGGAGAGAGGTACAGATATGCTCTCGAGGACACTAGGTTTCTACTTTCTAGCCAGTATTCTTAACACCTTGTTAAGATGGACAGAGATCTGCAAATTTCCCTAGCTGATACTTTTGCTAGGAAAGAGATAAATATGGGTTTGCTATATAGTGGAGCTGCATTGAGAGATAGGTACAGGGAATGTGAGAGTCTTTTTATTGGTGGGTGAGCTGGAGGGTTCAATGTACTCTTTATGAAGGAGCTACATGGCTATAATTTCTGTTGGTAATATCTTCTTTTTCCCTGGTTTGCCAAAACAAAAATATATACTGATATGTTAAGATGAAAAAAAAATACAATCATCCATGATCCATCATAAGGAAGTGAAGGGATGTTGCTCAGAGTTACAGTTGGAGCAAGGTGGTTTAAGTGGAGAGGTGCATCTGGTGTATTTGTGTGCATGATTGGCATATAATAACAAGACTAAAACCAAAGTTTTATAAAACAGTTATAAGACCTGGAAAGCTCTTTGGAAAGGAGTCTTGCGAAATCAAGAGGAAGAAAATGTCTAGAAAATAAGGGTAGCTGAGATGAGAATACTAACATGGATGAGTGACAAAATTAGGAACCATGGAAAATAAAAACAAGCGCATTGTAAAGGATTATAAGTGGCCTTGATAGGTGACAAGATGAGGTAAAGAAACAGCATCTGAGATGGTCTGGCTATGTTCAAAGGCAACCGGTTACTTCATCATTAAGGAGTGACTTGGTGCAAGGAGAAGGCCAAATAGGACAATGGATGGTAGATAGAAGTGATAAAAAGAAATACAATTTGACATAAGAATGTTGATGGTTGGTGCGATAGCTTATGACCTTATTGAGTTCTTTCTGTGGGGGCTAACAGCCATATTGATCTGCTAGACATAATCAAAGTTCAGTCAGTCTCTATTAGGCTTGGGCCCATGCATGCCAGTTGCAAGCTAGGCCCAAGACTTAGTGGGACCCATTAGGATGCTATAATAATCAAGTATTGTGGTCCTTACTATGCATAGGTGGGTTTAGTCCTAAAGTTCAATTCATTATGAACTATCTACCCTCTGTGTGTATATATATGTGGTTGCTTGTATGGGCAGACCCTGTTCTTGTTATGTTGTGCAAACCCGTTCTCTTCTTATGGTAATGGAAAGATATTACACTTACACAAGGGCCATATGTCTTGTTCCTAGAAATAGAGTGTGCCCAAAGCGATGCTCTTTCCACTCCTCTTTTTCGTTCTTTACTCATGTTTTGGGTTTGTATGGCATTCATAATTTGTCCCAAGGTCTGGTTTTGTTAAGATTACAAACTAGAGGAAACGTAATTTAAATGTTATACCTCACTAGTGAGACAGTGAGTATGGACCTAAAATGGTGGATAGGCATCTCTGTCACTTGGGCAACTCTACATATCATGCAATCAATTATTGTGCTTTGGTTCCTCTATATTCAAGTAGGTTGTTTTAATAGTCACCCTTATTCTTGGATTGAACAGGGCATATTTCTTGGTGAAATGGTAAAATCTTGGGCTGGCAAGTGTGAAAATGTGGTTTTGAGTTTGAGATGGCCACTTTCTGCCTAAAAAAAACACCAAAGGTTAGGTTTGTGTCCAGTGAACTCTTTCCAAGACCCCACATATTCCAATGCATGTGATGGGCATGAGGACATCTGGATGCATGTGAATATATAAGAAAGGTACTTGATATTTTCCTTGTTATGATCAGGCACAACCAATTTCATGGGCGCAATTCAGAGGATAGTTATAGATGTACGCAACACTCTATTTATGGTAATTGTATGAGCTATGATAGAGAGTATTCTGCAATCTTGTTGGTGTGAATAAAGTTGAAGAATCTGCATAAGTTGATGATGTGAATACCGGGCATGATGAGTGGTGAGGGTTTGCATTTATTACCACCATTTCATAATTGTCTTTTGCTTGTGTTTGTAGTGTCGATTGGTGATCCTAGAGATTCAAAATGATGTGCACAATGTCAATTACTTGAGTTGAGTTCAGGACAAATTCGTAAGAAATCTCATCATATGTGTAGCTTTTTCCATACATTTTCAGTCAAGTAACCTTTTTATATTGGAGTTGTTGAGACACATTGCAGTAAGGCCAACAGATTAAAGCTGTGCGAATAGAGTACGTTTTCTGATTTTGGAAGGATATTTCAATGAATCCAGCGTTCAAATCTTGGAAACAGCCTCTTTATGTGCAGGGGTAAGGCTGTTTTCATCTGTCCCTCCTCAGACCCCTCGTGCACTGGGCTGCCCTTTTTTTTATTTCAATGAAGCCGGTAGATTTTAACAATGGCTAGTGCATCTCGTCTCCTGATTATGCAAGAATACATGTGCAATAGTTTTGCATTGTCACAAATGTAATTGCACCTTTTGAACTAAAAAATGCAGCAAATGCAGTTGAGGATGTAAAGGATGGGTTGGGGATGCAACTTTGGTGGGCCTGGGATGAGAATTTGTAAAAATTTCAAGGGATTTGGCCCAAGATGCATACTGATAGTTTTATTAGTATGAAGTCTTGGGTATTAATTGCATTTTTCCTAGGAAAGTGTTAATTTGAATGATCTAATTGTATTTTGTTTGAAGTGCTGTCATCCATAGTTTCTTACAGACTTAATTTATATTTTCTATGTATTGAAAGTAGGGTTCTTCCTGGAAACATTTGGGGCAAAGAAGATTTCTAATTTCTCCATTATTCTTACTTATTAATAACAATGTTTCTCTGTTCTAATCAAGAGAGTAAATTGTGTAATATTAATGTGATTAACAAGATATTACATTGTGATGAGGGCAGATTTGGCCCTCCAGTGAAATTGCGACACGTGGCACCTCGTGACAACTAGGTAAGCACCCAGGCAACAACTTACCAAGTTGGTGTCCCCCCCGGGCACCGGTCTGGCAGGCCTGGCGCGACCTGCATGCGGCCCACGGGCGACTTGCACGCGGCCCACGGGCGGCCTGCACACGGCCTGGCGTGGCCCGCGCGACCTGTTGCGGCCTACGCGCGGCCTGCGCGCGACCTGGCCGGATCAGCTTGCCACAGGCGCCGACCTAGCAACCTGGCCCGGACACAGGCGCCGACCTGGCAATCTGGCCCGGACACAGGCGCCGACCTGACAACCTGACCCGGACATAGGCGCCGACCTGACAATCTAACCCGGACACAGGCGCCGACCTGACAACCTGACCCGGACACAGGCGCCGACCTGACAACCTGACCCGGACACAGGCGCCAGCCTGCCAACCTGGCCCGCACACCGACCCGCCGACTGACACAGGCGCCGACCTGACAACCTGGCCTGGACACAGGTGCCGACTTGGCAACCTGGCCCGGACACCGACCCGCCGACAGACACAGGCGCCGACCTGGCAACCTGGCCCGGACACCGACCCGCCGACTGACATAGGTGCCGACCTGACAACCTGGCCCAGGCGCCGACCTGGCCGCCTAGCACAAGCGCCAGCCTGACAACCTCGAGGAGTTCATCACCGTACCCCGGTTCTGACGGGATATGACGTCTTACCATTTGAAGGCTTTTCACCCACCTAATGCGCGAGGGCACCACTATATAAGGACTCCGACCCCCAAAGACAAAGGGGAGAAGAAAAAGGATGGTAACCCCCGCTCTCTAGCTCTCTCATTTCTCTCCAAGCCCTCTGTAATCAGAATGCTAACTTAGGCATCGGAGAGTCCCCGTCGGGAAAATACCCCCGAGTCCTCTGATTCAGTTCTCGCAGGTCCCTCAACTCCCGCCGTCTACAAAGGGGAGAAAATCACCTCACGCGGGGGGTAGTCGGGTTGCGCTGCACCAGGGAGCTCCACCATCCTCTGAGTTGCAGACCGCCTAGGAGCAAGTCAAGTGACGAGTTTGCCATCAGGTAGTTCGCCACCAGGCAGTTCGCCATCGGGCAGTTCGCCACCAGGCAGTTCGCCACTAGGCAGTTCGCCACCAGGGAGCACTACCAGGAAGTTCGCCACAAGGGAGCACTACCAGGCAGTTCGCCACCAGGCAGCTCGCCACCGGGCAGCTCGCCATCGGGCAGTTCGCCATCAGGCAGTTCGTCACCAGGGAGCACCACTAGGCAGTTCGCCACCAGGCAGTTCGCCCCCAGGCAATTTGCCACCAGGGAGCACCACCAGGCAGTTCGCCACTAGGCAGTTCGCCACCCGGCAGTTCGTCACCAAGTAGCCCTCCACCAGGGAGCTCGCCACTAGGTAGTTCGCCACCAAGCAGTTCATAACCAAGTAGTTCTCCCCTAGGGAGTTCGCCACCAAGTAGCACATCACCAAGGCACGTCACCACCGGGTCAAACAACGAGGTACTTAGCCAAAAAATTTATACATCACAAAAAATGGTACGTGACCAAAAAACGGTTACATTAATTGGCGCCATCTGTGGGAAACGCTACGAATAGCTAAGTTCTCATCCTACAAAAGCTAAGTTCTCATCTTACCAAAGCTAAGTCCTCACTTTTTTGAAGCTATCACTTTATAGTTTACATTTTTTATGAACTCAAAAACTATGCAGGGGGCTAACAGACTAAGTAGCTCTACCAACCTTACTTTCAATTCAGATAATGCCTCATCAGTCCTCTCCGCAAGGTCCCCCCTACAAAGATGAGCTCTTCGTGGCTTCCGCGGGAGTTGACGGCCAACAGACTACATAGGCGCCCTTACCGGTCGAGCCTTCCAAGGCTCCCGTGTGAGCTGGCAACCTAAAGTTAGTAGTGCTGCCCCCGAAGGTCGAGCTCCTAGTAGCTTCTTGTAGGAGTGGGTGACCGACATTACAAAGCTGATGCAGCACAATCATAGCTCGACACCTCACAGACCAAGCCTACGGGCCACATTACTGCTTAAGACCCGGTCGCCTCTTCGGCACGGGCAAAGTCAAAAAAGAGTAGACTACGAGTCACTCCCAAAAGCCTACGGGCCACATTACTGCTTAAGACCCAGTCGCCTCTCCGACACGGGCAAAAGTCAAAAAAGAGTAGACTACGAGTCACTCCCAAAAAGCCTATGGGCCACATTACTGCTTAAGACCCGGTCGCCTCTCCGGCATGGGAAAGGCGACCTGGCCGACCTGCGCACGGCCTACGCACGGCCTGTGCGCGACCTGCGCGCGACCTGGCCTGATCAGCCTGCCACAGGCGCCGACCTGGCAACCTGGCCCGGACCCAGGCGCCGACCTGGCAATCTGACCCGGACACAGGCGCCGACCTGACAACCTGACCCGGACACAGGCGCCGACCTGACAACCTGACTTGGACACAGACGCCGACCTGACAACCTGACCCGGACACAGGCGCCAGCCTGCCAACCTGGCCCGGACACTGACCCGCCGACTGACACAGGCGCCAACCTGACAACCTGGCCCGGACACAGGCGCCGACCTGGCAACCTGGCCTGGACACCGACCCGTAGACAGACACAGGCGCCGGCCTGGCAACCTGGCCCGGACACCGACCCGTCGACTGACATAGGCGCCGACCTAACAACCTGGCCCAGGCGCCGACCTGGCCGCCTGGCACAAGCGCCAGCCCGACAACCTCGAGGAGTTCATCACCGTACCCCGGTTCTGACGGGATATGACGTCTTACCATTTGAAGGCTTTTCACCCACCTAACGCGCGAGGGCACCACTATATAAGGACTCCGACCCCCAAAGACAAAGGGGAGAAGAAAAAGGATGGTAGCCCCCGCTCTCTAGCTCTCTCATTTCTCTCCAAGCCCTTTGTAATCAGAATGTTAACTTAGGCATCGGAGAGTCCCCGTCGGGAAAATACCCCCGTGTCCTCTGATTCAGTTCTCGCAGGTCCCTTAGCTCCCGCCGTCTACAAAGGGGAGAAAATCACCTCACGCGGGGGGTAGTCGGGTTGCGCTCCACCAGGGAGCTCCACCATCCTCTGAGTTGCAGACCGCCTAGGAGCAAGTCAAGTGACGAGTTCGCCATCAGGCAGTTCGCCACCAGGCAGTTCGCCATCAGGCAGTTCGCCACCAGGCAGTTCGCCACCAGGCAGCTCGCTACCGGGCAGCTCGCTACCGAGCGGTTCGCCATCAGGCAGTTCGCCACCAGGGAGCACCACTAGGTAGTTCGCCACCAGGCAGTTTGCCCCCAGGCAGTTTGCCACCAGGGAGCACCACCAGGCAGTTCGCCACCCGGCAGTTCGTCACCAAGTAGCCCTCCACCAGGGAGCTCGCCACTAGGTAGTTCGCCACCAAGCAGTTCGTCACCAAGTAGTTCTCCCCTAGGGAGTTCGCCACCAAGTAGCTCATCACCAAGGCACGTCACCACCGGGTCAAACAACGAGGTACTTAGCCAAAAAATTTATACATCACAAAAAATGGTACGTGACCAAAAAATGGTTACATCAATTGGCGCCGTCTGTGGGAAACGCTACGAAAAGCTAAGTTCTCATCCTACAAAAGCTAAGTTCTCATCTTACCAAAGCTAAGTCCTCACTTTTTTGAAGCTATCACTTTATAGTTTACATTTTTTATGAACTCAAAAACTATGCAGGGGGCTAACAGACTAAGTAGCTCTACCAACCTTACTTTCAATTCAGATAATGCCTCATCAGTCCTCTCCGCAAGGTCCCCCTACAAAGATGAGCTCTTCGTGGCTTCCGCGGGAGTTGACGGCCAACAGACTACATAGGCGTCCTTACCGGTCGAGCCTTCCAAGGCTCCCGTGTGAGCTGGCAACCTAAAGTTAGTAGTGCTGCCCCCGAAGGTCGAGCTCCTAGTAGCTTCTTGTAGGAGTGGGTGACCGACATTACAAAGCTGATGCAGCACAGTCATAGTTCGACACCTCACAGACCAAGCCTACGGGCCACATTACTGCTTAAGACCCGGTCGCCTCTCCGGCACGGGCAAAGTCAAAAAAGAGTAGACCACGAGTCACTCCCAAAAGCCTACGGGCCACATTACTGCTTAAGACCCGGTCGCCTCTCCGACACGGGCAAAAGTCAAAAAAGAGTAGACTACGAGTCACTCCCAAAAAGCCTACGGGCCACATTACTGCTTAAGACCCGGTCGCCTCTCCGACACGGGAAAGGCGGCCTGGCCGACCTGCACACGGCCTACGCACGGCCTGTGCGCGACCTGGCCGGATCAGCCTGCCACAGGCGCCGACCTGGCAACCTGGCCCGGACACAGGCGCCGACCTGGCAATCTGACCCGGACACAGGCGCCGACCTGACAACCTGACCCGGACACAGGCGCCGACCTGACAACCTGACCCGGACACAGGCGCCGACCTGACAACCTGACCCGGACACAGGCGCCAGCCTGCCAACCTGGCTCGGACACCGACCCGCCGACTGACACAGGCGCCAACCTGACAACCTGGCCCGGACACAGGCGCCGACCTGGCAACCTGGCCCGGACACCGACCCGCAGACAGACACAGTCGCCGGCCTGGCAACCTGGCCCGGACACCGACCCGCCGACTGACATAGGCGCCGACCTGGTCGCCTGGCACAAGCGCCAGCCTGACAACCTCGAGGAGTTCATCACCGTACCCCGGTTCTGACGGGATATGACGTCTTACCATTTGAAGGCTTTTCACCCACCTAACGTGCGAGGGCACCACTATATAAGGACTCCGACCCCCAAAGACAAAGGGGAGAAGAAAAAGGATGGTAACCCCCGCTCTCTAGCTCTCTCATTTCTCTCCATGCCCTCTGTAATCAGAATGCTAACTTAGGCATCGGAGAGTCCCCGTCGAGAAAATACCCCTGGGTCCTCTGATTCAGTTCTCGCAGGTCCCTCAGCTCCCGCCGTCTACAAAGGGGAGAAAATCACCTTACGCGGGGGGTAGTCGGGTTGCGCTGCACCAGGGAGCTCCACCATCCTCTGAGTTGCAGACCGCCTAGGAGCAAGTCAAGTGACGAGTTCGCCATCAGGCTGTTCGCCACCAGGCAGTTTGCCATCAGGCAGTTCGCCACCAGGCAGTTCGCCACCAGGGAGCACTACCTGGCAGTTCGCCACCAGGGAGCACTACCAGGCAGTTCGCCACCAGGCAGCTCGCCACCGGGCAGCTCGCTACCGAGCGGTTCGCCATCAGGCAGTTTGCCACCAGGGAGCACCACTAGGCAGTTCGCCACCAGGCAGTTTGCCCCCAGGCCGTTTGCCACCAGGGAGCACCACCAGGCAGTTCGCCACCCGGCAGTTCGTCACCAAGTAGCCCTCCACCAGGGAGCTCCCCACTAGGTAGTTCGCCACCAAGCAGTTCGTCACCAAGTAGTTCTGCCCTAGGGAGTTCGCCACCAAGTAGCTCATCACCAAGGCACGTCACCACCGGGTCAAACAACGAGGTACTTAGCCAAAAAATTTATATATCACAAAAAATGGTACGTGACCAAAAAATGGTTACATCACATTGGATTGTTTGTAGGTGATGAACTCAAAAATTGCCTCGTCAAATAGAAGGCATACTGGTATTAATTGATACTAACCAAATATACAATTAAATTCTTTAGAATGATTGGAGTAGAAGTGGTCCAGACCACTGGAAAATCAATCAATCAATCATCCAATCAATAAGCCTTATCCCAACCTTGTCATTTGTCAAGACCTTTTTGTGCCGGAGGCCCCGACTACAGCTTGGACTTTGTTATAGCAAAACCGTGTCAATAATGTCTGACTAGCAACTGTGCTGATAACTACAAGGTTAGAAAGGAACAAGAGAAAAAAAAAGGAAAAGGAAAAGAACGGTCAATGTAACCTAATAGTGTAGTATATTACACGTTACCAATTGTTCTTATTGTGTGGTTAGGGAAAAAAAAAAACAAAAAAAAACAAAGGCTTTGGGTAGGACAGTTAGGTGGAGACGAAGTTTTGCGTTAGGTGAAGATGAAGTTCTGCCTTGTACTTTTAATGATATTACCCGTACCTGTATTATATTCCAGGCAAGAAGTCAACTCTACAGATACGGACATGCATATAAACTGTTCTCCATATGAGTTCTTCCGTGGTATATTGTCTGTATCTCTGCTAAACAGGAAACATGTTAGAACCAAATCTGATAAAACATATAGGACAATGAGAAATAGTCAGAATTTTGAGACTTTGCTTCTTATGGGTACACTATGCATTGCGAGATATAGCTATGCTTAGTAAGATGAGATCCTGATTTGGACATGTGATCAAGAGAGTGGGGTCATGTTGGGTGCACTTGTTAGTGATGTACCTAGCTGTGTTGATCTGTTTGATGTGGATTCTATGGATAGCTGGTGGCTTTGATCACATGGCCCGATTGAGTTCATTTAACAGCATATTTCATGTTGCTGAGGTTGAAGGATAAAGACATATTCGATGGAGCATTAGTTGTTTCCTGGTGTTGGCACCAGGTTTTAGAACTGAGCAAAGCTGTTAGAGAAGGATGCCGGAGAGTTTGAAAGGTTGTATTGGAGGTATGAGGCAAGCTTCTAGATTCAGATGGAAAAATGTTCAAACTGCAAGCACACACACAGAGAGGGTGTGAAGAAATTTTTGTACCAAAAGTTTCTAAAACTAGTACAAAGGGCTGTTTTAGTTCACTTGGTAAACATTCACATGGCTGCTGCTACAGAGGCGAAAAATGAAAAATTGGATGTGAAGGAGATGAAACTAGGTTATGGATTAGAATTAAGATACGATTCAGAATCTCTTTTTTTGCAATCAAATTTACTCACACAGTTAGCAATTTAATGCTATTTATTACCATTTTATTTTTGGTACAAATGAGGAAAAGTAGCTCTAACAACTGGGGTGGGGGGGTAGAGCAATGGCACTGGTCCTCCAGTACATCTCTCAATTAAATGATTGTTCTCTCTGTCCACACTTGAGTGGCCCAAATTAACTAGAAGATCGGCCAACTTGTTTGGATCCTCAAATTTCCTGTAGTGTTCGTTGATAGGAGATCCAGGTGGCGTTTGGTAGCACCAAATGGACCTGTAGACATTGAAAAAGTTATTTTTTTTTAGCATTCGAGGGTCATTTGATTAGAAAATTTCCATATGGCTCCGAATCTCTATACCATGCCAACTCATTTAAGCATGGTTTTCAAAACCGGACCGGAAGGTCGGTCGGAAAAACCGGGAACCGGTCATTGTTTTTCCCTGAAACCATTGATTTTGGCCAGCAAACTGTTGAACCAGCCGGTTAATCATTCGAACGATTTTGACTGTTTTTCAAATTTTTTATTTTTTAATTTTTTTTATGTCAGAACAATCCGACTCGGACCGTTCGATCGATAACCGGACTTCTGATCGGTTCGGTCACCGGTTCAGTTTTAAAAACCATGCATTTAAGTTAAAGTGGTATTCATCAAAATTTACGGGAGGGTGGGGCCGTTGTTGATCGGTAAAAGTTCTTCATGTCTTTCCTGTATTACTGGCCCACCAAATGGCAAACCACCACTGAATCAGTTGGCATGATATCATTGGCCAGTAAGAATCCTTTCAGCCATTTTAAGGATAATAAGGTTGATTGGACATTTTAGGAGGTAGTTTGGTCCTATAAAATACTTAAATACTTATATGGGCAACTCTGTTAATGGTCATTAAAGGTGATGTAAACAAAAATCTCAACCAAAGGTGAGTTTTGAACAATAAAACTCAATAATAAGGGGTTCTTTGTAAGTTTTGAAAAGTCATGGTGAATTTTAAACAATATCCCTACCGGACTATCCTCCTTAGGAATTGACTACTAGAGGATTTGGAGGAATCCTTGGTAGCATACGCTCCTCAATTGTTTTCAAAATGCCAATTGTACTCGTGGCATATTTTAACCCAGAGCCCAAAGAGCCCTCATTTTCACACCTCTTCATCTTCATTGTTCTTTCATTTCTGCAACTTGCGTTCAGTGACAAATTCCTCCCATTCTTCGACGAACCTTGTTCAGCAGCAAAAACTAATTAACCATCCTTTGACGATCTAGAGATGAGTTATTTGTTTTTTGTTATTTTTTATTTTTAGATTATTTATTTGTTGTTTGATTTGCAAGTGTTTCTTAAGGGTTTTTCTTTCTTTTTACCGTTTTACAGAGGTGGTTTTTCCTCACCATTTGATGTAATTTACTATGATTTGTAATGGTTTTCCTTTATGAATCATCATCAACTTCCTTTGCTATGATGTCATGATGTATGTATACCGTTCGATCTCCCTTACTATTCTATCTCATGTGTTTTATGCTCGGTTTTGTCAACTCTCTTGTGACATGAGGGTGTATACCAGTTGTATAATATATACTTGTTCTATTTATATGCAATCAATAAACAGTTCATTATATTTTATATATATATATATATTATTTTATTGAAATTAAATATTTATACATATAATATTCAATTCTAACATTATCTTAAGTTCTTAACATACCAAATAGATTCATTATGAGGAGTACAATTGTAAAATAGACATTTCTCAAAGATTAGAGAATTTAGGTTATCAAACAACTTCACTAGAGATCCAAAAAAAGTACTATATTTAGAGATCCAAAAAAGAGTAAAAGTTATGGAGGTCCATGCTATAAGTTTTTAAGCATGTGTTTGGTTTGCAGGAACAGGGGTCTAGAATTGGAGTTGAAATGATTCATTCCATTTTCAACCATTTGGTTGGACAGAATTGGAATCCCATTCCTATTCTTGGCGGAATGGCATTCCTCCCATTTGATGGAATGACATTCCAGCTCTCTCCCTCTACGAATGAGAATCCCATTTCAAGGGGTAGCAAATGGGTTAAGTATCAATCCATCCATATATTAACCTACTAACCCATTTGTAAAAATGAGTGTGGGTTGTAAAAAATGTAGGAAAATGCAAAAAATTGTAGGAAAATTGCAGAAAATGCAAATCTTGCAATAAAATGTAGAAAACTAGAAAAGTGCAGAAATTTGAAAGAAAATATAGAGATTTGCAAAAAAAAAAAAAAAAAAAAAAAAACTAATCGGTCAGACTTGTTTAACAGTGAACTAGCCCTTTAACGGGTTCAGTCATATGCTAAAAATCATAATTCATGAAAAATTGGACAAAACTAGATGATCAACCAGTTTAATCGGAAAATTTATGAAACTACTGAAGTCAGACTGGTTTACCATTAATGCATCTTTTTATTTACATTTATTTTTGCCTCTTTAATGTATTTAAATCTATTATTTATGTGGTTACCATTATCCATCTTTTTGTTTGCATTTAATGTATTTTATGCCTCTTTAATGTACTTATTATTTTGAAGAAAGTGTGAGCTAAGACACTTGAACCCTGGTTATTTATTTTATAAAATTAAAAACAAGAAACCATCATATGCAAGTGTAATAATATTTGTGAATTATATTACATGTAGTTTTTATATGACCTCTAAAATAAATGTATATGCCACATTATCATGGTTGAAACTCTGACCCATAAACCTCTAACTTTTCAGTTTTATGTCCACTTGGTTCTTTAAACATGGGTAAAAATTGCAAAAAATATAGGAAATGTGAAATTTTGTAAAAAAAAGGAGACAAATTATAAAAAAACTAAAAAATCGTAGAAAACTGCAAAAAAAAGCAATAAGTGTTTTTTTTTTTCTATCAATGAGATTTGTTTATTTTAGTATGTGCCCTTTTTTCATGTTTTATTTATCTCTTAATATGTGAATCAAATGTCAAATTATGTGCTTATTTAAAAAAAAAAGATGTTTTTTTTTTTTTTTTTTTATCAAGGGCAAGATTGAAATCCCAATTAATTCAGATTCTAGTTTCCAAATAAACCAAGCAACATCAATTGGAATACAATTCTAGTTCTCCTCTAAACCAAACAAGTAGGAAAATAGGTCATTTTGATTCCGATTCTGACCACAAACCAAACGGATTCTAAGGGGACACTTGTTTTATTGGATTTTGAGGGGGGGGGGGGGAGTTGGTTGACTAGAAAACCCATATTCTTTTTTCAGATTTGTGTGGGGACCAGAGAAAATTTATTTTTCTGGGTATCACATACCTCCCAGGTGGGTAAAACTTTCCCACCTAGGGGAAAGTTGCCAACACTTGGATGGGACAAAAATGTCCCTTGTAATAATGGATTTTTATGGCTAAAATTAGGGGTATTCACGGTCCGGTTCGGTGCGGTTTGGAGAAGACCTCAGACCAAACCAATAAATTATGGTTTGAGAAATTTTTAAACCAAACCAAACCGTTTTATTACGCTATAGTGTGGTTTCTAATACAGTTTGGGGACTTTGGACCATTCTATGGTTCTTTTGAGCTTAAACCAATTAGAAAGCCCAAATAGCTCCCCTAAAAATTAAAAATAAAACTTGTATTTACTATTTTATTATAAAATAAATAGTTCATTATATATTTATAATTTTATGCATTCCACTTAGATGTATTATATACAATGTTTATATATCATATATTCATATTATACATGTATATAAAATTTTGATTTATGGTTTATGGTTTGTGATGTTGCGCGATCTAGCTGCTCCCTGCTGGAGGTGATTTGACTTCCAGGAAGACGGCGAACAGTTGAGCTGCAAGAAGATTAGAGAACCCAGGGTTGCTAGCCCGATGAGGTCGCTCCGATGCTTAAGTCAGTATACTGGTTGCGAGCTAAAAATATCTTAAGGATGCAAAGAGCTAGAGAGCATATAAATCACGCGTACCTCGGACCTCCGGGTGTAGAGCCTTTATATAGTGGAGTCCTCGTGGGTTTTGCGGAGCGGTTCCGGGATCCTCGTCATGATGAAATCCGTTTCCGCGTTAATAGGGGATAACAGATAGGGCTTATCAATCCCGCCCGAACCGGGCGGGGAGGAGATAAGGCTTACCGTTACAAGGCGTGATCTCGCGGGGCTTGGAATCTGATGGCGAGATCTTCGGGGTTGCCATGTAGTGGTCTATCAGTATTACCCGAGCTAGTGCTCTTTAGATCCGACCTGGGGTGAACGCCAAAGTGCCTTGAAACTGAGGTGGTCTTAAAGCGACCTTACACCGAGGTGAACTCGTCCCGAGGTGGTTGGACTATCCGAACTCGATCTGTTGTGGACTTAGCACATCGGGCTGAGCTGTCATCTTACTAGTTAGGTCGTGTCCATGTGTCCCCCTATTACTAGGTCGGGCCAAATCTCCCTTCATCAATTGCCCCCACTCCCCGAGCTGGGGGTCCCGACCCGATGCGGGGAGTTCACGACGTGTCTAGGTGGATTTGGCATGAGGCCTAGGCGGTCTGTCGAGCAGATCAGTCAGTTGGACCTGTTTGAACTTCCGGTTTAACCAGCAATAGCCCAGGTCGCGTCAGGTGTATGCGCGGACGTCACGTTGTTTATGGACTCCGCGGACGTCAAAAACGCGTTCAACCGATTTCGTCCTCGGGCATTGTGCAATCGGTTTTCATGTGAACCGTTAGATCAAGTAGGTCCCAGCCGTTGGTCGTATTCGTGGAGAGCTATAAATAGGGGGCCGAGGGGCCCTTTTTCCTCGCCAGAGGTTGTAATTGAGCTCTCCCCGAGGTCGCATTGGAGTCTTTCAGCTCGCTACTTCCTTCTTTGTATTCCGATGTCGTCTTTTTCTTGGTGAGTTCGTGTTTTACTTAGTTTGTGTTAGACAGTTTTGTATGCCCTTAGCTTCAATCAGAATGATGTACTTTATGAGTTTATTGTAAATGAATAAAGATACATATTTGATTCATGTTCCCTTGGTATGTTTCTGTGTAATACCCTTAAACTGGACACTTAATGAGACTCGTGTTAGTTTAGAATGTTCACAGCCAGTGGGTCGGTCTGGGGAGACCTATCCTGACAAGGCTGACACTGTGGTGCCACCAAGTCGGTTGGGGTGGCCTGTCTCAGCTGCTAGGGTGAGACCCTAGGCACATACAGTGTAGGATTAATTGAATCTTTGAACTGGACCAGATTTCCAGTATTGCCCTGGACCTTGGAGATTGATGGGCAAAACTGTAAAGTTACACCCGACCCCTAGACTCGATTATGATACTACACTAGGTGTCGGATTGGGCTGTCTTTGATGTACCAATCAGTGAGATCCTTAGCGGGGGTCAAAACCTGGGTATGTTGGGACAGTCCGAGAATTCATCTGAGTGGGTGATCATAGTGACAGGATCAGCCCCTTTGTCGGACAAAGGTAATGATCGGGGATGCACTCTCACTGATGGAAACCAAGACTGCCGGCAGCCGATTTCAACCGTTGAGATTTGTTTTGCAAAATATATTTTATATAAGATATAAAAGTATATATGTATGGTTTCTAAATTGTTTGCAAGAAGGTTTTAATTCCCGGGATCCATATAAGTGGAGAGTGCAACACTGTTCATTGCAGCCGAGGGAGAGGTCCTCTCTTGTCGGGCAGTGTATGATCATTATGGGCTGAGAGGTTAAGTGTAAGACCATTGAGGATAACACCTGATGGGCTAATCTTGCATCTGCCCACAGTCCCTGGTTGTTACAAGGTGGCTTGGCCCAGGGACCACTTAGTGTAAGTGTTGGGCCCATAGAGCTCATTTGATGGGTTTCAGGGGGTACACTGTCTTCAGCAGTGCATTCGGCTAGGCCTTGTAACAAAGGCTGGGCTGAACCCATATGGCTGATGTGTAGATCAATGCTTGGGTCCCACGCCATACAAGGAAGCCCAACTGGGCAGCAATTTGGAAGGTTTTTGAGTACATAACCTTAATGGGCCTTAAGCCCATTTCGAACTGGGCTGATTTGATCAGTCATTTAAAGGGGGCGAATTCTGAAGTGGGTCAGCTAAAAGGATTGGGCTTAGACCCTATCCACTCAGAGAGTCCAAGATCTAAATAAGATTTAGATCTGGAAACCTCCTAATTAGATTAGGAGACAGATGATCTGATTTGCAGATAAGATAAGGATTATCCCTTATCACTAAGGGACTTCTAACCCAAATATGATTTGGATTAGCAACTCCTAATCTGATTAGGAGCTGATCCCTTTGAGATTATAAAAGGGGAAGGGGGCGGCAGCCTTTTACATCATCAACAGCATTCTTCTCTTAAAGAAAGAGAGATTGAGAGATTTCCTGCATACTGTGAATTCTCTCCTGCCGCCACCTTCCTGCCATTGCCATTCCTTCAGTTCGATCTCCAGTTTTTGGGAGCAATCAAGATTTGATCTTGATCTCAATCTTTTGGGAAAAGATTGGTTGGAGCTGTACTCACAAGCCGTCCAGTTGATTCTTGCGAAGGGTCAAGTTCTTTTGAAGAACATTGCTGATTCTGCTCCATCCTTCACTGCGCCATCTTCAGTGGGAGCAGATTTTGGATCCTTCCTTGGGCGTGAACACCTCCATTGGGAGATAGTATTTCTCCGTATCAGGTATAATCCTCTCCCACTCCTTTTGGTTCAGATCTGGTTTAGTTTATGGTTCAAGATTGATCCTTGAAAATATGATTTTCTAAATAGGGAATACAATTCCCAGTTGAAGGGAGAGATAAAATTTTTGAAATTCGCCCCTTATTCTGCAATCTTTGGGCGTCCATAGGATGGATCTCTCATCCCTTCAGTTTGTTCTCCTTTGTTTTTTTTAATCATGTCTAGTTCTAGTTTAGATAGGCTCTTAGGTGACTCTAGCGAGGTCGAGGGTTCCGAGGTGCAGTCCGCAGCCCCTGCTGGGGAGGTCAGCTCGTCGCTGGGCAATTCCCCTCTTTGATCTTTAGAGGGAACTTCTGTACCCGAAGTTGGGCCATCTCGACCTTGGGAGCCTGAGGCTCGGGAGGAGGGATCGACCTCTAGAACGGAGGTCCCATCTTCTTCCCGGGGTCAAGATCTGAACGACTTCGGTCCTTTTACCTTGACCTCAGATAGGTTAATGTATTTAGTAGCTCGCTATCGATTTCCCGATAGCTTAGTCTTTAGTGTTCCTCTAGGTTAGTATCCTTGGGCTCACGATTCTTATGAGCTCGCGGTTTTTTAGGAGCAGCTCGCTGCTGGGCTGCGCTTCCCGCTCCACCCCTTTATTATAGATATAGTCAAGTTTTTTAATATCACCATCGACCAACTACACCCGAACTCTATCCGGAACATAGTAGGTACGATTTCCCTGTTCCATGAGTACAACCGACCTTTGTCCCTAGACGTCTTTAGTTCGATCTGTTCGATCAAAAAGAATTTCGCTTGTCTACGTGGGGACGTTAGACAAAGTTACTACATCTCTCCTCGGCCTGGGTTTAAAATCCTGCTCGGCAGCCCGAACAAGGTTTCGGCCTGGAAGAAGAGGTACTTCCTTGTCCGAAATTCTGAGGGATGGTCTTTTCCAACTCACTGGAGGGTAGCTATCAAGGATCCCGGGGTGAGCTTAGATGCGGAGACTAGGGCAGTTATCAACTCTTGGAGGGACCTCGGCCTGGAGATGAAAAATTTCTTGGCCAAGGAGAAACTTGTGTGAGCTGGACTGAGCCCTCTTGGTAGGTCTCCACCTCGGTTTTTATTTTAAGGTTTTCTTTATTTTGCGGCTAACCTTTCTTCTTATTCTTGCAGTTACCATGCCGGAGGTCGAAGCAACAGGAGTTGATCTCAGCAATGACCGACGAGAAGGCGAAGCTTCGACGAGAGATCGAGAATCTTGAAGCAATGATCTGAGAGCGAACTGAGATCTTCAAGAATGCCATCCAGGAGGCGCGAGCTGAAGAAAGAAGCCACGCCATCGACCGCTTCAAGGAATCCTTGGAGTTCCACGATCTCCAGGTTGAATATGGATCGAGCTCCTATCTTTTCAGCTTCAAGCTATGCAAGTATCTAGTGCGGCAGAAATTCCCCAATCTTGACCTCAGAGTCGTCTCTATGTCTGACCTTACTCCCAAGGTGGCGGAGGAAGCCAACAGAGAGCCCGACTCATCTGAAGAAGAAAGTGACGATGAAATCCTAGAGGCGGGCCCATCGGGTCAAGAGGACACAGAGGAGCATATGGAGATTGACTTGCCTGGCAGTCGAGGAGGTCATCGAGCTCGGGTTATAATGAGATTTTTGTACTTAAAATCTTTTCATCAATGAAATTCAAACTTTTTTGACTAATCCTTGTGCAAAAATATTCAAAGTGTAAATGTGTCCCGATCTGGTGAGTTGAACTAGACAGAGGTAGGACTAGGTGTATAGGTTACCCCGAATTGTCGAGCTACTGAGTTGGACAACAAGTAAGGATAACCAAAAATAAAATTTTTCTAAGTGGAGGTCACCCCGAACTGTCTACTACGCCGAGGTGAGCGACACTGCAGGGTATAGACCCGACCTGTCCACGCACGGGCTACTCATTTAAATGTCAGTTGTCCCTAACGGGCCCAACCTATTGTTATATGCCGAAGTGGGATAGACATCATAGGGCTTATACCCGAGCTGTCTATGCCTTAGGCATTAGAGGTACTTTGCCTATGCCGAAGAGGCGACTAGGACTTATCTGCCAATGCCGAGGAGGCGACTGGGACTTGTTCGCCCATGCCGAGGAGGTGACTGGGACTTGTTCGCCCATGCCGAAGAGGCGACTGGGTCTTGTTCGCCCATGCTGAAGAGGCGACTGGGTCTTATGTGGTGCTGAGGTCTTTTATCAGCTCGGCACTTTAGTCCTTGGACTTCTTGGAGTGACTCGCAGTCCGCTCTCCAGTCCGGCGATCACAAGTAGTATTGCCTTAAGTTGCTGATGTTCCATGCTCAAGGTACCTGTTTTCCTTCCAGGTTTTCGAGCTCGTACGTACCTTCCCCGAGTACCCGCCTTATTCGGTATGAACCTTCCTAGTTCGGTCTGAGCTTACCGACACTGGGCTCAGGTACCATAACTTTCCTAAGAACCAGGTCGCTGACACAGAAGTGCCGTTTCTTGACTCGGGTGTTATAGTACCGAGCCACCCTTTGCTGGTAGGTTGTAGTCCGAATGTTTGCCAGGTCCCATACTTCTTCAACCAGGTCGAGGTTAGTACGGAGCTCGTCGTCGTTTGCTTCCTCATTATAGGCTTCCAAGCGTAGCGTAGGCACCTCGATCTCTATTGGGATCACCGCTTCTGTGCCGTAGGTGAGGTTGAAGGGGGTCTCACCCGTGGCGGTCTTAATGGTAGTTTGGTAGGCCCATAACACATTGGGCAGCTTGTCTACCCACAGTCCTTTAGCTCGGGCTAAGCGAGCCTTCAGTCCACGGAGTATGGCTTTGTTCGTGACTTCTGCTTGCCCGTTTGCTTGAGGATGTGCCACCGAGGTGAAGTTCTGTTGTATCCCTATCTTGGCACACCAATTCTGGAACTTGATGTCATCGAACTGCTTTCTATTGTCGGAGATAAGTACCCAAGGTAGCGCGAAGCGACATATTATATTTCTCCAAAAGAAATTTTGTACGTTACAGGCTGTGATCGTTGTTAGGGGTTCCTTCTCCACCCACTTCGTGAAGTAATCTACTTCTACTACCAGGAATCTCCTCTGTCCTGTCGCTGGCGGGAATGGGCCAAGAATATCGACCCCCCACTGCGCGAAGAGCCACAAGCTAGTGAGGTATTTGAGGTTGACAGCAGGTCGGCGGTGGATGTTGGCGTGCCTTTGACACTGATCGCACTTCTTGACGAGTTCGAGTGCGTCTGCCTTCATCGTGGGCCAATAGTACTCATGTCGCAATACTTTCTGGGCAAGGGCTCTGCCCCCCAAGTGACCACCACACAAGCCTTCATGAGTGTCACGGAGAACGAGTTCGGCCTTTGAGGGTCGCAAGCAACGCAAGTAGGGGAGCGTGAAGGATCTCTTATACAGTTGTCCGTCTATGATGACATACATAGCTGACTGGTGCTCTACCCTTCGGGCCGCATTACGATCTGCAGGGAGGGTCCCGTGAAGCAGGTAGCTCGTGAGTGGGTCAATCCAACTCGGCTCTGCTTGTACTATAGGGGCGACCTCTTCTGTCCTCCCGAGAATGCTAGGTCGAGGCAGGTCCTCTATGTAACCTGTTCATGGGCCGGGCTGGGCTTTTTGTGTTCATTAACAAAAAAATAATAGGCCCGAGCCCGAGCCCGAGCCCGAAGCCCGACCTAATAAAAGAAAATCAAAATTTTCCCTATTCAAATAGACATTATCTATTTTAATTCAGATGTTTTTTTCCCCTATTTAAATGAACAATGGGCCTACAAGTGAATCAACAACCTTCTCAAATCAAAAAATTTATTCAAATGGACATCACATAGGGTTTTTACTTAGGTTTAACTATAGGTCGAGCCAGGCTATTTTGGCAAAGCCCGAGCCCGGCTCGAATTTTATGCGGGCCGGGCTTTTTAGCCCAAGGTTAAACCCGTGGGCCAAAAAGCCTGTTCAAGCCCGTCCGGGAGTCGGCCCGTCGGGCCACCCGACCCATGAACAGGTCTATACACGGTCCTCATTGTGTTACTACTTGTGCTGGCTAACCGGGATAGGACGTCGGCCTCAACATTCTCGGACCTTGGGATCTGCCGAATGAAGTAGGATAAGAAGCCGTACAAATCCTCTCTAACCTTGGCTAAATAGGCAGCCATGGTGGGGTCGCAGGCTTCATACTCGCCATTGATCTGGTTGACCACGAGCTGGGAGTCGTTGCAGATGATGAGGTGCTTGGCTTTTACTTCCTTGGCTAAGGTCAGCCCGGCTATCAACGCCTCATACTCCACTTCGTTGTTGGATGCTGCAAATCCGAACCGGAGCGCGTATTCCAGTTTCACCTCACTTGGTCCGTACAGAATTATGCTCGATTTGCTTCCTTGTTGGTTAGACGAGTCGTCGACGTGGAGGATCCAGGGCTCCTCATCCCAGGTCGGTCTTGCTCGAATCGGGACTGGTGCCGCGTTGGTTGAAGCTTCCTCTGCATGCCCGAGCTTGGCTAGTTCGGGGGTCGCGGAGCTGAGCGTGCATTCTGCCACGAAGTCAGCTATGGCTTAAGCCTTAATCGCCATCCGAGGTTCATACCGGATGTCGTACTCGCTGAGTTCGATGGCCCATTTGGTCAGCCTGTTAGATACCTCAGGCTTGAGTAGGATTTGCCTCAGAGGCTTGTTGGTGAGGACAATGACAGTGTGAGTTTGGAAGTAGGGACGAAGCTTCCGAGCTGCCGTGACTAGCGTGTACACCATCTTTTCGATCTCCGGATACCTTCTTTCATCATATTGCAAAACCTTGCTAACATAGTAGATAGGTCATTGGACCCGATCTACTTCCTTTATCAGTACCGAGCTGACTACCTCATCACTCGCGGAGAGGTACAACTTTAAAACATCACCCTCCTCGGGTCGGGTCAGAACCGGGATGCTGACTAGGTATTTTTTCAGCTCGTCGAAGGTGAGCTGGCACACTGTGGTCCACTCGAAGTCTTTACTTTTCTTAATAGCCTTAAAGAAAGGCAGGCAACGATCTGCTGACTTGGACATGAAACGACCCAGAGCTGCTATCCTGTCGTTTAGTCTTTGAACCTCCTTTATTTTGCAAGGTGGCTTCATGTCTAGGATGGCCTTTATTTTCTCAGGGCTGGCTTTGATGCCACGTCAGTTGACTATGTAGCCCAGGAATTTATCCGAGGTGACACCGAAGACGCACTTGTTGGTATTTAATTTCATGTTATACTTACGCAAGATTTCAAAAACGCTTTGTAAATCATTCAATAAAAATTTTGAAAACTCGGTCTTTATGACCATATCATCTACATGACATTCAACCTTATTGCCGATCAATGGCTCAAAAATCCTATTTACAATTCTTTGGAAGGTCACCCTGGCATTTTTTAGTCCGAAGGGCAAGACCTTATAACAATACAGGCCGAGCTCAATAATGAAGGCTATTTTCTCTTCATCGGTAGGGTCCATCTTAATCTGGTTGTATCCTGAGTATGCATCCAGAAAGTTCAGCAACTCGTGCCCTGAGGTCACGTCCACTAGACGGTCGATCTTGGGCAGTGGGAAATAGTCCTTCGGGCAAACTCGATTCAGGTCGGTATAATCGATGCACATGCACCATTTACCGTTGGCCTTTTTTACCAGAATTGGGTTAGCTACCCAGCTCGGGTAATGGACCTCCCTGATAAAATTGGCTGCTAAGAGTTTCCCGACCTCCTCATCGACTATCCTCCAGCGCTCCGGGGTGAGGTTGCATTTTTTCTGTCTAACAGGCTAACTAAAGGATCAGTTTTTAACTTATGAGTTAGAATTTTAGAATCTATACCGGACATTTCTGCCGCAGACCATGCAAACACATCTAAATTTTTAATTAAAAAGCTTACCAGCTGAGAACGAAGTGGTTCCTCAATCATCGAGCCAATTTGGAGAGTTCTGGTTGGATCTTCTATTGAGACCAAGATGTGGATCGTCTCTTCTATTGGCGTAGGTCGCTTCCCGGGATACTCCACAGGTCGCTCGAGCTTGATATCAGCCTCTAGCTTGGCTTTCCCCTTGAGAGCGACAACATTGCACTTGCGAGACTTGAGCTGGTCGCCTCGCACAACCCCTACTCCATAGTCCGTAGGGAACTTCATCGCCAGGTAGTAGGTGGATACTACCACGCGTAATGCATGGGTAGTAGGTGGACATTACCACCAGGAATGTGTACTCGAACCTCGCAATGTTGGGCCATGTGCCGACCTCTACGGATACTGAGACTTGCCCTAGCAGTCTGACCTCTTCGCCGCTGAAGCCTACCAAGGGTGTATCTGTCGGCTTGAAATCTTTTTCTTAGAGTTGGAGCTTGTCGAAGGTGTCCTTGAACAGAATGTCGGTTGAACTGCCCGAATCCACTAGGACACGCTTCACTTCGAAATCATTCAGTCTCAACTTTATGACCAACGCGTCATCATGGGGGTACTGGACCCCACGCGCATCATCTTCTGTAAAATATATGGGGTCTTCGAGCCTAGGTCGCTTCGGTGGATTCTGCTCTTCACGTTCTAGTGCGTGAATCGAGGTTTTTTCCACTGCTGAGGTGCAGCCTGCGGCGATGGACCCGCCAGTAATCATGTTGATTACTCCGTTGATCGGTCTTTCTTCTAGTAATTGTCTCTACAACTACTCATTCTGCCTGCTGCTGGACTCGAGAGCATTTCTCTTTTGTTCCCTTTGCCGATCTATCTGGCGATCTGTCGAGTTCCTTCTTTTTGTACAAAATTTTTCAAATATCCGCGACGGATGAGCTCTTCGATTTCATCGCAGAGATTTTTACAGTTTTCGGCACTATGACCGTGGTCTTTATGAAAATGATAGTATACATTTTTATTTCTAGTGGCAGGATCTCCCCTCAATCGAGGCGGCCACTTCACATAGAAGGCGTCTTTGATCGCCATAAGAATCTCTCCCCGTTTCATGTTGAGGGGCGTGTAGCTCGTTCTTTCGATCGGTGGAGTTCGGGAACACCGACCTGACTTAGGAGATCGGCTCCCGGACTTGTTTCCTCCCCTGGTCGGGGACTTGCTTTTTCTTCGTTTACTGCCATCGTTATTCGAATTGTCACCTTCTCTTTTTCTCTTCTCCGCTGGGTTTTTGCTCTTCTGGTTCTAGTTCATCTCCTCTTCTGTCCTGATGAACTGGTCGACGAGCTTGAGGAATTCAGTGATGTCCTTGGGCTTGTTGGCTACCACGTGCCACTTGAATTTCCTATGTGTAATTCTTCTCCTTGCTGTCGTGAGTCTTACAGCAGGATCCAGGTCGGGGATTTGTAAACAAGTGTCGTTGAAGCGTTTTATGTAGCTGCGGATCAACTCCCCTTCTCTTTGGACTATGTTGAGGAGGCTTTCTTGAGACCTCAGGCACTTCTTGCTAGTGATGAAGTGCGAGGTAAACATATTTACAAACTGCGCCCAACTTTTGATCGTCCCTGGCGCGAGGTTCCTGTACCATGTGTGAGCTACCCCTTTGAATGTCGGGGAGAAGGCAACACACATGCAGGACTCGTTAGCCCCAACTAGATGCATCTGGGACTGGAATGAGTCCACGTGGTCATTTGGATCGAACGATCCGTCATACTTGTCCAGCAGAGGTACTTTGAAGTCCTTCGGCATTGGGGTCGCCAGGAGCTCGGAGGACAACGGGAATGACCCGGAGAGGAGGGAAGCGACCTTTATGGCTTTTGAGCTCTCTTCCTCTTTACCTTTTAGCTGCTTAGGTTGACTAGGACCGGCGAGCTGGCTTGGAACTGTAGTTCGGCGTGTCTTACGACGCCTTCTTTGTTGCTTCTTAACCGGCTCCGCATTAGTGCTGCTGATCTCTGTGTGGTCGGGTATCGTCTTGGCACGAAGTGGCTCGAACTGTTGATGTTGGCTGCTGCGAACGAAAGGGCCTCTCTTGGAGTCCGCAGCCAAAATCCCGAACCGGTTCCCTGCAAGCGAACCTTCATGATGCGAGGGCCGGGGTGAAATGTTTATGGCGGGCTGAGTGTCTCCTAATTTGTTCACATTCTACGAAGCGGGAGGAGTGACTGGTCTGTCCCTCCTTCCGCGGGACGAGACCTGGCTCCCAAGAGTATGTGGAACCTGGGAAGTCTCTCCCCGGTGAGGAGGGCGAGTGTTCTAACGGCGGGACTGATTCAGTTGCGCTACCGAGTGTCGTGGTGGAACCGACTGCTGATTCTGCTGCAGCGGAGGGAATTGCTACTAGTACTGTTGCTAATAGAACTGATGAAGTACTTGTTGTTGGTAGAGTTGATACTGTTGGACCTGCTGCATTTGGACTTGAATGGCCCGATCACAATGTACCAGGTCATCGAGTTGGGACTGTCCGACTCTAGGGGAACCATAGACAGTTCAGCGAACGTCGCACCGACTACAGGAGGGAGTGGCGCGTTCACTTGCGTGGTCGCTTGGGGCACGGTTAAGCGGAATGGTGAACTGACCGATGCAGAAAGAAGGGTACTAAGGTTGTCCCCCGAAGATGTTCACTTCGTTGTTTTGTCCGACGTTGCTGGAGGAAGCCATGGATTTGATTCTGTTACTGATGGTGGAGAAAGGATTTTTGTCGTGCACAAACGACGTCAAATGATGCTGTGCGATCTAGCTACTCCCTGCTGGAGGTGATTTGGCTTCCAAGCAGACGACGAACAGTTGAGCTACAAGAAGATCAGAGAACCTGGGGTTGCTAGCCCGGCGAGGTCGCTTCGATGCTTAAGTCAGTATACTTGTTGCGAGCTAAAAATATCTTAAGGATGCAAAGAGCTAGAGAGCATATAAATCATGCGTACCTCAGACCTTTGGGTGTAAAGCCTTTATATAGTGGAGTCCTCGCAGGTTTCGCGGAGCGGTTCCGGGATCCTCGTCACGATGAGATCCGTTTCCGCGTTAATGGGGGATAACAGATAGGGCTTATCAATCTCGCCCGAATCGTGCGGGGAGGAGATAAGGCTAAACGTTACGAGGCGTGATCCCGCGGGGCTCGAAATCTGATGACGAGATCTTCGGGGTTGCCATGTAGTGGTCTGTCAGTATTACCCGAGCTAGTGCTCTTTAGATCCGACCTGGGGTGAACATCGAAGTGCCTTAAAATCGAGGTGGTCCTGATGCGACCTTACACCAAGGTGAACTCGTCCCGAGGTGGTTGGACTATCCGAACTCGATTTGTTGTGGACTTAGCATGTCGAGCTGAGCTGTCATCTTACTAGTTAGGTCGTGTCCACGTGTCCCCCTATTACTAGGTCGGGTCAAATCTCCCTTCATCAGTTTGGTTTGGTTTATAAAATTCAATAAACCAAACTGAAACTACAAACCACAATTTAGAAAATTCTCAAACTGAACCAAATTGTATATATGTATAAACTGAATCAAACCACAAATTTGATTTGGTTCGGTTCAGTTTTACGGTTTGAACCGTATAATGAACACCCCTAGCTAAAATAGTCATTATCTTATTTACATGAGAAATAAAAGAACATGGATAACTACACTTATTTGGATAAATAACATACCATAAAGTGAACAGGACCTAAAGTTTTTTTTTTTTTTGTTGCTTTATAAAGATTCAAATTCAGATTTGTCAAAAACACCACTAAGTTTTATTAAGCCATAATCCTTTGTAGATTTAATGCCTGTTTGAGAGGTTTCCATGTGGTAGTTTTTGGCTTTATAAGGTTGGGTTTCACCTGAACAGCGTATTAGCAATGTTTGACCAACCAAAGTTTCAGCCTTCCCAAACAGGCATTAGGATTTTACCATCTTATGGGTATAGACTCATGGAGAAATATTCAATAGATTAATTCAGATTAACTGAACACAATGGTTATATAGAGGGCTGTAAACCAATGATAATGTTACAAGCCAATCATAAAATAAATGGACCCTACAAGGAGTGATTGACTGGTTATGCGTCCCTTATATTTTATGATAAGATGTTATCATTCGTTGTACAGCATACTAAGCAGCTATTGGGTTCAGCTAATCCTATGTTTCAGTAGATAGCCCTTGTATCAATATAGGTATAGCTAGTAGTCTAATACCTATGAAACAATTATTGGAGTTTCGTCTTGAAGGATATATTTGTCTTAAAAGAGCAGCATCCTTATCTTTGAACTGGTAAAAAATTATTCGGCCTTTAGCCGCTTACATTGTCCAATTGCCAATTGGATTGCTTTTTGACATCTAAAATCTTCGGGAATAGCCGAATATTAGGCCTATAAATTAATTCCTTCATATTAGAACAATTATTCATTGATTTGATGGCATTGGCCAAAATATGGAAGTACAGAAGCTAATCTGAAGTATGCCTGATAAATATTTTCCAGATCTTGTCGTTCTGTGAAATGCCTAGTGGTCTCTCCTGTATTTATGACAAGGAAAATGTATGACAAGGGGAAAACATGATATCGGGAAGGGGAAGGCTTTGACCAATCCAAATAGATAAATTTTCATGAAAAACCATCGGATGTTAGATACTCGGAAAATATATTAAAGACCTGTTCACTTTGCGTCCTAGCATGCTTGACCTAGTTTTTTCTTAAAACAGACTCGTTGATGGCTGAATCTTTGGTAGAGCTGCTTTCCCTCACTGCTTTGAAGAAAATATTATAGTGCCCATTTCGGAGGGCTTTCTTACATGAAAAACCCAGAAATTATCTTTGGTGAAAAATTCAAAAACCCAGAAAACACTTTAATTGAGCTGATGAATCAACTTTCCTTTAAAGTTAGGCTCCTATTTGGGAGGGCTTTCACGCAGCGGCTTCGGTATGCCCCACAGAGAAAGCTGTGAAACCATGCTCGATGAAAAACCTGAAAAGCCAAAAATACACTTCCAAAGCAGTTCAGTCAACGCAGCTCGATCAACATTGAAGCCCTCCCAAACAGACCCAAATTCTAATAGCTTCTTCAAAGGAAGGAGCTCAGTCAATTCAATCCTCCCAAACGGGTTCTAAAAATAGTCACTGAAAAGTTGCATATATATAGATAGATAGATAGAGATAGAGAGAAAGCTGCAGCCTGAAAACCCTCCGAAACAGGATCGTTGTTGGAAAAAAAATGTGCGACTTTGGCACTTTACTGCAGCGGTTTCGTTGCAATGTTGATTCTCATGGTCTAGCTAGTTGTGCAATTGAGGTCGTGGGGGCCTAATCCTACCAATGCAGCACCAGAGAAGGAGAACAAATAAAGTAGGTTCAGAAACTTTTTAGGTCTGCATTCATAGGTTCTTGGACTTCTTTTATGCTTTCAGTTGCGTTCTCCTTGTCTGGACAAGCTGATCTTCAATTAAGTATGTCGTTGTTGATAGCAAAACCAACTAAACCAGCAGTCAAACCACTAAAGAAAGGGAGATAGGCCAAACGCTAAGTGGGAAAGAAAAACTGTCAACCACCCAAGTTTTGGTAATGGATTCTTCATAATTTAATTAAATTGTATTTGTTTATATATATATATATATATATATATATGAAGAGATGAGAGATCCATCCTATGGACGCCCAAAGATTGCGGAATAAGGGGCGAATTTCAAAAATTTTCTCTCCCTTCAACTGGGAATCGTATTCCCTATTTAGAAAATCATATTTTCAAGGATCAATATTGAACCATAAACTAAACCAGATCTGAGCCAAAAATAATGGGAGAGGAATATACCTGATACAGAGATGTAATATCTCCCAATGGAGGTGTTCACGCCCAAGGAAGAATCCAAAGACTGCTCCCACTGAAGATGGCGCAGTGCAGGGTGGAGCAGAATCAGCAACGTTCTTCCAAAAGAACTTGACCCTTCTTAAGGATCAACTGGACGACTTGAGTACAGCTCCAACCAATCTTTTCCCTAAAAGATTGAAATCAAGATCCAATCTTGATTGCTCCCAAGAACTGGAGATCGAACTGAAGGAATGGCAAAAGCAGGAAGGTGGCGACAGGAGAGAATTCACAGTATGCAGGAAATCTCTCAATCTCTCTTTCTTTAAGAGAAGAATGCTGTTGATGATGTTGTTGTGTAGTAGGCTGCCGCCCCCTTCCCCTTTTATAATCTCAAAAGGGATCAGCTCCTAATCAGATTAGGAGCTGCTAATCCAAATCATATTTGGGTTAGAAGTCCCCTAGTGATAAGGGATAACCCTTATCTTATCTGCAGATAAGATCAGCTGTCTCCTAATCTAATTAGGAGGTTTCCAGATCTAAATCTTATTTAGATCTTGGACTCTCTGAGTGGATAGGGTCTAAGCCCAATCCTTTTAACTGACCCACTTCAGAATTCGCCCCCTTTTAAATGACTGATTAAATCAGCCCAGTTCGAAATGGGCTTAAGGCCCATTAAGGTTATGTACTCAAAAAAACCTTCCAAATTGCTGCCCAGTTGGGCTTCCTTGTATGGCGTGGGACCCAAGCATTGATCTACACATCAGCCACATGGGTTCGGCCCAGCCTTTGTTACAAGGCCTGGCCGAATACATTGTTAATGACAGTGCACCCCCTGAAACCCATCAAATGGGCTCTATGGGCCCAACACTTACACTAAGTGGTCCCTGGGCCAAGCCACCTTGTAACACCCAGGGACTGTGGGCAGATGCAAGATTAGCCCATCAGGCATTATCCTCAATGGTCTTACACTTAACCTCTCAGCCCATAATGATCATACACTGCCCGACAAGAGAGGACCTCTCCCTCGGCTGCAAGGAACAGTGTTGCACTCTCCACTTATATGGATCCCGGGAATTAAAACCTTCTTGCAAACAATTTAGAAACCATACATATATACTTTTATATCTTATATAAAATATATTTTGCAAAACAAATCTCAACGGTTGAAATCGGCTGCCAGCAGTCTTGGTTTCCATCAGTGAGAGTGCATCCCCGATCATTACCTTTGTCCGACAAAGGGGCTGATCCTGTCACTATGATCACCCACTCAGATGAATTCTCGGACTGTCCCAACATACCCAGGTTTTGACCCCCGCTAAGGATCTCACTGATTGGTACATCAAAGATAGCCCAATCCGACACCTAGTGCAGTATCATAATCGAGTCTAGGGGTCGGGTGTAACTTTCCAGTTTTGCCCATCAATCTCCAAGGTCCAGGGCAATACTGGAAATCTGGTCCAGTTCAAATATTCAATTAATCCTACACTGTATGTGCCTAGGGTCTCACCCTGGCAGCTGAGACAAGCCACCCCAACCGACTTGGTGGCACTACAGTGTTAGCCTTGTCAGGATAGGTCTCCCCAGACCGACCCACTGGCTGTGAACATTCTAAACTAACACGAGTCTCATTAAGTGTACAGTTTAAGGGTATTACACAGAAACATACCAAGGGAACATGAATCAAATATGTATCTTTATTTATTTACAATAAACTCATAAAGTACATCATTCTGATTGAAGCTAAGGGCATACAAAACTGTCTAACAATATATATATTCATTTCAGAATTTAAGTACTGTTTATTAAGAGCAAAGATATAACATACATTGGGATATAATTAACCTGTTTTTTTGACAAACCCCCTTTTTTTAAGTCCATCTTCCAGGTGTTAAAGCATAAAGGAGGTGTACTGTTATCGGCTTTTCTATCAATGTATACAAGAGAGAATTATCACTTTCAACTTTACCCTAGTGGCAAAAGATGATGACGAGTCCTTTTTAAAGCTTAGGGTATTGACTTAGTATTCTGCACGCAAGAGGAAGAAATGTTGTGCTCAAAGGAGAAAGGGGAAGTGGGCCAAGCAATGGAGACATTCCAAATTTAAGGTCGGTTCTAATTTAGAAGGATCAGAAACAAGCTTGACGTCTAAAGAGACAGCCATTGCCCTAAATATGCCAAACTCCGACTGCCCAGAAACTTGCACCCCCATGTCCTTGTAATGACGCTCATCAGATATATATCAGTGCTTCCATGAATATGTCCCACACACTGGGTTGGGAGTTGGGAGTCTTGGGACACACCTCGCCCATTCAACATTCGGTGGCAGATATGGAAGATGCATGCCAGAGCGAATGGGACATTGGCACTTGTTTCCTTGTAGGTCCATAGAAAGCAACATGGCACACCACCTTCAGTTCAGACGTTGCAAAATGGAATGTCACTTTGTATGGGCATTTTCGGAGGTCGTATAGCTAGGGCTTTGATGAGTACTACTAGTCTAGTTAGTACCCCCTCCACACCCCCCCCCCCCCCCACTCACTCATCAGGTATAGTATATATAGGGACAGTATTGCTCCATCGATTCACCTCACCTCGTTAATTTGTTGCACCCAATATTAATTTGCTTATTATTATATATAGCTAGGGTGGACCCTGGTGACACAACTTATATATAAATATATAGTCTACAGTAGTAGTCACGTCCCAGAATTTTGAATTCCTCTCCTCCTAATCCTAATCCTAATCCTAATCCTGGATGAAAAAGATAATGTGGGTGGGTGGATGTTCAATTCCCTCACTCGGAAATCGGAATGAACAGTACTGTGTGATCTTAATTCCTTGTGTATCTATCATTTATTGGTTGGAAAATTGATCAGAGGAATGCTAGCTATCAAAACTCAAGTAATTAACATTAGTTGGCAAAAGGACAAATGTTGTGCTACTGTTTGTTTCCCTTTGTATTTGTCATCGGGTGTTAACTCCTGCTGGAACTCTGAGAGAGAGAGAGAATTCACGTCTTCAATGGGGCCATGGCCGGGCCGTATACCTGCCTGCACATCACCATGGGCAGATCTAGACCCTTTTCTTTTTCTAATTTTCTTGTCCATGCACTCAATACGAGGCTAATTGGAACCTTATGCCTGCAGGTGTGGGGAACAGCGGAACTCGATCAGCGAGGATCCATGCCATAAGTTCAAACAATATTACAGAAAGTGTTCGGATCGAAAGATATATGGGAGGGACGAGGGAGGGAGGAGAGAGAAGTCCAGATCTAAGGGAATAGCAGATTAATCAAAAAGAATATAATTGGGTTGATGGCAATGGTCATTGCCTGGAGGAGAAAGTCCTCTTTACTTGTTATGGTATAGGCTGAAGTGGCCACAACCTCTCCATTCACTACTTTCCAAGGATTTTGAGCTCTTCTTTTCTTGAAGGATAAAGAGCACTAGCTAGCTAGCTAGAGTTCCTCTTACAGAGGGTGGTAGGATTGAAAAGACGCATCTAGAATTTTAGATAGATAGAGAGAGAGAAGAGCAAATGCCATGAGCCAGTTTGATGAGTACGTACAAGTGACGTGAGGACGAACTCCGAAGAACGCTAGTTAAATAAATTATAAGATAATCTTGTTTTTTAGTTCTAATATTCTTTCTTTTTCTGATTTTTAAATTGCCCCAACCCAACCACCTCCACCAAGGCTGCAAGGCACCAATGAATGGGCCCCGGTTTGATTTATTAGTAATGATATTATAAATATCAGAATTGTTTGAGACATATATATGAGGCTGATCACTGGCTACCTATAAGGTGAAGTGAGTTTCAGCTGCAGACATGTGTCACGTCATCAACTCATAATCGGTGCACAGCACTTATTTATGAATAAAAGGTTCCCATCTCCATGTGATGACACGTAGCATAAGTATAAGATTCTCATTACAATAATGGGAAACAAGGGAGGTGGGGCATTGGTATTGATACATCCTCATTGACAGTACCAATTCTCAAGAGATTCCCTTGTAAAGAAAGAGAACGATATATTCTTTTTTTTTTCTTTTAATGCTTTTATCGGACACCAAGCTACACGAGTTTCTGGCTAGTGGCTGGTTGCCACGTGGTAAGATAAAAGTCCTGTTGTCTGTTGGTGCTGGGCAACATTTGTTCCAATTGAAAGTTGGGCACTTTAACGACTGCTATTGCTGGAGACTGGAGTATTAATTTTCTTCCAAGAGACCGTTTTGACGTCGAAATAGCTCTGGTGTGTGACTGTGTGAGGCCAAAATCATGGTTTCACCTTTCACATGGCTGATCGAACTGGCTTGGGAGCTCCGAGTTCGCCCGAATTGGAGACCTCGGGCTCGACCAGCTCAGGGGCTTCGGGGTTGAACGTGCACTCTGCGATAAAATCTGCCAAGGCTTGGGCCTTGATGGCAGTTCTTTGCTTGT
Source organism: Nelumbo nucifera (assembly GCF_055504915.1). Lineage (NCBI taxonomy): Eukaryota > Viridiplantae > Streptophyta > Magnoliopsida > Proteales > Nelumbonaceae > Nelumbo > Nelumbo nucifera. The sequence goes on from NC_142653.1 coordinate 27,876,277, forward strand.
ACTGGAGATCGTACTCGTTGAGTTCGATGGACCACTTCGTCAGCCGGCTGGAAACCTCGGGTTTGAGTAAAACTTGCCTCAGAGGTTTGTCGGTCAGGACGATGACGGTGTGGGCCTGGAAGTACGGGCATAGTTTCCGTGCTGCTACCACCAGGGCATACGCTAGCTTTTCTATCTGCGGGTACCTCGTCTCTGCTCCTTGCAAGATTTTACTAACATAATATATGGGTCGTTGGACCCGGTCTGCCTCCTTTACTAGTACCGAACTGACCACATCGTCGCTAGCCGAAAGGTACAGCTCTAAGACTTCGCCTTCCTCGGGCCGAGCTAAGGTTGGCACATTGGCGAGGTAGCCTTTTAGCTCGTCAAACGCGAGCTGACAGTCTTGGGTCCATTCGAACCCTTTGCCTTTGATTGCTTTGAAGAAGGGTAGGCAGCGATCTGCCGACTTGGACATGAAGCGGCTTAGGGCGGCTATGCGGCCGTTTAGCCTTTGGACTTCTTTTATTTTCCGAGGTGGTCTCATATCTAGGATGGCTTGTATTTTGTCTGGGTTGGCCTCGATGCCACGTCGATTGACAACGTAGCCTAGGAACTTGCCCGAGGTGACGCTAAAGACACATTTGTTGGGGTTTAATTTCATGTTATACTGACGCAGGATTTGGAAGACAGAATCTAAGTCTTGTATTAATTCTTGCGAAAACTGTGTTTTGATGACCATGTCGTCTACATAGCACTCTATCTTTGTGCCGATCAGGGGCCGAAACAGCCTATTTACAAGTCTTTGGAAGGTCGCCTCGGCGTTTTTTAACCCGAAGGGCATGACCTTGTAACAGTAGAGACCGAACTCGGTTATGAAGCTGGTTTTTTCCTCGTCGGACTGGTCCATCCGGATTTGGTTGTAGCCTGAGTAGGCATCCAGGAAGCTTAGCAATTCATGTCCCGAGGTCGCATCCACTAGGCGGTCGATCCTAGGAAGGGGGAAGCAGTCTTTCGGGCAAGCTCGGTTAAGGTCGGCGTAGTCGACGCACATGCGCCACTTGCCGTTCACCTTTTTCACCAGCACAGGGTTGGCCACCCAGCTCGGGTAATGGACTTCCCTTATGAAGTCTGCCGCGAGGAGCTTTTCGACTTCCTCGTCGACCGCTTTCCAGCGCTTCGGGGCTAAGTTCTGTTTCTTCTGTCTAACGGGTCTGACTAAAGGGTCAGTGTTAAGTTTGTGAGTTATAAGACTAGGGTCAATACCGGGCATATCGGCCGCGGACCATGCAAAAATATCTAAATTTTGGAGTAAAAAACTTACCAGTTCGGTCCGTAGGGGTTCCTTGACAGAAGCACCAATTTGGAGTGCGCGAGCTGGGTACGTAGGTGAGGTCGGGATCGCGACTGTTTCTTCTGTTGGCGAGGCTCGTTCTTCGCCTTGCTCCGTAGGCCGCTCCAGATCGAGGTCGCCGGCCGGCTTGGACTAGCCCTTTAGGACGGCGACGTAGCACTTGCGGGACTCGAGCTGGTCGCGCCGCACTACCCCCACACCGAAGTCCGTAGGGAACTTCATTGCCAAATAGTAGGTAGAGACCACCGCCCGTAGGATATGCGTGATTGGCCGTCCTATTATGGCGTTGTATGGGGAGGGGGTCGCGACCACCAGAAAATCGTGGTTGAGTCTGACCGCACAAGGCCACGTGCCGACTTCCACGGGCACCGTTATCTTTCCAAGGGGCCTGACTTCCTCCCCGCTGAAGCCCACCAGGGGAGTGCTTGCAGGTTTTAGTTCGCTCCTTGGCAGCTGTAGCCGATCAAATGCCGACTTGAATAGGATGTCCGCCGAGCTGCCTGAATCTACGAGCACGCGCCTAACTTCGAAGTCGCTGATCCTGAGTTTAATGACAAGTGCGTCGTCGTGAGGGTAGCGAACTCCCCTTGCATCGTCTTCTGTGAAGAGGATCGGCTCCTCGGTCTTCGGCCTCTTCGGGGGGTTCCGCTCCTCGAGGACCGCTTCGCGAACTGAGGTCCGAGCTGCCGCTGATGTGCACCCCGCCACCACTGAACCTCCCACAATTATATGGATGGTTCCCCGAACTGGCCTTTCTGCCGGAGGCTGTCGCTGCATCGGCTCGGCAGGCCTGCTGCTAGTCTCCGGGGTGTCTTTTAAGTGTTCGCCCGGCCGATCCGCTTTATTGCTATTGTTGTTGTGCTGTACAAAGTTTCTTGAGTATCCGCGACGGATGAGCCCCTCTATCTCGTCTCGGAGGTTATTACATTGCTCGGTACTGTGACCGTGGTCCCTATGGAAACTACAATACAAATTCTTGTTTCTTTCGTTCGGATTTCCCTTTAGGCGAGGTGGCCATTTCACGAAGGGGGCATCCTTGATCGTCATTAGGATCTCGGTCTGCCTCGTGTTCAGTGGCGTGTAATCCGTCCGAGCTGGCAGGGGAGCTCGGAATGACTGGTTCGGTTCTGGGTCCCGGGCCGGGTTTTTTCGGTCGGCCGAGCTAGAGGGCTCGCCGTCCCTCTTTCTTTTCTCGTTTCCGCCCTCGGTTCTTTGGTTGATTTCCTCCTCCGTCCTCATGAACTTGTCCGCGAGCTTGAGGAACTCGGCCACGGTCGCGGGCTGGTTAGCTACCATGTGCCACTTGAATTCCTTGTGCGTCACCCCTCTTTTTGCTGCGGCGAGCTGTACCACGGGGTCTAACCGAGGTATCTGTAAGCATGCCTCGTTGAATCATTTGATGTAGCCCCGTATGGGTTCTCCTTCCCTTTGGACTACTCCGAAGATGCTTTCCTCTGCTCTGGGGCATCGTTTGCTGGTGACAAAGTGTGCAGTGAAGACCTGCACGAACTGAGCCCAACACTTTATCGATCCGGGGGCCAGGTTCCTGTACCAAGTGCGGGCTACCCCCTTGAGGGTGGTGGTGAAGGCCACGCACATGCATGATTCGCTGGCCCTGGCGAGGTGCATTTGGGACTGGAAAGCGTCCACGTGGTCGTTGGGGTCGAAGGATCCGTCGTACTTGTCTAGGGGCGGGAGCTTGAAATCTCTAGGCAAGGGGACTGCCAGGAGTTCTGAGGCGAGGGGGGAAGTAACTGAGAGAATCGGGGCGACTCCTACCTCGTCCGAGCTCGTCTCGCCTTTGCCTCTGAGCTCGGATAAGACGCGGGTGGCGGTTCGTCGACTTCGACGGCGTCTTCGTTGCTGAGTGGGCCTTGTGCTGGCGCTGCTGGCCTCCGTGTTGCCGAGCTCGATGGGCTCGGAGTGCTGGTAGTCCGCTGCTGCCAGTGCGTCGAATCGGTTTCCCACCAGTGGGGACTCCGGTTTGGAGACCCGAGGTGCTGACCTCGCGGGCGAGGTTCCTGATCCGCCTGCGAGCCGCGAGGTGGGGATGACTTTTCTTTCTCTCCGGCCTAGGGACGAGGCCTGGCTGTTTGGGGGATTCTGGGGCCTGGAGGCCTTTCCTTGGTGGAGGCGCCCATCCTGCGGAGAGGCCTTTACTGGCTTCGGGGCAGGGTGGCGAGGTGGAAGTAGTGGTTGGTTCGGTGTCAGTTGGGGAAACTGCTGCTGATAGTGGTATTGGGAGAGGTTGTGCAACACTTGGTGCTGGTGAATCTGGTGTTGCTGGAACTGCTGCATCTGGGCTTGCATTGCATTAAGTCGTCCAACCGATTTTGGCTAGCTGCCAGGGGGACGGCGGTTGGTTCAGTGAAGGTAGTCTCGATGGGAAGAGGGAAGGGGATGTTTGCGGAAGGTAGGCATACAGGTGCCACTGCTTGTGGCGTAGTCAGATTGGGGATTCCATCCACCGTGAGGGGGATGGTGAACTGCCCAACACACACCACGGGAACTTGGAGCTGTTCCCCGGTGGTGTTTGTCTCTGTGCCGCGTCCGCCGTTGCTGGATGAGGCCATAAGTAATGAGTTTTTCAGAGAAGAAGGAAAGGGTATGAAAGTTTTGGAGGGAGGCTTTTTGAAGCGTTTCCCACAGACGGTACCAATTGATGATGCACAATCTGGCTGGTCTTAGCTGCCGATGATCTTGCCTCTGAACTGAGTAACAGGGACCTGAAACGGGAGGAGAAGAGAATCTCCGGGGAGGACCCGGCATAAGGGCTCCGAAGCTCAAGTTAGAATCCTTCAAAGGCAAGAATAACCAGATAGCGCAAAAGTTAGCATACCTCGTCCCTAGGGGGGTAGAAGCCTTTTATAACCACCTCGCGCACTCACTTCCAGGCCTCCGTCAGGTCGGGCATGATTACTTCTGAACTCCTGCCAGTTCGGGTGTCATTTCCTCTGGTCGGACAGAACCGCCACTGTTCCTTTTGTCGGAGCCGTCTCCGCGGCTAGTGATGACGGTTGCAAGTGGCGGTGGCAGGAAGCCGTTTGAAATGCGGCTGTCAGGCGTCAGATCCCAAATCAGTCAGGTACGTCGCCCTTGGATAAAGACGTCCTTGGTGTCGGGTACGTTTGGCTGGCCTGGTGCTTTGGAAGTGAAGTGTTGGAGTGGCGAGCGAGGTGCCTTGAGTTTGGTTGGGAGTGTTCCGAGCTGCCACGGGTCGGCTCGGGTCAGCTTTGTGAGGCTTGGGGCCCAGTATAGTTCATGCTCCTTGCAGGGAGCTCGGGTTCTCAGTAGGGAGCTCGCTCTTAATAGTGAGCTCGGACTCCCAGTAGGGAGTTTGTTCTTAATAGGGAGCTCGGTTTTTAGGGAGCTCGGGTTCTTACTTGGGGAGCTCGGACCCTTAACAGGGAGCTCGCTGTTAACAGGGAGCTCGGGCTCCTAGTAGGGAGCTCGGATTTAGGGAGCTCGAGTTCTTAGGGAGCTCGGGCTCCTAGTACCGAGCTCGGACTTGGGGAGCTCAGGTTTTAGGGAGCTCGGACCTTTGACAGGGAGCTCGCTCTTAATCAGGGAGTTCGGGCTCCTAGTAGGGAGCTCGGATTTAGGGAGCTCGGGTTCTTAGGGAGCTCGGGCTCCTAGTACCGAGCTCGGACTTAGGGAGCTCGGGTTTTAGGGAGCTCGGACCTTTGACAGGGAGCTCGCTCTTAACAAGGAGCTCGGACTAAGTACAGCGGTCTGGAGTTTGGGCTCGGTAGTGAGTTTGGGCTTGCTTCCGATGTTCGCTTTGGGTGCTCTACTGTCCCGAGCTGCTTGCCTTTGCCACGTGTCGGGCGATCGCGAGGTCGGGCCAAATTTCCCTTCATCAATTGCCCCCCACTCCCTGCGACAACGGTTCCGTCTTGGCGCGGGGAGTTTGCAAGGTAGAGGGAGGGTTTTGGTCCGTGCTGAGCGTGCTTGCTCTAATTTGATTTTCAAAAAAGGGCGCGCGTTTGGGAGTCGTGACGGCAGTTGTTCGGGAGTTGCGCTGCAGACGCTTTTATTGCGAGGAGACGTGCGCCGTTACCCCGTCAGTTTCGGGAAGACGCGTGCCGACACCTGTCCTCTGACAAGACGTGCGTGACGTTCCGTCAATTTTGGAAAGACGTGCGCCGATTGGTCTTGGAAGATGTGCGGCTTAGCGCAGCTGTGGGCCGTTGGATTGGCTTCGATCTGGGCCGTCGCTTTCCGTACGTTGTGGATATAAATAGTGTGCGGGGGGGGGGGGGGGGGGGGGGGACCCGTCCTTGCTACTGTTGTACATCTTGAGCTCGCGCCTTAAGTTTCAGCTCGCGTCCAGGCTTTTCAGCTCGCGTCCTAGGTCTTCTTGCTTGTTCGAGTTCTCGCGGTCTGCTTCAGTCTTCTTCCCGGGTGAGTGTTTTTTGGAATCCCGTTCCGTTTCACGATGTCTGGTTTGAAGGGTTCAGACTGTTCAAGCGGGTCTGATGTGGGTTCTACGAACCAGTTTGCGTCCCACGGTAGTTCAAGTGAGCCCGATGTAGGTCCTGAGGAAGGGGTCGGGCCTACCACCCGAGGTGCTTCGGGTAGGTCGGCATCCACCTCCCGTCGTGGCCGGGTTGTAGATCAGTTCGGCCCTTCGACTATGACGCTTGAGGAACTTCAAACCCTCGTAGACTACTATAATATGCCCAATGAGTACGGTTACTTTATCCCTACGGGGAGCTTTCCTTGGGAACACGGTCCTGATGAGATGGTGATTTTCCGGGAACAGCTCGCCGCGGGGCTGCGACTGCCCTTCCATCCTCTTCTTGTCGAGGTCCTAAACCACTTCGGTGTGACGGTTGGTCAGCTTCACCCGAACTCTATTAGGAACTTAGTGGGAACGATCTCTTTATTTTGCGACGAGAACTTCCCTCTGGATCTGGAGATTTTTTCTTCTATCTTAATGTTGAAAAAGCAAGTGGGTCCCCTTCCTGGGCGTAGGCGGGCATACTACCTGTCCCCTCGCCCGGGCTTCAAGCTCTTACACAGACTCCCCAATAAGGTCCCGGCGTGGAAGCGGGACTATTTCGGAGTGCGAAGTGCGATGGGGTGGCCGTTTCAGACCGGCTGGGGGGTGGCCGCTCCTGATTCCAGCATCACACTTGATGAGGAGACGGCGAAGGGCCTCCGGCAGTGGGCGCGGCTTGGGCTGGATTGCCAATGGTATCTGACGGAGGCCAAGCTTATTGCTGCGGGCCTGAGTTCGGGTAGGTTCTTTCCCTAGTGATCTTGTCTTGCTCTTCTTTTATGTCTTACTGATGCCGAACTCCTTTTCGCAGGTACAATGGATTCTCGAGGGACCCGAGGTGGGCACTTGTTCGAGGGCATGAAGAGGAGAAAGCGGGTGGCCAAGCGGGCTCGCGCCGAGCCATCCCGAGCTGCGGAGCCCGAGGTGCCGGATTATCCGACAGAGGAGCCCGAGATGGTTCCTCCTATGCAGGGGCCGGCGGGGGCTCCTTATGCCGAAACCACACACACGGGGGCTCCCGCCTATTTCGAGTCCGCTCATATGCAAGCTGGGCCGTCGGGCTCGGAGGCCCCGGGGGACTTCAGGAGCGTGCTGTCGTCTGTTCATGCTCTTCAACGGAGTAAGGAGGCGATGTTTCCTGAGGAAGTTGCAGCGTGAACCGAGCTCCCTCTGCACCAAGTGGCCTGCCGTGCCGTTACTCATGCCATGGTGGTAAGTGATCCCTTCTTTAGAGCTCGGCTTCTATTCTCTTATTCGTTTCTCTTATCTCATTTTCCTTTGATAGGTGAACTCCTCCATTCACGCCTTGGCGAACCAGATGGAGAAATGCTTGCGGCAGGCGCGAGCTGCCGAGGAGAATGCTCGTGCTGCTGCTCGCCGTGCGCGGTCTAGGCAGGCGAGGTCTCAGAGGGATGCCGAGGCCATGGGAGTGGTGGTGCAGCGCATGGCGGAAATGAAGCTGGACCTGGAGCACCAAGTCGAGTATCTTCAGGAGGATATCAGGGAGAGGACTCAGATCTTCTCTCAAGGCATCGAAGACGCGAAGAAGAAGGCTGTCAGCAATTACATTGCTTCGCCGGATTTCGATGACCTGATGGTAGACTCCTACAGGAGGGGTTTCAAGCTAAGTCGGTGGATGATCCGGAATACGTACCCCGACCTCGATACCAGTGCCATATCCACTTCGCGCATCACTCCGGAGATAGCTAATGCTGCGGATGCCGAACCAGACTCCGAGGGGGAGGCAGGTCCTTCGGGCGTTGTCGGAGAGGCTTCTGATAACGATGAAGTAGCCCCGGGCTTGTGAAATGAAATGAAGTGAAATGTCTCCTTTTTTTTATGTACACATCTGTTTTGAAATGAAATGTCTTTTTGTTCATGTACCGGTGTCTTCGAGCTATATTTTTTGCCGAACTGACCATTTCGGTCCTTCAGTTCATTTTATGAAATGACTTCGGCGTACTTGCCTTGGTGGCCTATAGATAGTACCTTCTCAAGTTGACAACGTTCCATGCTCGGGGTACTTGTTTCCCTTCTAGGGTTCCGAGCTCGTACGCTCCCCCACCAACTGTTTTCATTACTCTGTAGGGTCCTTCCCAGTTTGGTCCAAGTTTCCCTACGCCGGGTTCGGGCACCATGACCTTACGGAGAACCAGGTCGCCGACGCGGAAGTTCCTCTTTTTTACTCGCGCGTTGTAGTACCGAGCTTCCTTTTGTTGGTAAGCCGTAGTTCGGATGTGCGCGAGGTCTCTCACTTCGTCCAATAGGTCGAGGTTGGCGCGTAACTCGCCCTCGTTTGTCCGTTCGTCATACGCTTCTAGTCGCAACGTAGGCACTTCGATTTCCGCCGGGATTATTGCTTCGGTGCCATAGGTGAGGTTAAAGGGGGTCTCACCCGTGGCGGTCTTTTCCGTGGTTCGGTGTGCCCATAAAACACTTGGTAGTTCGTCTGCCCACAAACCTTTGGCTCGGTCCAATCGCGCTTTCAGTCCGCGGAGGATGGCTCTGTTCATTACTTCTGTTTGGCCATTTGCCTGTGGGTGTGCGACCGATGTGAAGTTCTGACTAATTCCCATACTTTGGCACCACTCTTGGAACTTGATGTCTTCGAACTGTTTGCCGTTGTCGGAGATCAGTACCCGAGGTAGCCCGAAGCGACATACGATGTTCTTCCAAAAGAAGTTTTGTATGTTTCGGGCTGTAACTATTGCTAGGGGTTCGGCTTCTATCCACTTTGTGAAATAATCTACTGCCACCACTAGGATCTTTCTCCCGCCTGTCGCTGGTGGGAATGGCCCCAGGAGGTCGATGCCCCATTGGGCGAAGGGCCATGGACTGGTGAGGTATTTGAGGTCGGCAGCGGGCTGATGGTGGATGCTAGCATGCTTCTGACACTTGCCGCATTTTCTGACGAGCTTGATTGCCTCTGTCTTCATCGTTGGCCAGTAGTATCCTTGTCGAAGTGCCTTTTGGGCGAGGGCTCTGCCCCCCAGGTGTCCGCCACACAAGCCTTCATGGATGTCGCAGAGTACCAGCTCGGCTTCGGCTGGGCGCAAGCATCGCAGATAGGGGAGCGTGTAGGATCGTCGGTACAACCGTTTGTCTATCATGACGTATTTGGCTGCCTGGCGCTGCACCCTCTTGGCTGTGTTGCGGTCCGCGGGGAGGGTTCCGTCTAACAGGAAGCTCGCGAGTGGGTCGATCCAGCTCGGCTCCGCTTCGGTGACGGGAGCGACCTCTTCTGCCCCACCGAGAATGCTGGGCCGAGGCAAGTCCTCTACGTACACGGTTCTCCTGGCGTTGTGGTTCGTGCTAGCCAGTCGGGACAGGGCGTCGGCCTCAGCGTTCTCTGACCTCGGGATTTGCTTGATGAAGTGTGATTGGAAGTTGAGCAGAGCTTCCTTTACTTTTGCTAAGTACGCAATCATAGTGAGTTCGCGTGCTTCGTACTCGCCTGTAACTTGGTTGACCACGAGCTGGGAATCACTGCAGATAACCATGTGCTTTGCTCTGACCTTGCGCGCTAGGTTTAGCCTGACTATCAGTGCCTCGTACTCCGCCTCGTTGTTGGATGCCGCGAACTCAAAGCGTAGTGCGTATTCCAGTTTTGTTCCGCCTGGGCCGCGTAGCACTATTCCAGCCCCGCTGCCTTGTTGGTTCGAGGAGCCATCTACGAGAAGGATCCAGGGCTCCTCATCCCAGTTCGCGCTTGGTCTAACCAGGAGGGAAGCCACGCTGGCTGCTACTTCATGGGGTTCGGACTCGTTTGGCTTGGGAGCTCCGAGTTCGCCCGAACTGGGGACCTCGGGCTCGACCAGCTCAGGGGCTTCGGGGTTGAACGTGCACTCTGCGATAAAATCTGCCAAGGCATGGGCCTTGATGGCAGTTCTTGGCTTGTACTGGAGATCGTACTCGTTGAGTTCGATGGACCACTTCGTCAGCCGGCTGGAAACCTCGGGTTTGAGTAAAACTTGCCTCAGAGGTTTGTCGGTCAGGACGATGACGGTGTGGGCCTAGAAGTACGGGCGGAGTTTTCGTGTTGCTACCACCAGGGCATACGCTAGCTTTTCTATCTGCGGGTACCTTGTCTCTGCTCCCTGCAAGATTTTACTAACATAATATATGGGTCGTTGGACCCGGTCTGCCTCCTTTACTAGTACCGAACTGACCACCTCGTCGCTAGCCGAAAGGTACAGCTCTAAGACTTCGCCTTCCTCGGGCCGAGCTAAGGTTGGCACATTGGCGAGGTAGCCTTTTAGCTCGTCAAACGCGAGCTGACAGTCTTGGGTCCATTCGAACCCTTTGCCTTTGATTGCTTTGAAGAAGGGTAGGCAGCGATCTGCCGACTTGGACATGAAGCGGTTTAGGGTGGCTATGCGGCCGTTTAGCCTTTGGACTTCTTTTATTTTCCGAGGTGGTCTCATATCTAGGATGGCTTGTATTTTGTCTGGGTTGACCTCGATGCCACGTCGATTGACAACGTAGCCCAGGAACTTGCTCGAGGTGACGCTAAAGACACATTTGTTGGGGTTTAATTTCATGTTATACTGACGCAGGATTTGGAAGACAGAATCTAAGTCTTGTATTAATTCTTGCGAAAACTGTGTTTTGATGACCATGTCGTCTACATAGCACTCTATCTTTGTGCCGATCAGGGGCCGAAACAGCCTATTTACAAGTCTTTGGAAGGTCGCCCCGGCGTTTTTTAACCGGAAGGGCATGACCTTGTAACAGTATAGACCGAACTCGGTTATGAAGCTGGTTTTTTCCTCGTCGGACTGGTCCATCCGGATTTGGTTGTAGCCTGAGTAAGCATCCAGGAAGCTTAGCAATTCATGTCCCGAGGTCGCATCCACTAGGCGGTCGATCCTAGGAAGGGGGAAGCAGTCTTTCGGCTCCTCGGTCTTCGGCCTCTTCGGGGGGTTCCGCTCCTCGAGGACCGCTTCGCGAACTGAGGTCCGAGCTGCCGCTGATGTGCACCCCGCCACCACTGAACCTCCCACAATTACATGGATGGTTCCCCGAACTGGCCTTTCTGCCGGAGGATGTCGCTGCATCGGTTCGGCAGGCATGCTGCTAGTCTCCGGGGCGTCTTTTAAGTGTTCGCCCGGCTGATCCGCTTGATTGCTATTGTTGTTGTGCTGTACAAAGTTTCTTAAGTATCCGCGATGGATGAGCCCCTCTATCTCGTCTCGGAGGTTATTACATTGCTCGGTACTGTGACCGTGGTCCCTATGGAAACTACAATACAAATTCTTGTTTCTTTCGTTCGGATTTCCCTTTAGGCGAGGTGGCCATTTCACGAAGGGGGCGTCCTTGATCGTCATTAGGATCTCGGTCCGCCTCGTGTTCAGTGGCGTGTAATCCGTCCGAGCTGGCAGGGGAGCTCGGAATGACTGGTTCGGTTTCGGGTCCCGAGCCGGGTTTTTTCAGTCGGCCGAGCTAGAGGGCTCGCCGTCCCTCTTTCTTTTCTCGTTTCCGCCCTCGGTTCTTTGGTTGATTTCCTCCTCCGTCCTCATGAACTTGTCCGCGAGCTTGAGGAACTCGGCCACGGTCGCGGGCTGTTTAGCTACCATGTGCCACTTGAATTCCTTGTGCGTCGCCCCTCTTTTTGCTGCGGCGAGCTGTACCACGGGGTCTAACCGAGGTATCTGTAAGCATGCCTCGTTGAATCGTTTGATGTAGCCCCGTATGGGTTCTCCTTCCCTTTGGACTACTCCGAAGATGCTTTCCTCTGCTCTGGGGCATCGTTTGCTGGTGACAAAGTGTGCAGTGAAGACCTGCACGAACTGAGCCCAACACTTTATTGATCCGGGGGCCAGGTTCCTGTACCAAGTGCGGGCTACCCCCTTGAGGGTGGTGGTGAAGGCCACGCTCGTGCATGATTCGCTGGCCCTGGCGAGGTGCATTTGGGATTGGAAAGCGTCCACGTGGTCGTTGGGGTCGAAGGATCCGTCGTACTTGTCTAGGGGCGGGAGCTTGAAATCTCTAGGCAAGGGGACTGCCAGGAGTTCTGAGGCGAGGGGGGAAGTAACTGAGAGAATCGGGGCGACTCCTACCTCGTCCGAGCTCGTCTCGCCTTTGCCTCTGAGCTCGGATAAGACGCGGGTGGCGGTTCGTCGACTTCGACAGCGTCTTCGCTGCTGAGTGGGCCTTGTGCTGGCACTGCTGGCCTCCGTGTTGCCGAGCTCGATGGGCTCGGAGTGCTGGTAGTCCGCTGCTGCCAGTGCGCCGAATCGGTTTCCCACCAGTGGGGACTCCGGTTTGGAGACCCGAGGTGCTGACCTTGCGGGCGAGGTTCCTGATCCGCCTGCGAGCCGCGAGGCGGGGATGACTTTTCTTTCTCTCCGGCCTGGGGACGAGGCCTGGCTGTTTGGGGGATTCTGGGGCCTGGAGGCCTTTCCTTGGTGGAGGCGCCCATCCTGCGGAGAGGCCTTTACTGGCTTCGGGGCAGGGTGGCGAGGTGGAAGTAGTGGTTGGTTCGGTGTCAGTTGGGGAAACTGCTGCTGATGGTGGTATTGGGAGAGGTTGTGCAACACTTGGTGCTGGTGAAGCTGGTGTTGTTGGAACTGCTGCATCTGGGCTTGCATTGCCCGCTTGCATTGCATTAAGTCGTCCAACCGATTTTGGCTAGCTGCCAGGGGGACGATGGTTGGTTCAGTGAAGGTAGTCTCGATGGGAAGAGGGAAGGGGATGTTTGCGGATGGTAGGCTTACAGGTGCCACTGCTTGTGGCGTAGTCAGATTGGGGATTCCATCCACCGTGAGGGGGATGGTGAACTGCCCAACACACACCACGGGAACTTGGAGCTGTTCCCCGGTGGTGTTTGTCTCTGTGCCGCGTCCGGCGTTGCTGGATGAGGCCATAAGTAATGAGTTTTTCAGAGAAGAAGGAAAGGGTATGAAAGTTTTGGAGGGAGGCTTTTTGAAGCGTTTCCCACAGACGGCGCCAATTGATGATGCACAATCTGGCCGGTCTTAGCTGCCGATGATCTTGCCTCTGAACTGAGTAACAGGGACCTGAAACGGGAGGAGAAGAGAAGCTCCGGGGAGGACCCGGCATAAGGGCTCCGAAGCTCAAGTTAGAATCCTTCAAAGGCAAGAATAACCAGATAGCGCAAAAGTTAGCATACCTCGTCCCTGGGGGGGTAGAAGCCTTTTATAACCACCTCGCGCACTCACTTCCAGGCCTCCGTCAGGTCGGGCATGATTACTTCTGAACTCCTGCCAGGTCGGGTGTCATTTCCTCTGGTCGGACAGAACCGCCACTGTTCCTTTTGTCGGAGCCGTCTCTGCGGCTAGTGACGACGGTTGCAGGTGGCGGTGGCAGGAAGCCGTTTGAAATGCGGCTGTCAGGCGTCAGATCCCAAATCAGTCAGGTACGTCGCCCTTGGATAAAGACGTCCTTGGTGTCGGGTACGTTTGGCTGGCCTGGTGCTTTGGAAGTGAAGTGTTAGAGTGGCGAGCGAGGTGCCTTGAGTTCGGTTGGGAGTGTTCCGAGCTGCCACGGGTCAGCTCGGGTCAGCTTTGTGAGGCTTGGGGCCCAGTATAGTTCATGCTCCTTGCAGGGAGCTCGGGTTCTCAGTAGGGAGCTCGCTCTTAATAGCGAGCTCGGACTCCCAGTAGGGAGTTTGTTCTTAATAGGGAGCTCGGTTTTTAGGGAGCTCGGGTTCTTACTTGGGGAGCTCGGACCCTTAACTGGGAGCTCGCTCTTAACAGGGAGCTCGGGCTCCTAGTAGGGAGCTCGGATTTAGGGAGCTCGGGTTCTTAGGGAGCTCGGGCTCCTAGTACCGAGCTAGGACTTGGGGAGCTCAGGTTTTAGGGAGCTCGGACCTTTGACAAGGAGCTCGCTCTTAATCAGGGAGCTCGGGCTCCTAGTAGGGAGCTCGGGTTCTTAGGGAGCTCGGGCTCCTAGTACCGAGCTCGGACTTAGGGAGCTCGGGTTTTAGGGAGCTCGGACCTTTGACAGGGAGCTCACTCTTAACAAGGAGCTCAGACTAAGTACAGCGGTCTGGAGTTCGGGCTCGGTAGTGAGTTTGGGCTTGCTTCCGATGTTCGCTTTGGGTGCTCTACTGTCCCGAACTGCTTACCTTTGCCACGTGTCGGGCGATCACGAGGTCGGGCCAAATTTCCCTTCATCAGATTCCATCAAAGATCAGGCATTTGGATGTAGTTCCTGACCTCATGCAACACATGACGGAACAGCGGATCGTGTCACCTTTCCTTTTTCTTTTTTTTTAATTTCTTCTTTCTACAGTCTAAAATTCTCTTTCTTTACTCTCCACTTGCTGGGTTTTCCATTTTGAAGAGATTTTTATCACCCCACAAATGATATTTCATGTGGGAGGAAGAATAATTTGGCAATGTGGGTTTTGGGGAGGTGGGTCTGAGCACTAAAACGCAAAGTATCAGTTCTCAAGGCCCCCCCACAGAAAAAATAAAAAGACGATTGTCATTCACATTCACCCGATCGAATGGTTTTTGCCTGGGACTAGGACTGATACTTTCACTGCATTGCCCTTGGGAAGCTCTTATAAACACGAGTATTTGAGTGAGTAAATAGGGGGTGAGAGCATGTCTACTTTTGTCTTTTTGGGATTAAAAAAGGGCTCTCGTAGAATGCCAGAAGGCCCCTCAACCTCTCTGCATTCTTTGTAAGTAAAGTCTGCACGACTTGTTACATCAGAATTGTTAACATCTGAAAGTTTTACACCATTCAAAGGAATAAAGTAATAAAAAAAAAATTGAATGAATGGTCGTGATCATTCCATTGCATTGATTTTTGGCGTAGTGGATCACTTTGATGGGATTCATAAACTTGGGTGTCCTGATCCCTGGTGTTGACGCATTTGTACATATTTGTGCATGATAAGAACATTCCTACTTCCTAGCACTTTGGCAATTCAAATGTTATTGTCGAATTTTCTTCATCAAACAGAACCTTATGAAAAATACACTTACTGTCAGACCAGAGATGAAATTTCTTGCCACTTTTCGTCCAACCACACGAGGAAAAAGAAAAAAGCGAAAAATGGTTGAGTGGTACCACGGAGAGAGAGAGAGAGAGAGAGAGAGCTGGAAAGAGACATGAGTGGGCGGGTGAGGGAGAGTAAAATCATTTAAAACATTGACTAGTAAATAAAGAAGGAATAACAGTATAAAAATCTGACTTCCTTAGGTGTAGTACCACTGAAAAAGCAAAAACTAGCCTTACCATATCCTTGTTTTCTTTCTTCTATTCTTTTAACCAATCTTCTCTTCTGAACATTCATTTATGGGCTGTTGGATTTTGTAAGAAAGAATTTTTTTTTGGGAAAGAAAAAATAAAAAGAATAGAGATGGAAAGAAAAGTGTGGGGTGGAAGGGTGAAAGAGAGGTGAGAAGTACTTAGTAAGAAGAGTCACTGCTCCTATTTTTGTCATCTAAGAAGTAGACAGAGGCAATAATAGCTGGATTTTGTTTCTTCGGTTAGAAGCAGGGCCCCCTCCCATTCCATCCAATGACCTCCTTCACTGATGCTTCTGTACTACCCATTATTATTATTCTTTAATGCTTAGTACACGTACTAATCTCATCTCCCACTCCCAAACTTCCAATAAGTTAGAATTTGTTCTGTTTGAATTTTAGTAGTAGTAGTTTTTCTGTTTTTGTCATCAATCTATCTGGTATTACTATTGCATGACATATATATATATATATATATAAGCTAGTATATATACACGATTGAAGGGTAAAGAGGAAGATGTAATAAGCACCCTCTCCCTCCTCCAAAAGAAGATGAAGATATAGCAAATATAATATAGAATCTGGTGATCAAGATAAGGAGATTCATGAGAAAGTTATAGTGGGAGAATGCTTTTGCATGATGATCAATAGATTATACAACTTGTACAGGGAAGGTGAGAGAGAGAGAGAGAGAGAGAGAGCTGCATGTAAATGTATAGTAACGTATATAAAGATGATCAAAAGAGGAATAATTAAGAGATAAAAGTTGTGAAAAATGCATGTGTGAAAGGTTAAGTGTAAGCTGCTCTTGACAGAGTCGATGATGAAGGTGGTATTCTAATTTTCCTTGCTATATAGGTACTTACTGTTGTGACTCAAATAGAAGGGAACAACAGGAAAAGGTAGGTGGATCCTCTTTCCAGGCCATAAAAACAACCGACAGCTTAGACTTTTTCTTTTCCTTTCTCATTTTTTATTTTTTTTCCCATCTTTATTCAATGCAAAGGTAGGGAAGTTGTAGGCGAATTTCTTTTTCTATCTCCTTATTTAAATGTATATGTATATATACGGTAACATCGAGGAAAAGCAAAAACTAATTAAACAAAAGTGAAAAACAAAAAAGAAGAAGAAGAAGAAGAAGTACGTCTTAATTATCTATAACACATCTCGAATTACAATCAATAATTTTCATACCAGCTCTTTAAATTAATAAGAGGAAAAAAAAAGAAGAAACGGGAAATTAATAATTAAGAGGAGAGTTCAGAGTTGTGATTTAATTTGAAGTAAGTGCAGTAGATTCTGTGGTTATGAGAGGGTCTGTTTCTTGTGAGGCTGATGATGACTTGACAAACCCATCATTAATGCACGAAATCTCCTCCAAATTATACACGTTTGTAGTTGTAGGTTGTTCCTTGGTAAAAGATGAAGAAGTTAATGTTAGTTGCCTAGCTCTCTCCACTTGGAGCATCCAATCGGTGGTGGCTAGGACGTACAACATAAGCGTTGCACATGTTGCCTGTGCAGCAAGCAGGCCTATCCACAAACCTGGAAAGCCCAATTTGGCCACAAAGCCCATAAAGATGGCAACAGGCATACCAACCAAGTAGAAAGAACCCAAATTGATGTTGGCGCCGGTGGTTGGCCTTGCGCTCCCTCGTAACACCCCGCAACCAGTCGTCTGCGGGCAATTGCCAAGCTCACACAGCCCTACAATGGGTAATGCAACTGAGGTGATGTTCAGAATCTCGGCGTCGCCGGTGAAGAACTGACCCCACCGATGTCTCATCAACGTAGTGAACAGCATGGCTGCAAGACCTAGAGCTGCTGCACAAGCCAGTGACACGATCATAGCGCTGCGGGCCTTAGCCGGTCGGTTCGCGCCTAGCTCATTCCCCACCCTTGTGGAGACCCCAAGGCTTAGAGATGATGGAAACACATAAACTAATGAAGTTGTTTGGATAAGGATCCCCATGGAAGCAATGGTCGCTTTCGGATTAACAAGTAGGCCACATAGCATTATCATGAGCTCATACCACCACCACTCAAGGCACACTGAGATGCAGGTTGGCACGGCCAGCCCCAGCAGAGAAGACCACCCTCGCAGGCAGTCCATGCTCGGCGCTATCCATGAGTCTTTGTACACACCGGAGAACAACACAAAGGCCGATAAGAGCAGGACAAGATTGAGGTTAGTCCACACCATGGCTATGGCCACCCCGGCAATACCCATCTTCAGATGCACCACTAGCAGGAAATTTAACGGGACGTGGATAATCACAGAGATTGCAGAACAGCACGTCAATGGCAACGTAATGCTTTGGGTTCTCAGGTAGATTCGGAGTGGGTGGAGGAGGGAGAGGAAGAAGAGGTCTGGAATGGAGAACAATATGAAGACATGGGCCACAGTTGAGACTTCTTGGTCTTGACCGCACCACAGCAGGATCCTCTTCATGTTGAGCCACATAAGAGAAATGGGGATGGAGGCGGCCAGGAGTAGTAAGACCGTTCTTTGTAGAGTCAAGCCCAGGAGTTTCCATTGCTTGGCGCCGTATGCTTGGCCACAAATGGGATCCATTCCCATGGCCAAGCCGGAGATGACAGAGTAACCGGTGATGTTAGCAAACCCAATTGAAAGAGACCCTCCTGCGAGCTCGAGCTGTCCGAGGTGTCCAAGAAAAAGCATGGAGATCATAGCCCTTGAATACATGAGCAGACCTGTAAGAGCTGTCGGTCCTGATATTTTCCCTATAGCTTTGATTTCCTCCACAGCCTGAACATTATGCAAGCAAGCAAACAAAGCAAGCAGAGACAAAGCAAATTTGAGTGCTTGTTCAAAGATTATAACATTGTTCCGTAAGTACTGTATATATACACTATTTACTATTCACACAAATCACTACTGGTATACCCTTATGGAAATGCTTCTTCTAAGTAACTAGTATTATTACCTCTGAGGGAGTTGGCCATCTATGGAGTTCTTCATCATTGTTAAGATCATTCATGGTTTTGTTGGGATTTGCGAAATGGGTTTTCATTGGAGAGAGGAATGAGGAGGGAGAGGAGGGATTTGGGTTACACATGGCTACCCTCTCAGTGGAGATGACTTTTTAAGATTTTAATGAGTCTGGATCAACTCCTGTTAAGTTTTTTGTCTTTGAACCATTGAGGCCTTGCTTCCATGGCTAGGTTATATATACATATGGAGAGGTCGAATCGTTGATAGAGTAAACTTGTTTTAAAAATCAGAAATTCCCAAAAAAAAAAAAAAAAAAAAAGAGCGGATATTGGAGTACTGGGTGTTTGGGACTAGGACTAGGACTCCTCCGAGAGTGCTTCTTACACCAGTTACCAGTTTGTTGCGTGGTGTGTGTTGTGGTGGGGGTTGAGGTGCCTAGGCGGGCCAATCCCCCTTCATTCAGGGAGGAAGGTGCTGTAATCTTTATCTTAAGAAGAGATATCTCATGTGTTAACTACTTTTTGATCAAGGCACGTGCCCATGATAAGGCGTTTGGGGTCCAGATATATGCGAAAGAGAGGCCCCACGTCAGGAGTCAGGACTCATTTGGGACTTTGGATGGATGGATGGATGAGGTTTCAGTTCACAAATGGAGTAATGTAATTGCATGTTACTAATGGGCTAAATAGTTCTGATGATGCAGTTATCTTACTCACTGTTTGAGATTTTTTCTGCCTCTCGATCCATATCCTACTCAACCTGCACAGCATTAATGTCCGACTTACTCTTCTTTGAATCCAAAGGCTGTTCTCGTGTCCAATAAACCCCAAGGTTCTTTTGCTTTAACAATTTCCTGACCCTCTTTTTTCAACTCAACTCTTGCCACGTGGACTTGGATAAATGGGTTGAGACTTGAGAGCAATTCTATATATTTTTTACCCGGCCTCTTGTGAAAGGAAAGGAAACGACACTCCAATATTTGTCGTTGTGTGCTGACACGGACACAAACACGTGCGCAGGGAAGATGCTATTATGTATCTGGAAGCAACCATGCATGTGCCTCTTACAACTTACAAGTTGAATCAAACCCCCCATTTCTATGCATTGTCCATCTCCGTCAGGGTCAGGTATCTCCGGATCTGGACATCCGTAAACGATCTCATAATACACACAGTGGCCTGCAGCCTCTGCAGTGCACCCTCATACATATCATCGACTTTGCCTCCTGCTTATTAACATTGTTAATTAATTCCCTAGCTGAGCTGCCTCTGCCTCCACCCTCGCTTAATTTTATCCAAACCGTGCGAATAGGTTGCATCTCTATATATGTCCTCTTGAGTAGGACTGTAGGAGTGGATGGACTAAAAAATCTATGCGCCATCAAAAAGGCTTTTTCTTTCTCAGTAAAACATGAGAGAGGAAATAAGGAAATAAAATTTGATTGTCCAGATCTATTCTAGTCTGATAATACCCAAAATGGCTTGCACCCTTTTGGAAGCCATTAATTTTATTTTGGGGTCTCCAGTCTGCAGAGTAATTGCATTTGTTGGCTTTACATTGAGGGAGTTCTTCTCTGTCACTCTGCTGCTGTGTGTGGATGCTTTTAGAGAGTTGTAAATCAAAATCTAGCAATCCAACCCATTGTTTTGTGTTGGGATGAAGGTATTCAAGGACATATTTTTTCACAAATAATTCATTTCCCCCCATCAGAATTTTAATTCTCAGGATATTTCATTGGAGATCCAACGCAGTCTTCCTTCGGCTATAAAATCCAATCTACAACTTATTAGTGGTTTGTTTTCTTTGTTTTTACATTACATCCTATCTATCCCGACTTCTCAAACGCTTCTTCCCACCAATAATGGGGTTATGCTGCTGGTCTTTAGGAATCTAAGACCTTATCATTCTGATATGAAACCAGGAACCCCACCCTTTGTTTTCCTTTCGGTGGTTAAGTTAGGGCTGAACCCATGAACGAATGATCTGGAATATTGGCAGGGTCTCAAGTGACTTATAAGTGTCAAATCTGGCAGTTGTTGTAAGCTATAATAATTCATATTATTATAGCCATGATTTCTATTATTGTCATTACAGTCAATATTTTGAGCTTTATCTTTGTGGGGTGTTTGGAGGGGGGTTGTTGCGTCACGGATGGGCCACCATATTGAGTGGGTTGTGTTGATAACAGCCGGCAGATGGAAGAAGGGAGACATTGAAAGACAATACGTGCTCCAGTTAAAGCCATTTTATTGTATCCCTTTCCTCACAACAGGGTTGAGAGTGCCTCTGCAGTAGGAATTTGGCTGTGACTGGAGCAACAGAAGCCCCACCACCCTAACAAGTTTCTTTCTTAAAGACCGGGAAAATCCAAGGGATGGGTTTCTATTTGTTACCTTGAACCAGAAATTATTTCCCTTAAATTCATGCTCCAATGTCAGACTCCATGTGTGTCCAGCTCAATAGGATGCTGTAGATGAAAGCTCTGCGTTATCCAACTATGGAAATAGGAAAAAGAAAAAAAGATAAATTAATGTGTCTTCATGAATCCTTTTTTGGGGTATAGCAAGCAAATGGAAGATTCCATCTTAACGATATCTGTCTTTTTTTTTGGCAACAAAAGCACTATTGGCAATATCATCACCAATATACAGTCAAAATTACTGAACCCTCTTTTAACTTGTCTCACAAGGAAATGAAAAGGTTAGAAATCGGGGCTGGGTCGCTGGGACTCACCATTTGCTGTCTAGCTCAGAACCAGATTGTTCTGGTAACAATAGACAAATTCCAGGATCGGGGGTCGTGCACTTGTACCTTCAGCTTGATGCTGAACTCTGAATTGGATAATTTATCCTTGGTAGTAAAATAACGTGAACGAGAAAAAGATTGAAGATCATGTTTTTTTTTTTTTTACTAGTGCCCCCTAAATCGAAATCAATCTTGAATAACAGGCAGAAAGAAAGCACCACGAAAGTCTAAAGAGAGACATTTTCGAGGATTTTCTCTCGTCCTTTTTTCCTCCAGCTTGTTTGTGGGCGGACGAGAAAAAGATCTTCCTTTATTTCTTTTTGGCCATATAAAAGCCACAGATTTACCAACTAGCCAGTAAGAAAAAAGTTGAATGAGGAAAGTGATTACGAGATGATTGATGATGATGCATGATGCATGGGTTGAAAACTAATGGATATGACAAATACATTATTTCCTGTTGTTTAGTTATCTCATTATATAAATTCGAAGGTAATGTTCATGTGGTTGCTGAGTAACCGAGTTTTTATTTATTTTTTAACTGTTTTGTATTTCCTTTTTTTTAAACATTAATAAATATTTAATAGTTCAAACTGCGCCTTAATTACACCGGTAGTAACCAATGCGTGGGAGTCCTGAAGACAAGTTAGGCACCGATACATACAAGATGAGTGCAATGAACGGAGGAATTTATTCTAAAGTTTGTGATGCAAGAAACAAAAGACAGAACAATAATAAAGAGCCGTCCCATTGAAATCACTAAAGCTTTCATGAACTAGAGCATACAGAGATGTCCCCATCAAGGTTTCAATCAGCATAATTTCACATACCATCTGTTGGCCACCAATCACAATTGACATAACTCTCAGTACATGCACGTTAGGCTGTGGGATTCCGCATATTATGACTGAACGATGAAGGGAAGAAATCTTCTCAAGGAATAAACCCAATCACCAGCAAGTTATCTTGTTGGAATGGAAGTCGTCAATAAGAGTGATCCCCTAATCCTCAACAAGATGTGCACTGTCTACGTTTCCCGGTGATTAGCCATAAAGTAGTGTTTACAGGTGATGAGAATCTTTCACATTCAAGAGATTCCCTAATGTGTGGGAGGTAACTTGCTTCAGAAAGCATTCAATGATAGCCATTGCATTATAAACTTTGGTTCCTTTGATGTGTATAAATGGAATTGTTCACTGTGTACCCTGTTCTTAATCCCTTACTCTGGCATTAAATATGCGCTCATCATTTGTCAGTACAAGGTGCAGGCAATGAGCATATATAAACCACTTCTTGTAAGTACTTTGAATAATCCCTTGGAAGAGTCCTTACTGGAAAGAGCGTAACCCTCTCTCTCTCTCTAGGGTAAACTGGCACAAAACCTTGGTTCTCAATTTGCAAATTAGAGAATCTTCCAAATGAGCAACAGCTCCGTCCTGGCTCAATTAACCACATGGTGAAAACTTTAGCCGGGTCCTTGGTGGTTTGAATGGAGAAGAAACTGCTAGAAAAGAGTGACTGGTTTTGTTGATGACAATAATTATATACAAAATTTCTTTAATAAATTACAAATTCCCAGTTTCCATGTAACATACTCCTGTGATAATGAATAGATCTATTGAAACAAATAAAAATAAAAAAAAAGAACATTTTAATACCTCACAGGACCTAGGCTTCGGTGTGTGAGGTCAAAAGGAGCCCAATATGGCTACAGCTCTGCTGGAAAAAGCTGCAACTGCTACCCACAGACAAGGAGGGTGAGTTCCCACCACCAAAGAGACGATCCCTCAACCCACTTCCCAAGGATACCACCACCTGATCTCAAATGCCAAGCGCCATCACCTTAGCATCTTAATACTAGAGTAAGAACCGGTGTTGTCAATCGAATAACAAACCCAAGAAAAGACATTTTAATACATTATACAAGGGGCCTAGGCTTCGGTGTATAAGTTCGAGAGAGAGCCAATATGGCTACAAGTCCACTGGTAAAGGCTGCAACTGCTCCCACAGCAAAGGATGGTGAGTTCCCACCACCAAATAGTTGATCCCATGGTCCACTTCCCAAGGATACAAGTACCTGGTATCAAATTCCAAAATCATCATCTTAGCACCTTGAAATTAAAGGCAAAACCAACTTTCTTAATTGAACAAAACAGTAATAAAAGATAAACTTTGTTACCCAATAGGAAGAAAATAATAAAAAAATTCCATTATGAATGTCTCAGAACACGTTAGACAGGATTTGGTCATAGTTCTAGGGTAGCAAAGCCCTAGACTAGCCAAACATAGATCCAAATCAAAACTTTGGACTGACTATAAGAGTTCAATTCTTCTGTCGTAACTTGCTAAATACAGATTTTTAAGGCATTGATGACTAGTAATTGGTTGGGATCAAACTAATGATCGTTACAAACAAAAAAGATACATGTTTCGTGTGTTTTTGTACAAGCAACGGATATTGCAATAATATCATTAATAGCAAGACAAGACATACAAAAGAACAGGAAGCAAAGGAGGAATTCCAATACACCTTCAAATATATCAACAGCACACAATTACAAGGATCCTCAGAACCCAAAACACCCCTGTAAAACATGGATCAGACCTGTTACAGAGAGAAGAAAGGTAGAGATGACGAGGGAGAAAAGAGCTTTGAATGACAGGGAAATCTAATTGTGTGGGCTGGTGGCACCCACTTCTTTTAGTAAAAAATAGGGTGACATAAAACAAGAAAAAAAAGACACAAATACCCCCTCAGCCTACATGTAATAATATTTTAACACTCTCCCTCAAGTTGGATTATAGATGTTAATCAATCCCAATTTGTTACACAACTCATTATGGTGTAGGGCATTCACATTGGTAAGAAGGCTAATTGATCTTTAGAATTTACAGGAGTATATACTTCCCCCTTTTCAACCTTCTCCCTTATAAAATGCTTGTCCACTTAAATGTGCTTTGTCCTATCATGTAGGACAGGGTTTGCAGCTATATTTATAGCTGCCTTGTTGTCACAATAAAGAGACATTGGACCATCAACACTAAATCCCAATTCTCCTAACAAACTCTTAATCCATAACACCTCAGTAACACAATAATCCGTATCACGATACTCAACTTCAGCGTTAGATCTGGTCACCACAGATGGTTTCTTGCTCTTCCATGTCACCAAGTTACCCACAACGAAGGTATAATATCCCAAGGTATACCTACAGTCATTTGTGGAGCCAGCCTCGTCAACATCAGTATATACTTCAACTCTCATGTGACTGCTTAGAGAAAAAGTACTTCCTAGATGTTTCTTTAAGTACCTAAGAACCCTTTCTTAAGCCATGAGATAAGTCCTTTTTAGGGTGTATATGTTAACTTAGAACACGTAAAGCATAGACAATATTGGGCCTGGTCATGGACAAGTACAACAACCTTCCATCCAACCTTTGGTCATCCATCATCCATACCTTATCCCAAGTATATGGAGTTGGTTACATGAATCCTGTTTCACCAATTTGTTCTATTTAAAGCCATATCCACTATTCAATTATTAGTGCTTAAATCATTTCTTACTACTACTCATGTCCTTTTTCGTCTACCTGAGCTCTTCTATCCCCTTTAATGTGTAACAAATTAACTGACCTTTGGTACTGCTTAATATCTGAACCCTCCCCCCTCACTGTCTCCCAATTTATGGTTTTTCAATGGGAGTGTTAGCTGACCTAACTTCCAACTTGCCAGTCTTGTACCAGATCATTCACATCAAACTGAGAAGAGAATATTTTATTATATTTTCTTATAGATGAGATTAATACATCTAGATGACAGGACAGTCATTCCCAAAAACCGAATTACATTTACATAGAAGCCCAAAACAATTGCTGTCTCATAACTTTTCAATCCTTACCCACTTGAATTCAACACTTATTTCCTTTGTGATACTTTCCACTACCCTAAAAGCATGTCTAAGCATCCATGAGGTATGTCTATTACAATTTGCCCAAGAGATAATTAGTTTTGAATCCCCTTCCACCTTGACTTGTTTATAGCCCAATTGTTTTGCTAATCAAAGACCTTGCAACGAAGCCATCAATTCAGCTTTCAAGGAGTTTTCCGTTCCAATTGGCCCTGAAAATAAAGCCATTATCCTACCTTGAGAGTTTCTAATGACACCTCCTATTGTTGCCCTACCCAGATTTCCAAAGGAGCTTTCATCAAAGTTCAGTTTTAGTTTGTTGCCTTTTGGAGGCTTCCAATCAAACCTTATTTTGTTTTGTTCTCTAAAGGATTGTGCTATCATGGTCTAGGCGCTTAAAATGTCATTGACAAAGAACATCTGAAAGCTGTCCAATATTTTCTCAATATGCAAGCTTTATTTTTATGCTTTCTACTATCTCCTCAAGAGTTTTTTTTTTTTATCAATAACACAATTCATTAATTATCACAATAGATTACAAAGAAGAAGCCAAATTTCTTATCTTCCAACTACATCATGAGCCCCAAGAGAGAGAGAAAACAGAAAAAGAAGAAAATTAAATTACATCTGTGCCCAGAACATGACATCCCTATCCACCCCTTGTTTAGCTAACCCATCAGCAAAAGAATTAGCTGATCTTTTTACCCAACTGATTTTAACTTCCATTTCTCGAATCAGCCATCTGAATTTCCTCTTCAAATTACTATAACTCCATAAACCACTATCTTCTTTGTTCAGCCACCCAACCACCACCTCCGAGTCCCCTTCAATTATGAGTTTTCTGATATTCATCTCCCTAGCTTTCTGGACACCTTCCATAACTGCATGGATCTCAGCTCTGAGAGAGTCACACACTCCAATTCTCATCCCTGAAGACACCCCCAATCCCTAATTGTTCAGGGTTCCCTTTGCTACTTCCATCAAAGTTTAGTTTTATGAAACCTGCAGGTGGGGGAGTCCAAGACACATGGGTACAGTTAGCAATCTCACCCCACTTCCTCAGCATGTCATCCACTATATATTTTGTGAATAGCTCTAGGGACTTCATCCACTGAATAACCCTTATGTGGATCAGGGCTCTCAGCTCTTCAGCACCTCGCTCTACATCAGAGAAGATTCTGGAGTTTCTTTCTTCCCATAAAGACAGCATACTGCTGCCCTCAGTCCTCTCCACATAGTCCTTCCCCTTTCCATACACCACCTGAAAAAAGGAGCAAATAGGCCTTGCAAATTTGATGGAGGAATCCAAGTACACCCAAAAAGAGAGAAAGCCCACTCTCAAATAGACTTTGCAAATTGGCAAGACACCAGAAGATGAAAACCGGTCTTCCCATTAGCTTTACAAAGAACACGCCAATGAGGGGACAAACAAGTATTGGGTTTCTTCTTTTGGAGCAGATCACTAGTGTTGATTCTTTCCAGAAAGGCTTCCCAACAGATGTAAATCAGTCCTCAATTATTAGGTGTAAATTTGAAGATTAGAAGAAAAAGAAGAGAAGTAAGAGCAGCAGCACAAGAGAAGAAGATGGCGAAAAGAGAAGGAAGAAGAAGAAGATTCGAATATCTTCCATTTCTCCTCTAATCCTTTTTTTTTTATTAAGCATTAATGTTGGAGTAATGACAAGTATGCCCTTAGATGTGAATCAGTCCTTTAATATCAAGATTAAACTTAGTGATTAGCAGAATAAAACAGGTCTGAATAACTGTACAAGAGAAGAAGATGGCGAAAAGAAGAGGTAAGAGAAGGAGTCGAATAATCCTCCATTCTCCTCTAACCCTATTTTATTAAGATCTAAAAATTTGATGATGACAAGAATGCCCTTAAGTGGGCGGCCAGCTTGGCAGTTACATAAAGAAAATAAAACAAGAATAAATAACAGGCCCATTAAGTGTGGCCGTCAACATAAAATAAAAGATATTACAAGAGAGGCTGCTAGGGCCCATTCGGCCCAGTCTCTTTACACTCCCCCTCAAGCTGAGCATAGATGTCAATCATGCCCAACTTGCTTATATAGTGTGTCAATTTCCCACTTGGAACTCCCTTGGTCAAGATATCAGCCAGTTGCTCTTCTGATGTGATGAATGGTAAACAAACTTCTCCTGAAGAGACTCTTTCCCTTATGAAATGCCTATCAACCTCAATGTGCTTAGTTTTGTCATGTTGAACAGGATTATGTGCAATGTTGATAGCAGCTTGGTTGTCACAATAGAGCATCATTGGTTTCTCGTATTCTACCCCCAATTCCTCTAGAAGGGATCGTAGCCATAGTAATTCTGCACACCATGAGCCATTGCCCTGTATTCTGCTTCAACTGAGGATCTAGCAATTACTGATTGTTTCTTACTCCTCCAAGACACAATATTCCCAGCAACCAGAGCACAATAACCAGAGGTGGACCTTCTGTCATCAATACATCCTGCCCAATCTGCATCAGTAAAGGCTTCCAACTTCATGTGACCATGCTTAGCAAATAGAACACCTTTCCCTAGAGTACCTTTCAAGTAGCACAGAACCCTTTCTACAGCAGCAAGATGAGTATCTCTGGGAGAATGTATAAACTGACTAATAACACTTATTGCATAAGAAATATCTGGCCGAGTCATGCAAAGGTATAACAACTTCCCAAGCAGTCTCTGAAACACTCCCTTATCAGACAAAGGTTCATCATCTGTGGCAGAAAGCTTATGATTAGGATCAATGGGAGTGGAGATAGGTTTAGCTCCAAGTTTACCAGTTTCAGCAAGAAGATCAATGACATATTTGCGCTGAGATATGAAGATACCATCCTTAGACCGAGCAACTTCAATGCCCAAGAAATACCGAAAATTTCCCAAGTCTTTGATTTCAAATTCAAAGTTGAGAAATCCTTTTAGTTTACTGGCCTCTTCAATGTCATTACCCGTGACCACAATGTCATCAACATAAACAATCAAGAAGGTCACTAGAGAGTCATTTCTCTTCAAGAACAATGTATGATCAGATTGTGTTTGAATGTAGCCAAAGGAGATGAGAGCAGCCCAAAATCTCTCAAACCAAGCCCGAGGAGATTGTTTGAGACCATAAATAGATTTGTGTAGTTTACACACCTTGCCTTTCATTTCTTTCCCATACACTCCCGGAGGTAGAGACATATAGACCTCTTCATGCAGGTCTCCATTCAAGAAGGCATTTTTAACGTCAAACTGGTGTAGGGGCCAGTCAAAAGAAATTGCTAGAGAAAGTAAGACCCTGATTGAAGTCATCTTAGCCACATGAGCAAATGTCTCAAGATAGTCAATGCCATACATTTGGGTGTAACCCTTAGCAACCAACCGAGCCTTGAACCTCTCAACAGAGCCATCAGAGTGATACTTAATGGTAAACACCCATTTATAACCCACTGGTTCCTTCCCTTCCGGCAAGTCCACAATATCCCAGGTATGGTTCTTATGCAATGCATCAAGTTCAGTCATCATAGCATCCCTCCATTCAGCTTGAGATAATGCTTCTGGTACAGACCTGGGTATCACATGGGAAGAAACAAATGCAAGAAAGGAGTAGTAGGAAGGGGAGAGAAGGCTGTAAGATAAGTGTTTGGAGATACAATGGGTTGTACACTTCCGCTTGCCCTTGCGAAGAGCAATAGGAAGGTCAAGGTCTGGGACAGTCAGAGATGGGTCAGTAGAGGGCTGACCTGTTTCCTCAGGAATGATGGGAGTGGCAAGATGCTCTTCTGAAGGAGTGAAAACAACTTGCACATGTTTGAATCTCTGCCTTTGGTAACACCTTTGGAGAGCAGGAGCAGAAGGAGGAGGAACAAGGATATCAGAGGTAGGTCCAGTGGAAGAGGTGGACACCCCATAATCGAACTCACAAGGGATGGGAAGAGGAACAGGTAGAGACATAGCAAAGGGCTCACCAGATTTCTCCCCCTCAGGAGGAATACTAAAGAAGGGAGTCAATTCGGCAAAGGTGACATCCCGAGATACAAAGTGGGTGCCACGAACTGGATCAAAACAGCAATAACCCTTCTGTGTGGAAGCATATCCCAGAAACACACACTTATGAGCCTTAGGTTCAAACTTGTGCCTATGGTGACTATGAATATGCACATAGCAAGTACATCCAAACACATGGAGAGGAAGAGAAAAGAGATCCTCATCCGGGAAGAGAAGACTAAAAGGAGTTTTAAAGCCAAGGACCCGGGAGGGCATACGGTTGATTAGAAAGGTAGCAGTAAGAACAGCATCTCCCCAAAACTTTACAGGAACATGGGATGCAAACAAGAGGAATTTGGCAACCTCAACCACATGCCTATTCTTTCTTTCCGCCACCCCGTTTTGTCGTGGAGTGTAGGAACAAGAACTTTGATGAATAACCCCAAAAGTTTCAAGGTAGGTGGAGAGGGTTCTCTCAAAATACTCCTTAGCATTGTCAGAGCGGAATATTTTGATACGAGTATTAAACTGGGTGAGGATGAGTTCATGAAAATTTTTCACAATAGCTGATACTTCATCCCTAGATTTCATGAGATAAATCCCAGTGTAACGCGAATAATCATCAATAAAAAGGATAAAGTACCTGTAACCCCCCATGGTTGGCATGTGATATGGCCCCCACACATCAGAGTGAACAATATGGAAATGAGAAAGTGATCTTTTATTGCTAATTGAATAAGAATGTCTACAATGCTTTGCCAGCTCACATGATTCACAGTGAAGACTCGATAAAGACACTCCTTTAAACATATCTGGGAACGGATGACTCAAAGCAAAAAAAGACAAGTGACCAAACCGAAAATGACATAATAAAATTTTGTTAACAGACTCTGACACGACTGACTCTAAGGCAACTCCATGAGGTGGTCCCAAAGCTTGATCCGGTGTGTCCAGCAAGTATATTCCGTTCGCCTCATGGCCACTCCCAATCATCCTCTGAGACTGCAGGTCCTGAAAAACACAATGAGTGGGAAAGAAGGTTATGCCGCAATTCATGGACTTTGTTAAGCTACTAACAGATAAGAGGTTTGTGTTAAGCTTAAGGACATGAAGAACATAAGATAAAAACAGGGTGCCAGAGGTCTTTATATCACCTTTACCAGAGATGGGGGCAAGAGACCCATCGGCAAGGGATATTTTCTCTTTCCCAAAGAGAAGGTGATATGAGCAAAAAAGGTTAGATAGACTGGTCATATGGTTTGATGCACCGGAATCGATACTCCAAGGGATTTTATGATTACCTGAAATTGAAGCATGATTTGCAGAAGCACGAGTACCTGAGTGAGCAAAAGCTGATGAAGATGATGTACTGTTGGAAGGGTGAGCTGAAGAAACTGTAGCTTCCAGGTGATTTAGGAGCCTCCCATACTTCTCAAAATCCAGCTTCATTGCAGCCAACTGCTCAATAGTTGATTTCTCTTCACTCTCCTTACCTCCCCCTTCAGGTACTGTAGCAGCATTAGCAGCCTTGGGTTTTCCCACTTGACTGCCCTTCTTAGGGTTATTATTGTTCTTAAATCTATCAGGGAGAAGTCCAGGATGAAGCTTCCAGCATGTGTCCTTTGTATGTCGTGGTTTCTTGCAATATTCACACACCTACTCTCTTTTCTCAGTAGGGCCCTTTTGTTTCCGCATGTGCAAAATGTTCTGTAGGTGGACTCTGCAACTGAACCTGCCGCCTACTCTCCTCACTACTTATCATAGCATATGCCTGTGAAAGAGAAACCTCATCCCTGGCCAAAATATTCTGTCTGATAATATCAAACTCAGGGTTGAGTCCAGTGAGAAACTCAAACACCCTATTTCTCTCCACCAGCTTTCTATACATTTCAACATCCTTTTTACTCTCCCATACCACTGTCTCCATAACATCAATTTCCTGCCATAGGGATTTTAGTATAGAGTAGTAGATTGCTACACTCTTCTCCCCCTGTCTCAGGTTTTTCACATCACTTTTCAATTTGTACGCTCTGGCTACATTCAATTTCTGTGAATAGGTCTCAGTTACACTGTCCCATATCTCCTTAGCTGAAGACATCCAGAGATAATGTTGGCTTATATGGGGTTGCATAGAGTTGACTAACCATCCTATAACAGTATAGTTCTCTTGCATCCATTTTTCAAATCCAGGGTCTGTCTCTTTGGGTTTCACCTTACTGCCTGTGAGATACCCAAGTTTTCCTCTACTACAAACATAGATTTTTATAGACTCTGCCCAAGCAAGATAGTTCATCCCATCTAGCTTAATTGTGGCAACACCAGTCAAAACAGAATCTACTGAGGCAGGTCCAGAAACCGGCACCTGCTTGAACTCACTTCCGTATGTCTCCATTAATCAAACGGAAATCAAAGAACAGAAATTTTGACTATGTAAACTTACTTGAAGTCAAACCAGAACTCGGGTGCTTGAAAAACTAGGGTTTTGCTCCGTCCAGCAGATGGGAGGAAGAGAGAAGATGTTGCCGCACCTACCAGACTAACCCAAACTCTTCCAAACCTGAACCGCCCTCCTTTAGCAGTCACAAGACACCTTCCAAACACAGAGCGCCACACCCAAGCTTCACCTTTCCTGGTAACCTCGAAAATCTCTAGTCGGCTAGGGTTTCGGGCAGCAGCAGAACAACATCACTTCTTGGCAAAATCTAGCAAGAACTAAACTCTCCAAACCCTTCAACCAACTGGGCAAGTGATTCTCTATACTATAGAGAACCTATCTCTCCATACACTCCCTTGATTTTAGAGTGTACAGGAATGAAGAAAAGAAGGAAGAGGAACTAAACCCGCTCTAATACCAAGATGTGAATCAGTCCTTTAATATCAAGATTAAACTTAGTGATTAGCAGAATAAAACAGGTCTGAATAACTGTACAAGAGAAGAAGATGGCGAAGAGAAGAGGTAAGAGAAGGAGTTGAATAATCCTCCATTCTCCTCTAACCCTATTTTATTAAGATCTAAAAATTTGATGATGACAAGAATGCCCTTAAGTGGGCGGCCAGCTTGGCAATTACATAAAAAAAATAAAACAAGAATAAATAACAGGCCCATTAAGTGTGGCCCATCAATATAAAATAAAAGATATTACAAGAGAGGCTGATAGGGCCCATTCAGCCCAGTCTCTTTACACCCTTAAGTGGGCGGCCAGCTAGACAGTAACACAAAGAGATTAAACAAAAGGAAATAACAGGCCCATTAGCCAACAAGAAAAGAAAAGATATTACAAGAGGAGATACTAGGACCCATTCGGCCCAGTCTCTTTACACTCCCCCTCAAATTGAGCATAGAGGTCAATCATGCCTAGCTTGCTTATATAGTGTGTCATTTTCCCTCTTGGAACTCCCTTGGTCAAGATATCAGCCAATTGTTCGTCTGATGTGATGAATGGCAAACAAACTTCTCCTGAGGAAACTCTTTCCCTTATAAAATGTCTATCAACCCCAATGTGCTTAGTTCTGTCATGCTGAACAGAATTATGTGCAATGTTGATAGCTGCTTGGTTGTCACAGTAGAGCGCCATTGGCTTCTCGTAGTCAACCCCCAATTCTTCTAAAAGGGATCGTAGCCACAGTAATTCTGACACACCATGTGCCATTGCCCTGTATTCTGCTTCAACTGAGGATCTAGCAACTACAGACTGTTTCTTACTCCTCCATGACACAATGTTCCTAGCGACCAGAGCACAATAACCTGAGGTGGATCTCCTATCATCAATACATCCTGCCCAATCAGCATCAGTGAAAGCTTCCAGCTTCATGTGTCCATGTTTGGCAAATAGAATACCTTTCCCTGGAGTACCTTTCAAGTAACACAGAACCCTTTCTGCAGCAGCTAAATGAGTATCTCTGGGAGAATGCATAAATTGACTAATAACACTTACTGCATAGGAAATATCTGGCCGAGTCATGCAAAGATATAACAACTTCCCAAGCAGTCTCTGAAACACCCCCTTATCAGATAAAAGCTCACCATCTGTAGTAGAAAGCTAATGATTAGGATCAATAGGAGTGGAGATTAGTTTAGCTCCAAGTTTACTAGTCTCAGCAAGGAGGTCAAGGACATATTTACGCTGAGAAATGAAGAGACCATCCTTAGATCTAGCAACTTCAATGCCCAAAAAATACCAAAGATCTCCCAAATCCTTGATCTCAAATTCAGAGTTGAGAAATCTTTTTAGTTTACTAACCTCTTGAGTGTCATTACCCGTGACCACAATATCATCAACATAAACTATCAAGAAGGTCACCAGAGAGCCATTTCTCTTCAAGAACAGGGTATGATCAGATTGAGTTTGTGTGTAGCCAAAGGAGACAAGAGAAGCCCTAAACCTCTCAAACCAAGCACGAGGAAACTATTTGAGACCATAAATAGATTTCTGCAGTTTACACACCTTGCCTTGCATTTCCTTCCCATACACCCCTGGAGGTAAAGACATATAGACCTCTTCATGTAGGTCTCCATTCAAGAAGGCATTTTAACATCAAACTGGTGTAGGGGCCAGTCAAAAGTAGCGGCTAGAGATAACAAAACCCTGACTGAGGTCATCTTAGCTACATGTCTCAAGATGGTTAATACCATACATTTGAGTGTAGCCCTTAGCAACCAGCCTAGCCTTAAACCTCTCAATAGAGCCATGTGATATTTAATGGTAAACACCCATTTACAACCCACTGGTTCCTTCCCTTCAGACAAGTCAACAATATCCCAGGTATGATTCTTATGCAAAGCATCCAGTTCAGCCATCATAGCATCCCTCCATTCAGGTTGAGATAAGGCTTCCGGTACGGACCTAGGTATCACATGGGAAGAAACAGAAGCAAGAAAAGAGTAGTAGGAAGGAGAGAGAAGGCTGTAAGGCAGGTGTTTGGAGATACAATGGGTTGTACACTTCCGCTTGCCCTTGCGGAGAGCAATAGGAAGGTCAAGGTCTGGGAAAGCTGTAGATGGGTCAGAAGAAGGCTGACCTGTTACCTCAGTAATGATGGAAGGAGCAAGAGGCTCTTCTGTAGGAGTGGAAACAACCTGCCCATGTCTGAATCTCTGCCTGTGGTACCACCTTTGGAGAACAGAAGGAGGAGGAATTATAGGAGAATGAGGGGGAGTAGGAGGAGGAATAGGAATATCGGAGGTAGGTCTAGTGGGAGAAGTAGACACCTCATGATAGGACTCAAGAGGAATTGGAAGAGGAACAGTTGGAGACATAGCAAAGGGCTCTTCAGATTTCTCCCCCTCAGGAGAAATGCTAAAGAAAGGAGTCAACTCAGCAAAGGTGACATCCCGAGATACAAAGCGGGTGCCACTAACTGGATCAAAACAGCAATATCCCTTCTGTGTGGAAGCATACCCCAGAAAAACACATTTACGAGCCTTAGGTTCAAACTTGTGCCTTTGATGACTGTGAATATGCACATAGCAAGTACACCCAAAAACACGGAGAGGAAGAGAAAAAATATCTTCATCCGGGAAGAGAAGGCTAAAGGGGGTTTTGAAGTTAAGGACCCGGGAGGGCATACGGTTGATCAAAAAAGTAGTAGTAAGAACAACATCTCCCGAAAATTTTATAGGAACATGGGATGCAAACAAGAGGGATCTGGCAACCTCAACCACATGCCTGTTCTTTCTTTTCGCCACCCCGTTTTGTTGTGGAGTGTAGGAACAAGAACTTTGATGAATAACCCCAAAAGTTTCAAGGTAGGTGGAGAGGGTTCTCTCAAAATACTCCTTAGCATTGTCAGAGCGGAATATTTTGATACGAGTATTAAACTGGGTGATGATGAGTTCATGAAAATTTTTCACAATAACTGGTACTTCATCCCTGGATTTCATGAGATAAATCCAAGTGTAACGAGAGTAGTCATCAATAAAAAGGATAAAGTACCTATAACCCCCCATAGTTGGCAAATGATATGGCCCTCACATGTCAGAGTGAACAATATGAAAAGGAGAGAGATCTTTTATTGCTTACTGAATAAGAATGTCTACAATGCTTTACCAGTTCACACAACTCACAATGAAGACTCGATAAAGACACTCCCTTAAACATATCTGGAAACAAATGACTCAAAGCAGAAAATGACAAACGACTAAACCGAAAGTGACATAACAAGACTTTGTTAACAGACTCTAACAAAACTGACTCTAAGGCAACTCCATGAGGTGGTCCCAAAGCTCGATCCGGTGTGTCCAGCAAGTATATTCCGTTCGCCTCATGGCCACTCCCAATCATCCTCTGAGATTGCAGGTCCTGAAAAACACAATGAGTGGAAAAAAAAGGTTATGCTGCAATTCATGGATTTAGTTAAGCTACTAACAGATAACAGGTTTGTATTTAGGAACATGAAGAACAGAGGATAAATAAGGGTGTCATAGGTTTTTATATCTCCTTTACCAAATATGGGAGCAAGAGACCCATCAGCAAGGTATATTTTCTCTTTGCCAGAGAGAAGGTGGTATGAGCAGAAGAGATTAGATAGGCTGGTCATATGGTCTGATGCACCGGAATCAATAATCCAAGGGATTTTATGATTACCTGAAACTGAAGCATGATTTGTAGAAGCACGAATACCTGAGTGAGCAAATGCAGATGAAGATGATGTGTTGTTGTTGGAAGAGTGAAATGAAGAACAATAGCTTCCAAGTGATTTAGTAGCCTCCCATACTTTTCAAAATCTGCCTTCATTGCTGCCAACTGCTCAATGGTTGATTTTTCTTCACTCTCCCTATTTCCTCCTTCAGGTACTGTAGCAACATTAGCTGTCTTAGGCTTTCCTACTTAACTGCCCTTCTTAGAGTTGTTGTTATTCTTAAACCTATCAGGAAGAAGCTCAGGATAAAGCTTCTAGCAAGTGTTCTTTGTATGCCTCGGTTTCTTGCAATATTCACATATCTTCTCCTTTTTCTCAGTAGGACCCTTTGGCTTTATTCCAGCATGTGCAAAGTGTTTTGTAGGTAGACCCCTGCAACTGAACCTGCCGCCTACTCTCCTCACTGCTTATCATAGCATATGCCTGGGAAAGAGTAACCTCATCTCTGGCCAGGATATTTTTATGTAGGGCTAGTGGCAAGACCC
The DNA here is from genome assembly GCF_055504915.1 of Nelumbo nucifera. Lineage (NCBI taxonomy): Eukaryota > Viridiplantae > Streptophyta > Magnoliopsida > Proteales > Nelumbonaceae > Nelumbo > Nelumbo nucifera. Next base: position 27,912,048 of record NC_142653.1, read on the forward strand.
TCTCCTATTCCTTTGTGCATTGCATATGGAGTATTTTTGTTCTCTTTTTGGTTGTGGGTGGGATCCCCCTTAAGATGTGGTTGATATTTAGTCCTAGCTTCTTGAGCCAACCAAAGAAAAGAGGGAGGATACTTTGGAGGTCTACAAAGGCAGCACTTGTTTGGGAAGAGAGAAATGGAACAATCTTCGAAGGAAAGGGAAGGACTCTGGAGGAGATAGTACATGTAAGGAGAAAGGCAAGAACTAGGCCTTCTTCTCTATAGCATATCACAAGTATTAATCTTTCCAAGGAAAACTTCCCAACAAATAGCTTGAATTTTAGGCAGAAGGAGCTCACTCTTAATCTCTTTCATTGGGAAGTCCACCCCCAGGGATTAGGCAAAGAAGCCAAGAATTTATTTAACTTCATTATTTCTAACTCCTTGTTGCCAATGATGACTATGTTATCCACATACACAATTAACATTGCGATCTTGTCCTCTCGCTTCACAAACAATGTGTGATTTGATTGGCACTATCTAAACCAACCTATTGGACAACAATGTTGGACTTGCTAAACCAAGCTTCGAGAGACTACTTCAACCTATAGAAGGACCTCTTTAGTCTACAAACCTTCTATTCACTCCCCTCCACATGAAAACTTGGACGTTGAACCATGTACACCTCCTCCCTTAAATCTTCATTCAAGAACACATTTTTAACATCAAGTTGGTGTAATTCCCAATCAAGGTTGGCAGATAGGGATAAAAAAAATTATTCAATTCATTTTTGCAACTAGGGAAAAAGTTTTAGTATAGTCCACTCCATAAACCTTAAAACCCTTTGCTACTAGCCTTGCCTTAGGGAAAAGTTTCAGTACAATCCACTCCATAAACCTTACCCTTTGCTACCAGCCTTGCCTTGTATCTCTCCACATAACCATTTTCCCTGTGCTTAATAGTTAACACCCACTTACACCCAACTATCGCTTTTCTTTTAGGAAGATCAACTAACCAAGTTATAAATTTCCAATATGATACGCCTCATAACGGGCATATCGTATCTTCTCTTTTGAATGCGGATACACCTATTTTAAGGGGTTTAAGAAAAAAACTTTATTTTATAATAAATAACATAAAAATGGGGTCCTCTTTGAAAATTAAAAAAAATAAAATTCACATTGCTCAGAATTTTGATACACCCCTTCTAGCATATCGAGGTGTATTGATATTTTAAACTCCCATGTGTATTTTTATGTAAGGCTTGAATTTCCTCCCTCATAGAATCTATCCATTCAGGTGAAAGCAAGGCATCTACAACATTTTTAGAAATAGTGACATTAGAAATGGCCGTAAGGAAAGCATGAAAAGAAGAAGACAAGTGACTACAAGAAGTGAAATGAGCTATTGAGATTTTGTGGTAAATGAACAAACACATTTATAAATAGCAATAGGAATGTCAAGGTCATCATTGCAATAGGGTTATCACTAAAAACATCAATAAGAACAATATCAATAGGAGAGTCAACAAGAACAATGGTACCTTGTGGATTTACCTCCTAAGAGCATGTTGATGTTGGTTGCATAGTCCCTAGTCTTTCCGCATCTTACACGCTTTGATGATCCCAGTGGTGAAGAAAGTGATCATGGACAAACACTTGGATAGTTGTGGGTCAAGTAGGAAGAACAAGGGAAAGGGAGAGACATCTAAGTTTGAACATGCTTCTCCTCAAGTGTAGTATTCTCCCCGGAGGAGAGGTAAGAAAGAACGATTGATTCTCAAAAAAGATACATCCATGGAAACAAGATATTGTTAAGATTTAGAGTTAAAACACTTATATATCCCTTTTGTAAAGATAGATACCTAACAAACATATAGGACCAAGCCCCAAGCTTACTGAGGAAAGAGTGATTGTGAACAAAGCAATGACAACCAAAAACACAAAGGGGAATAGAGAACAGAGGGGACTAAGGGAACAACACTTGATGTGGGGCTTGGTACTATAGGAGATAAGGCATTCCATTGATCAAGTAGACACTGGGGAGTGTATCATCCATCCAAAATTTCTTGGGAACATTCATGTGGATAAGTAAACCATGAGCAACTTCGAGAAGATGACAATTCTTTCTTCCTACAACATTGTTTTGTTGTGGTGTATTCGGGCATGAGCTTCGATGAAGAGAACTACAAGATGCAAAGAACTCTTGGAGATCACCTTTTAGATAGTCCTTGGCATTACCGGATTAGAATATTTTGATCTCAACATGAAACTGTGTAAAAACCATATGGTGAAAATCTTGTATAATTTTTGGAATTTCCTCTTTGGACTAGAAAGGATAAATCCATGTGTATTGAGAAAAGGTCATCAACAAAGCTAATAAAATATTTGTAGCTCCCTTCAGTAACAAATGAAACAAGGCTCTAAACATTAGAGTGAACAATATGGAAAGAAGATGCTCTTTTATTATTCTATGAAAAATTGATTTTACAGTGCTTATTCAATTGACATGTTTGACACTGAAAAGATGATATACTAACCGATTTAAACAAATCTAGAAACAAAACTTTTTATGGCTCAAAAGATAAATGGCCAAGATGATGATGCCAAATATAAACATCATCTTTATTATAAAGACGCACAAGGATAGAAGGTTACTGAACAGTTCAAGGAATTTGTAATACTACTAATGGATGGGAGATAAATAGGTAGATTAGGCACATGAAGACAGGTGATAAATCAATACCCATAGGAAGAAAGATTGATCCTTGACCACAATGCTGGAAAATGAACCATCAGTTAGTCTTACCTTATCTCTCTTCCAAACAAGTTATTGGAGGAAAATAGGTTGGGCTCACCCATCATATGATTTGAGGCTTTTGAGTCAACGATCCAAGGAGTGTTGGTAGTAACAAATGACACATGGAAAGTAGCCTAGTTACCACATGTAGATGCAAATGAGGTGGATGCAATAATGGTAGTATCCTCCAATCAATGCAAAACCCAATGATACTACTCAAGATGATCTTTAATGACAGAGAATTCCTTCATGGAAGACAGAAGCACTTCTTGGGATATAGAACTAGCCAAATGTTCATGAGAAGCAACCGAAGTAATAGTGTTAGACTCAAACTCCAGAAAATCTATATCTGTTGAATTATAGTTCTTGTTCTCTAGTTTCTTCTAGAATGGGAAATTCTTAGGTTTCACATATGTTCCAACATGTCTCCTTGGTATGTTGTGGTCTTTGGCAATGTGTACACCACAACTTGTCTTTATCAACTTCAACAGCCTTCTTATAACCATCTGTCTTCTTACCTCTCCCATTATTTCCCTTAACTACTATGGCAATCTACTCCTCCTGTACAGGGTCATAGCTAACTTCCTACTTTCTTCTGACGAAATGAGAGAATACACCTTTATAGAGGGTAGATCCTTACAGCCCAAGATCTAAACCCAAATAGGTTCATATGAAACACTCTTTTGTTATCTACCAATGCCTTATAGGCTTATGCATCCTTGTCACTTTCCCAGTCAATCTACAAATAATGGTCTAGTTCCTTCCAAACTGCAGTAAGGTCAGAAAAACTCCTATCACCTTGTTTACACATAGTAGATTCAGTCAACAATTGATACCGACCATGGTTACTTTGTTCAGAATAGGTTGCATTGGCATGATCCTAGATCTCCTTAGCTGTGTCTACCCACATAAAATTTTTCCTCAGAGAAGCTTGAATTGTGGACAAAATCCAAGACATAACATAAACAAATAATTTTCTTGGGCCCACTTAGCATGAGCAGAACCCTTCTCCTTAGGTTCCACAATGTCTCCACCCATGTAGCCTACTTCCCTCTCCCCCCAACATGCAACTTTACCCCCTTGGACCACTCTAGATAGTTAGTGTCATTGAAAAGAGTAATAGAGATAGGGAAGTGAGTGCTGTCCACAACGGTACTAAACACTGGAGATAAAGATGTGGTGCTTGAACTGCTGAATCTTCTGTAGCCATGATAACACTCAATTAGCTTGCCAAAACCAACCCTTTTCTTTGCCGGAAAAACACCAAAGAAGCCTATACACTTCTGCTGAACAACCCAATCACCTTGCTGGCCTGAAACTTCAGTCAAGAATGGAGCACTTACTTGCTGTATAACAGGTTAACAAAGGAACCAACCCAGGAAAAGACAGTTACCACAACCAATCAGCTGTCTCCCTTGACGTAAAAGGCAGGTTTACACCTTACAGACCTGAGAAACACTCCCAGATTTAATCTCACAACCTTGAGGCTACAGAAAACATGTTTAGCAACTTAAAAATCATTCACAATTCACTTCTATTCACAGACACTGCAAACAGATGACCAAACATCACGTGGGATACACCCAAGAATAAACTTAGACCATATTATCCAAAAAAGAGCATTCAGGACTTACCAGATCCTTATTCCTTCATCACTGATGCTTAGTCACCAAAAACTAAGCCTCACTTAGTGCTACAACCAAGGTGAAGAGAAGAGGAAAGGAAGAAAATTGTTTCAGACCAATTTGATCCTCCTTTTTTCTGTGACAGGTCCAAAAAGGAATTTTCAGGAAGTAAAGCTAGATGAAGTGTTGTCAATCACTTTTCCTGCTCTTATACCATGTAAAACATGGATCATACCTGTTACAGAGAGACTAAAAAGCAGAGAAGAGGAGGGAGAAAAGAGGTTCGAATGATAGAGAAATCCAATCATGCTGGCCTGGTGCCAGGTACCCACTTCTTTTATTATAATATAGGGTGACATAAAACAAGAGAAAAAGACACAAATACCCCTGTGCCTACATGTACTAATATTTTAACCCTAAGCTATGAAATTTCCTTGGGTAAAACCTTTTCAAGCCAAAGCATCAGACATACTATTTGCAGCTCTTGGGATCCAGCTGTACAAGCAGTTCATGTGAGATGCGAAAGGTTTAGCTTCTATTACCAAAAATAAAAAATACCAAGGCACCTCCTCCCTTGACAATAATCCAGTAAATAACCACCAGTCACCCTCAAATATAAGATTTCCCCATCAAGAAAAAAAGGCCAGCTTTCAATGCAATGCCCACACGTGGTGGTCCTCAGTACCTAAGCAATATATTCCAATTTTCCTTTTGTGCTACTATATATCATGAGAAGAAGTTGCCTAATGGAGTCAAGTAGGAAGCTTCCCTCTAATTTTTCACCTTTTTTTTCTTTTAATTTAGAAGTTGCCCATAAAAGAGAACTTATCTACAACAAGTGGCAAGGCCTTAGGGCCTAAAATATTTTTCATGAATCAAGGACAAGGAGAGTAATTCGGGGATTCCTTTTAATCCACAAACTAACTTTCTGTGTAGGAATTTCCTGCGCTGCATAGACTATTTAACTATATATAAACACTATAAACACGATGGGATATTTCCACCAAAAAAAAATCTGAAGCATTGCTCTTCTATTTAACAATGTATGGCCTTACAAAAAAAGCACAGGTAAAACATAGAAACAAAGAATAGTCTTGTGAATAAGGAATGGATGAAGGATGGATAAGACCAAAACACACCTGTGGGATCACAATAGCCAAATTGAGTACACCCATTGACAATCCTGCAAAATCCAAATAACTAAGAAACAACCTCATGGTCGAATCTCCAAGTGTATATTAAAAATTCTAAATAAATCAAATAAATGTCTACCTTGTCCTAGTCCTAAGGACTCGATACGTGTGGAGACCATAGCATAAGGAATGCTATAAGTAACCTGAAAGAAAACATAGAAGACAAAAAAAGTAGTTAGAGTTCTTAGGATGGACATTGAAAAGAACTTGAGAAAAAAAAAGGCTAGGCCAGAAGAAGCAAAGTCAGGTTTCACCATTTGGTTAGTTTTTTCTCACCTAAGATCCTAGACTAAAAAATGATGATTACACGATTAGATCAATCTAACCATCCAATCTGTGGAACTTTTTTCTGGACATTATTATATTTTCTTGAACATCCAGAAGAATGTTGAGGGATGAGATGTCCAGAAGATTCGAATTTTGGGGCCTAAAAAAATAAAGAAAAAAATCCTGGCCTAAATAATGGTAAGAAATTTCCTAGCATGTATGCCAAACATGTAAGGTACACATGGACCAAAGAGAATGTTAGGCATGTAGACTCATGGAAAAATGAAAAGCTTTTGCTATGTTTTCTTTTCATTAATAAAGAAAAAAAAAACCTTGTTCTCCTCTGGAAGAAGAGTGAGACAACTTACTGACAATGGAACACCGAGAACTGCAAAAACAGCTAGTGCAGCAATTACAACACCATAAGGAGGAAGATCACCATTGTGGAAGTGCATATTCTTCACTACAAGAGAGATTATGAGCATAGTTATTAGGCCCAAGGACATGAGAACATTTGATGTTCCCCAAACAAGACCAGACCCCCATTTCCTGCAAAGTTTCTCCAGTACAACTGAAGTCAACCCAAGAACAATAGAATTTAACATTAGACCAAGTGCACCCATTCTTACACCAATATGATAATTCTGCCCTTCATTTGGCTTGCCTTTGTAAATTTCTCGGCCCATCCAATCAGTATCAAAGAGAAGAAATGGAAACCACCCAATCCATGTCAGAGCAGTAACAATTAATATTATCCAAACTGGCCAAGAGAGGTATCTAAAAGTTCCAAACAACTCCCAAAGGAAGGCTTCTTCAGCATTATGGGACGGCTCTGGTCTTTCATCTTCAGAGATGACAGATCTACTGCTGGAACTTAGAGGCAGTTCTTGAGCTGCTGAGATGCTTATATATGTTGTGAGGGCAATAAAAGCAATGTCAATAAAAAATGCAGATTTGAGATTGGCACAATTCACACCGCATGAGGATGTCACGGTGAAGGGGAGAATGGAGTACCAGCCACTGTATGATCCCGTAGCAAACCCGAGAACATTACCAACAGCCATGAACAATGAGAAATATGCATTAGCAATGCGAGTCTTCCTTTGGTCACTCCCTAAATTGATACATGTTTGGAGAAAAACAGTTGTAAGTTTCATGCTAGTTTAATAAACTTCAACATTTCATATAGAGGGAACAGAAGCTGCACGTGCCAATGAAGGGACATGGAATAAATGATCTTTTTTTCCAAGAGAAGTATATCCAGATTTTCATTCTCATTCTCATTTTTCTCTTAAAAGGACAAAACATGGCCAGGTACTTGATATAATGTTTTACACCAATGTCATGTGGCTTCTACTTCTTTTCCTTTCTTTCCTTACCTTATCTGGTAGAGGAAAATAACTATATAAATGCTGCTATCTATTAGCTTTCAAAGACCCTTGTAGGTAAATCCATAACAATTACTATCTGTAAACAAAATAGTTGAAGTGTACAGCATATGTCTGTTGGATTACAGCTTAAGTGGATGAACTGAATGATTTATTTCTTTGTTTCAGTTGTTGAGTAATTAATTAATAAAAACATTTGAGAGTATAGTAATCAACTCATCTTCAGCTTCAGGCGTTAAGGAGCTCACAGCCTCATTAACTTATTCACTAAAGCTCAGCTTGGAAAGAATACAAATACAAATATGTTAAGTGTAAATATCAAAAATAATATGTACAGTGCAAATACATACAAAATAATACAAATTACAAGGTTTTGCACTCCACATATTTGTGATTGTACTCCTTCCAAACTAAGCCTAAAAGACAAAGCCTAGTATGCAACACTTGAGGGCAATAGCTTGCAATGGTGTTCTTGCATACTGGGGCTGCAAATGAATTAGTTTTAATCTGATTCAAACTCAAATCTGATTGGATCATTGCCAGATCTGATATCCACTTATGTATAAACAAATTGAATTGGATAAAAAATTAAATTGGTTCAGCAATAGGATCGAATCCGGATATAGGCTGATTTTATCCATTAAGATCCAATCCAGTGTATATATAAAAGACACTTATGCCCCTTTACCTGTTTAGAATTTTATTTAATGATATGCCATTTTAGTTTTAAGAGGGCCTAGATATGTCAATTCAATCATGACTGATACCTATAATCAAAGCCTATCTGATCTTTTCGCCTTCTTTTCGTTTAAGAGACTTAAATGGCTGGGGTCTTCTATTTCTCTTCATCTTCTATTTTATATTTATGAGACTTGATGAAGAATATCGACAACAGATTTGCATCTCATCTCATGACAGACATAACTACAATAATATTCTCAACTTTTGATTTTTTTAGTTTTTTTATTACAAGCTTTTTTAGTTTTCTTTTTCTTCCAATATTCTTTTTTCAGGTATTTGATCATATGATGATTACCAAAGGTTTCGGTTTACCCCTAATTCCCTACTCTTTGGTTTTTTTATTTGATCTCATGCTGACCATTGACGGTTTAGGCCCCTCTTCATCAACCAACTTGCATTACAGGTTTGGGGTTTCTCTTCTTCTTGTTTGATTTTGTTTTTCATAATTGATTCCTGGTCGATCCATGCATTCCCCCCTGTTAATGTGTTCAAAATTTATTTATTAATCTGATTTTCAGAAAGTTTCATTCTTGAGCATTGCAACTGATTTGGAATCATATTAGGTATTCAATAAAATAATCAAATCAAATTCAAATCTTAATTTTATACATCTGTAGGATCCCTTTTTGAATTCAAATCTCTCCTACTGCGTACATAGCTCAAATACAATAAGGAACAAGGTTTGAAATTTTGCAACGTACCGGTCTGCATTGACTGATATGCTGCATTTCGTCAAGGTTCCGATATATGGAACATACAGAATCTATATGCTCATTTATTTTCGTTGGTATCAGTCCGATATGGGCCTGTATCAGACTGTTCTGGGCCTATATCGGACGATACAAATCCAATACAGTCTGATACGTTGTATGTATCAGCCGATACAATATGAATTTAATATACTCCCCTTTCTTGTTTAATTTTGGCAACTTTTAAATATTAAATTTAATTTCCCTCTTTCTCCCTCAATTTTAGTAACTTTTAATTCAAACTTGATTTATATAACTCTAAATTAAGTATCACGTTTAATGGCATGCAACTAAAGGTAAATAAATTAAATACTACATTTAAGGCAATGTTCAAATTCGAATTTGAATATGACATAACACTAAATTTGCCTATTAAAAAATCACAAATAGGGGACAAAAGGATTTGAACCATAGTCATTAGTTTAATTCTTAATTAAATTCTCTTTTTACTGGATGGCAGTCAAGAAAAGCTAAAATTCATTATTAAAATATATACTAATAAATATTAATAAAATTTATATTGATTTTTACAAACTAAGGTGTGTATACACACATTTTAATTCTTCCATCATTTTTCAACCATTTCCAATTATGTCCTGATATTGCACACTTAGTATAAATCATTGAAGTATGGTTTTTATACGTTTAAATAACTTATTTATAGTCATATTAAACTCATATTTATTGTTATTGTTAAAGTGAGCCGAATAGGGGTAGTTTAGTCATCTCATGTTTGTTAAGTACCTTGCTTATGTGGCAGTTTTATTAGAGATACTCTGCCCACACTTAAGTAAGGGTAGTTTAGTCTTTGTAAAGGTGATTAGAACCTAATAAACATTAGGGGGTCGAATGAACAGTGAATCAATCAGTTTTGACTAAACCCTTCTGTTCTCTCTTTCTCTTTTCTTCTTCTTCATCTTCTTCTTCCTTCTCTCCTGGTTCGGGTTACTGTAGCTGCATTCGAAACATAGTATCAGAGCGAGGTTCCTGACCTACTTCAGTTTGTAAAGCATCTCAGCTGTGTTTGTGACACCTTCTTCTTCGTTTCTGGTTAGTTAATGGAGAGAACTGGTTCGCCCTAGGTCTGAGACATCACAGCTCGTTTCTCTCTGTTGCGCACAGTCTTCTTCATCAAGGAAAGTGATTTCAGCAGTGAATGGTTGGTTGATACTCTCAAAGGAAGGTTGGTTATCTAATCTTTTTGTGTTGCTGGTATTTCTGGGTAGAAACCCTTCAAGAATCAGTTAGTACTGATTAGAACCTAGAGAACTAGGTTCATAGTTACCCTAGAACGGGCTGTGTACAGTAGCCGAATGGTGTAGGGGCTGCTGTAAGTGGTTGAATGGGTTAGGGCTGCTGCAAGTGGCCGAGTGGTGTAAGGTGTAATGTAGTGACCTAGCTGAATTACTTTGTGGTTGTGTAATGCCCTCTTAAATGTGTTAAACAAGTCTAAACTGGGTGTAGCAGATTTGACTGTGTTATGGTGCTTGTGGTGCACAACTTTTATTGAGTGGTTGTAAGAGGGCCTACATGTGACTAGTGAGTGCTAAATTGATGCTTATGTGGTTCGTGGGTTTGTGAAGTCAGCAGTAGTGTGAATAAGGCGTGGGCTCTCACTGTTGTGTTTAGGGGCTGCAATAGGTGCTGAAATATCAAACTGTGAATAACATCAGTCAGCTTGTAGCTGAGAAGTCAGGTTAGAGGCAACTGTGAAAGAGTACAATGGCAGCAATAGGATATGGGTACAATGATCAGAAACCTAGTGTGGTGGTTTCCCCCGACTACCTAGGGGTACAGACAACCTCAATTAAACTGAATGGGGAAAACTACGTTCCATGGGCTAAATCTGTGGAAGTTTTTCTCAAGGCAAAGAGGAAAGTGAAGCCTGTAAAAGATGAGAAGCCACCGGCTGACTCTCTAGGGTTTGATGATTGGGAACAAGAAGATGCTCAAATCATGACTTGGTTGTGGAATAGTATGGAGCCCAAAATTAGTGCCAACTTCATATTCCTTGATACGGCTAAGGATATATGGGAGCATGCTAAGAAGCTATATTCTGGACAAGATAACATAACAAGAATATATCAGCTTTATCAGGAGTACTTTGACTTACAACAAGGAACCAAAACACTAGAAGAGTACTATGCCTACATGAAGAATATAAGGAATGAACTCAATGTCTATCATCCCCTCACTCCAGATATTAAGGTTCAGCAACAGCAAAGGGAACAACTAGATGTTACAAGATTTTTAGTGGGGTTGAAGTCGGAGTATGAACCAGTTAGAGCCCAAATATTAGGGGGCTCTTCTCTTCCTACACTTGAGGAAGTTTTCTCAAGGCTTCGTAGAATTTCTTTGGGACAGACTGAGAACTCCACACAGTTTGATAGATCAGCACTTGTGACAACTAGAGGAGGTGGACATAGTAAAAGAGGGGGAGGTCATGCTCCCCGAGGAGGCCGTGGCAGTTCCATGATTGGTCGGGGTGGTCATGACTCGGGGGGAGGCCGTGGTAGAGGGAAGAATAACTCTACAAGGAAGTGTACTCATTGTGGTAGGGAAGGACACACAGTGGATTTCGGTTATGACCTACATGGCCCTCCCTCTAAATGGGCTAATCATGCTGTAGCCGGTGAGGTTGATATCAGTGACAGTAAACAGGCAGACCGAACTCCTCCCACATCTACATCTACTTCTGGGAGGGAGATAGTGAGTGTACCACGTGATGAGTATGAACGGTTCCTTCAAACTACTTCACAACATTCCACTGCCACACTTGCCCAATCAGGTATTGCTTGCATGTCATCTAAAACCCCTCCCTGGATTATTGACTCTGGAACCTCAGATCATATGACCGGGACTCCAGGTGTGTTCTCTTCTCTTTCTGAAACCTCCACATCACAAACTGTTACACTTGCCAATGGGTCCTCATCTCCCATCTGTGGTGTTGGTAATGTTGACATGGCTTCTATGCCCTTATCGTCTGTTTTATATGTACCTAAGTTTCCATTCAATCTTATGTCTGTTAGTAAAATAACCAAAGCTCTTAACTGTTCTGTTACCTTCTTTCCTTCCACTTGTGTTTTTCAAGATCTCAAGACGGGGAAGAAGATTGGTGGGGGGCATGAAACTGGTGGATTGTATTATCTTGACGGTGGTGGATCTTCAATTGCTCTTCAGACTTCACTTACTCCTCTACAATGGCATTGCCGACTGGGACATCCATCTCTCAAAGCTCTCAAGATTTTGGTCCCGTCATTGAGTCATTTGTCAGTTTTGCAATGTGAGTCATGTCAATTTGGGAAACATCGTCGTGTGTCCTTCAGTTCAAGAGTTGAGAATCGTATGTTGAGTCATTTTCTTTGGTTCATTCAGATGTTTGGGGTCCAATCAAAATAGAGTCTTATAATGGGTACAAGTATTTTGTCTCCTTTATTGATGATTGTTCAAGAATGACATGGATTTACTTAATGAAAGAAAGAAGTGAATTGTTTTCCATTTTTCAAAAAATCCATGCTGAAATACGCACACAATTTGGTGTTCCAATCAAAATTCTCCGTTCAGATAATGGTCGTGAATACTTTCTTACTTCATTTCAACAGTATTTAGAACAGCATGGCATTATTCATCAGACCTCATGTGCATTCACCCCTCAACAAAATGGGGTAGCTGAACGGAAGAACCGTCAGCTTCTTGAAACTGCTCGGTCTATTCTTCATCACATGAATGTTCCTAAACGGTTTTGGAGTGATGCTGTACTCACTGCATGTTTTCTCATTAATCGGATGCCCTCATTCATCCTTCATGGTCGGTCCCCCTTCTCTATCTTGTTTCCCACTTTATCTCCATTCCCACTAACTCCTCGTGTCTTTGGTTGTGTGTGCTTTGTCCACAATTTGAGTCCTAGAATAGACAAGCTAGATGCACGCTCAATTAAATGTGTCTTCCTTGGCTACTCACGGACTCAAAAAAGGGTACAAGTGTTATAATCCCATTACCCGGAAGTGCTATGTCTGCCCTGATGTCACCTTTTTTGAGTCTGTCCCCTTCTTCTCAAGTCTTGAAGCACCTTCGTCTCCACCCGTACTTCCTCTTCCTCTTCCTGTCAGTGATCCAGTTCCAGATGTTGTTGTTGGAGTAGACTCATCACCTCATCCAGTGCAGATCACCACCGAACGACCACCAATCCGGCAAGTGTATACACGTCGAACGACACCGGCCCCTCCTCCAGCTTCTACCTCATCTGCGGATCCTCTCATGGCTCCTATTGTTGAACCTTCAGACCTTGACCTACCCATTGCCTTACGGAAAGGTAAACGCAGTTCTACCCTCCATCCCATTTCCAATTTTGTTTCATTATCTCGTCTTTCTACCTCACATCACCAGTTTGTTTCACTTTTGTCCTCTATTTCCATACCTAACAATGTTCAAGAAGCTCTTAGTTCACCTGGGTGGCGGCGGGCAATGAAGGAGGAACTTTCTGCTCTTCAACACACTCAAACGTGGGAACTTACTACTCTCCCACCTGGTAAGCATGTTGTGGACTATGAATGGGTGTATACTGTGAAATACTTGCCAGATGGTAGTGTGGAGCGTCTGAAGGCCAGACTTGTTGCTAAAGGTTACTCACAGTTGTATGGAGTAGACTACATGGAGACATTCTCTCCAGTGGCTAAGATTGGTTCTGTTCGTGTACTAATTTCCCTGGCAGTTATGTATGATTGGCCTCTGTTTCAGCTTGATATAAAGAATGCCTTCCTCCATGGTGATCTTGTGGAGGACGTATATATGGAACAACCACCTAGGTTTGTTGCTCAGGGGGAGGATGGTAAGGTATGCAGATTGAAGAAGGCAATTTATGGGTTGAAACAATCGCCGCGTGCTTGGTTCGGGAAGTTCAGTGAAGTGGTGAAGAGTTTTGGAATGAAGCAATGCCAGGTTGATCACTCAGTGTTCAGCTATGACTCAGAAGTTGGGAAGATCCTATTAGTGGTCTATGTGGATGATATTGTCATTATTGGCAGTGATAAATTGGGGATTGGCAAACTAAAGGTATTTCTGCAAAATCATTTCCAAACAAAAGATCTTGGAACATTAAAGTATTTCTTGGGAATAGAAGTTGCCAGGTCAAAACAAGGTGTAAATCTGTGCCAAAGAAAATATGTTCTTGATCTATTGGAAGAAATATGACTGTTAGGTGCAAAACCGGCTGAGACCCCTATGGAACCAAATGTTAAGTTGAGCAGTGATACAGGAGAAGTATTTGAAGATCCTGGAAGGTATAGACGACTAGTGGGGAAGCTGAACTATCTGACTATCACAAGACCCGACATATCCTTTGCAGTCAGTGTGGTGAGCCAATTCATGCAGGACCCTCGTATACCTCACTGGGATGCAATTCTTAGAATTGCGAGGTATCTGAAAGGAGCTCCAGGCCGTGGACTATTGTATAAACCAGGAGGAAAACTTGAAGTAGTGGGGTATACAGATGCAGACTGGGCAGGCTCAGTGAATGATAGAAGATCTACTACAGGCTATTGCACATTCCTTGGAGGAAATCTTGTGACGTGGAAGAGTAAAAAGCAGACAGTTGTGACTAGAAGTAGTGCTGAAGCTGAGTATAGGGCCATGGCACATAATACCTATGAGTTAGTGTGGTTGAGGAATCTTCTACAAGAAATTGGGTTTCACATGGATAAACCTATGAGACTGTATTGTGACAACCAAGCTGCACTCCATATTTCATCCAATCATGTATTTCATGAGAGAACAAAGCACATAGAGGTTGATTGCCACTTTGTGAGGGAGAAGGTCCTTGCTGGAGAGATAAACACAGAACATGTGGGCTCGAATGATCAATGGGCAGATTTGTTTACAAAAGCTCTAAGCTCAGGGAAAGTGAACTATCTATGTAACAAGCTGGGATTATATGACATATATTCTCCAGCTTGAGGGGGAGTGTTAAAGTGAACCGAATAGGAGTAGTTTAGTCATCTCATGTTTGTTAAGTACCTTGCTTATGTGGCAATTTTATTAGAGATACTCTACCCACACTTAAGTAAGGGTAGTTTAGTCTTTGTAAAGGTGATTAGAACCTAATAAATATTAGGGGGTCAAATAAACAGTGAATCAATCAGTTTTGACTAAACCCTCCTGTTCTCTCTTTCTCTTTTCTTCTTATTCCTTCTCTCCTGGTTCGGGTTACTGTAGCTGCATTCGAAACAGTTATTAATATAGATTTTAGTATTTATATGATTTTCTCTGTGTATCCATGCAGGAATGGCAACAGGGCGGGGATGAGGAGCCACTCCACATCGCCGTCCCCACGAAAATCCCCATCCCCATCCCCACCAGAAGGGACAAGGTTATTCCCATGGGGATCCCCACTCCCCATGATTTTTTATAAAGTCAACCATTTTGTTTTTTTTTTGTTTTTTTATTTAAAAAATTAAAAATAAAATAGTTAAAATTTGCAATCCAATTAAAAAAGCATTCAACCATATTCTAAAAATATTAATATACGTATATATGCATAAATATAAACATATATATTAGCGGGGATCCCCACAGGGCAAGGATCAAGGTCCCCGTAGGGCAGGAGTGCTCTCCCCCTCCCCATCCCATCCCCGCGAACGGGGATGCAAATTTCCTCATCCCCATCCCCGCCCCGAATAGGATCGGGGAAATGGGGAAAATTGCCATCCCTATATCCATGCATATCTTGATTTTGTCTGTATCCATGCATATCCAAAGTGTATCTCGACAGGTCTCTTAAAATTGCCTCTCCAATACACATTGCATTTCTAATGGTTTAAACCTTGATAAGGAAAAGCTAAATGCTTAATGGTACGCTTAGCCTCAAGCTTAGATGAGAATTTGGGCTACACTTAGCCTCAAGATAAATACTTCAGATTTGTTTCCCAAATTGTGGATCAAATCCTGCCTTCATACAGGAGCATGCATTGTTGGGGCATTTTAGGCCTGAACTACTACTGCAAAGGAAGCTCCTTGCCACATGACCAGCTTCCCTCCCCTCTCCTCCCAGGTTCACCCAACGACAAAAAAGATAAAATAGTGTTCTTTTCCCCTGGTGTTTTTAAAGTTTTGAAACTGCAAAAGATGGTTTCCTTTGGGACAAATCCACTATTGTATTTTAGGTTCTAAATATAGGTCCAAACTGGTCAACTATAAGTCTCCATTTATTTCACAGTTAATATTAGAAATAGGATTTTACATTTTTCCTCGAATTTGGTTCTGACAGGATTCCTGAGTTCTTGGAAAGCATTTTATCAAGAGTTGAGAACATCCTAGAAACAACTTCCTAGATTTTTAATGGAAAGTTGTTTCCAAAAGATGGAAATGAATAGGATGACTTCTGGTTCCTATTAACCTGTTAGAACTTGGAACATTTGCCTTGACAACCTTCACTCCACACCCCTCCCACCCTCTCATTTTCTCGTTCTCTCCCTCTCTTAGGCCATAGTCTGCAGGTCAAGTTGTTTTTAATTATGGTATCAGAACATCAATCCTAATCTGACTAGCATCTTTCTATTTCTCTTCTCTTACATAAGATCCGATGAGAATGGAATCTACAGGGTTCGACAGAAATCAGATCTCAGAGTGACCAAACCTTAATATTCCTGTTCTTTTTCTTCCTTTTATGGCTGTGATGTGATGTTCTCATGGAGTAGACCCTCTTCTTAAAGTATATTTAAAGAGGGACTGATCTGTTGGTGATAGGAAGACTAGTATGAGCAGAATTTTTCAGCTCCTGGTAATTGTGATGTGGTTCTTAAGTATGAATTAGTCAATTTCTGGTGATTGCAATGTACTTTTGATGATGATAATGTGGTGCTTATGTGCAAGCTAATTTAGAGTGCAGTTGGTGGAGGTATGATGCTATGAGTTATGAAATTGTTGTGCATTAATTGTCTGTGATTTTACGTACAGTAGCTATACTGTTCTGTGCATTGATTATTTGTGAAGTTGATCCATGAAACATGGTTCTAGGATTGATGTCAAAGCCTCTACTATGCTGTCGTCTGATTCTTTCCTGTTCAAATGGTGTCTATTAAATTAAATAGAAGGAACTATGACCAATGGGGGAAATTAGTTGAAGTATTCTTAATAGTGACAGGGGAGTCAAAGTATTTAATTGAAGAGAAGCTGCAGTCCAATATTTCTAACTATTTATAGTGGATAGAGGAAGATGAGCAACTTAGAAGTTGGTTATGGAATAGTATGAAACCCAAGATATGTAGCAATTTGGTTTTCCTAGACATCGTGGAGGAGGTCTGGGATCATATGAAGGTTTATTCAGGAAAAGTAAATATTTATTACCCAAATATATGAGGTGTTTCAAAAGTTATTTTATGTCCAATAGAGAGGAAGAGTATCAAGGAGTATTATTATAAACTCATAGGGTTGCACAAGGAAATGAAATGAAAATCACCATCTTATTTAATCTGATTTAAGGATTATCACAAAACAGAGGGATGGAATTTATGTTACAACATTTTATCCCAGAGCACAAATCTTGGGAAATCCAATGTTGTCACCATTGCCAGATGTTTTAATAATTATGTACCTTTTTGATATTTTAAGTTGCATTTGTCTTATGAGTTGCAAGAAACATACATACATACATATACATTTATATATATATATATTACTTCGATGCATAATTTTATACTTATTCAGTCTTACGTTTTCTGGATATGTGCTTTAATTTGTATTATTAAGTATAATTTTTTCATACCTATTTGATGTTTTGAATTGCATTAATTCATGTATACTTCTTCAAAGAATGGAAACTCATGGCTTAGACCCCAAGTCCCAAAATAGTTGTCAAGGTGTCTAGACAATTCCAGACGACGGTGCAGTGCCTAGCACCTAGTCACCGAGGCAATAAAAATTTCATAGAATTACAAAAATAAAATTTTCCTAGTTCCCTGGTTTTATATACCATTCAGCATGCATATTAATTGAAAAGATAGCAATTCTCTTTATTACTAACATCACATTATAATACTAGCTCTCAAAAATAATACTAATATAACAAGCATTTAATAGAGCAATTTTATATCAACTTATAATCTAAATAAGGTTATAATTATATATTATAAAATTTAAGACAGAAAGTGAAAGAGAAAAAAGAACAATGATGGAACCACCATTAACCTATGAAAGATGTGTGTGTGTGTGTGTGTGTGTAGAGAGAGAAAGAGAGAGAGAGTAGAAAAAAGGACCCTTTTTATACTTTTATTCCTTCTTTCGTTTTCTATTCTCAAAACTCTTGGATCTTTTGAATTTTAAACTTGCCAAATCCACTTAGACACCCTTGATCCAAAACCTGTTTAACTTTTCCTCCCAATTTCCCAAACCTGTTAAACTCATCATGACCCTTCTCACCCAATTATCATTTTATATATCTTATTATTGGTATCATTTTTTGAATTTGAAATTCAAATTCAATTACCTTTATTAATGCCCATTAAACTCAACATAATGACACTATTTAACACTTCATTTACTATAATTGATTCCATAACTAACCTTATTTAACACATCACTTATAACATTAATTAGTTTCATAAATTATCTCTATCTCATGATTAACTCAATTGATTTCACTTAAGTATATTTAAAACCACTCCTATAAAACTAATATATTGTTAGAAGGATTTGATCCCAAGTTTCTTACTTGAAGCATAAGTATCCTAACCACTAAACTAGCATTGATAAGCAACCATATCATATGCAAGTGTATTGAAGTACAGAAAAATCATTTGCAAAATACCCACAGTCTTGAGCCATAATCAAACCAACTCTGAATGTTTTTGCCTTTATAATTTCAATAATACATTTAAGAGATCTTTTTGTGTGACTAGTTTCATAAGAAAATGTAATTTTTCTACTATTACATATCACCATTATTTATTAAACTTAGTTTATTTTAAACCTGTGTTTTAAAAGTGTGAGGCGCAAAAAAGGCGTAGGGGTCAATTTGCGCCTGAGGTGCAAAGCACAAGGTGAGGTGCATGCCTTTTTGAAGCAAGGCACAAAAATAAAAAAAGCTAAAAAATAAAAAATGTCAGAAAAAAAAAACAAAAAATGCAAAAAAAAAGTATTAAACATAATATTAATAAAAATATAAACTTGAAATTTTAAAATAAGTGTTTTAAAAACCTATTATCTAAAATTAAAATACATAAACATAACATGTAAAGAATATTCAAATGTGAATTTAAAAATAAAATCAAACATATAAAACATTTCAAGCATGTCAAACCCACAATCTCTTTGCATTACTTATAGTAGCTAATGTGATGTAAAACATATTACATTCCTGATTCTACGAGCCGCCTTTGTGCTACACCCCTCGAGGCGCCTACCCTAAAATGTGCCCCGTTTGTGTGCCTAGGCACACCTTTTAAATCACTATTTTAAACTTTGTAACCTTTTACATAATCATCAATGAGATTTATAATTAGGCCTGTCAATGATACCCGAAAATCAGCAGCTGAGTCTGACATCCAATCTAATTACCTCGGATTCGGAAGACATGTTTATGTAATTGGATTGGATTCGGATTTAATACCATCCAGCCCGATTAAAATCCAAATCTGATTAGATTATAATATTTGTTGATTTTAATGTATAAATGTTATATAATTATATTTAAAATTATAAAAAATATTATATATGAAACAAATTCAGTATGTTATAATTACATTATTATATATAGAAGTTGAAAATAATTAATTTTTAATTTCTTTTGTATTTTAAAAAATTAAAGCAAAGCAAGATCAAACCCACATCTGATCTGCTTCTGAGTTCGTTAGGATTCGAATTCAAATCCAATCAGGTTTCAGATTGGATTCGATTACAGTCCTATTTATAATATTGGTTTGTTAAGATATGTGTATATATGCCAACAGTTCCTTGGGATATTCTGATAATAAAATAAATGTTTCTTATGTATAGAATTATTAGATATGCAGGTGTAATTCATATATTTTTAATATGTATTTGAATCTCCATGTGTATCCATTTTTTGTCAGTGACTCCATGGTGTATCCATGTGTATCTTAATTTTTCCAATGTATCTATGCATATCCAAAGTGTATCCAGAATCCAGATACGTTTCTTTAAATTGCCTCTTCAATATTCTTTGCATTTTCCAATACTTTAAGCGTTGCACCCAATTTTACATCACATAAGCAAAATGCCATGCCCCTCTTAGGTAGAAATGGCGTGGTATGCCATTGCTGAAGATGCTTACGGGCAAGGGTTTGAATCCCCTCTCAACCCTTTTTACCATGCATACTATTTCTTGTAATACATAAATGGTTTTATAATCAGATATTGGGAGTGGGTACCCATGTTAAATGGAATTGGGTTCGGTAAGGTCAAAACCCAAACCTTATAGGCTTTTGATAAAAGGGTCCTATTAGGGTTAGGATGGGTTGAGTACATGAAAAATCTCATGAAATTTCCCTAAGCATAGATATTGCTAATATAACACAATATATTTTTTAAGTATTAATAATAAACTAACAACTTACAACTATTAATCTAATATAATCATTAAGAAAAACAAAAATAATTCGCTTATCAAGAAAAAAATGTGTAATGTTCAACAATTAATAAAGTAATTCAAACCAACTAAAAGATGATATTAATAATAGTTGAAAATATAATCATAAACTGATTAAAATACAATTGCATTGATGTGATCATTCTTCCCCCCCCCCGCCCCGCCCCGCCCCCCCAAGCAAAAATACCTGGCTTTAGAACAAGTTATTGGATAAAGGGTTTGAAAATAATTATCTTATAATTTGAATAAACTACACCAAGAAGATTGCACATTGTTTATGTGCTATTAGATTTTATGTTCTGATCTCAATGTTAAGGAAAATAGTTTTTTCTTTTTTTTTCTTTTGATTGTTTTCTTGACAGTAGCTTCAAACTAAATTTTAACTTGCTTTAGCAGAAACTACATGGGGCCATCATTATCTCAATTAGGAAATAATGTGTTATCTATTGTAATTCAAACAAACTAAAATATAATTATTATAATCATAATTGAAAACATAATCATAAGCTAATCAAGTTACCATTATGTTGCGCTGTTGATGGGACTGCTAGCTCTCTTAAGAAGAATGAAGATGCATAACACTAGCTGAAGGGGTGGAGGTCTTCCCTTTCCTTTGCTTTTCCTTTTTTATTCTCTTCTTTCTTTCTTTTTCTTTCCTTCCCTTCCCTTTCCTTTTTCTTTTCTTTTCTTTTCTTTTCTTTCTTTCTTTCTTTTCATATGAGGTGTGCATGAGCCGTACGTCTCTAGCATGCCTCATGCAAAAAAAGGCGCTTGAGGTGCATGCCTCAGGTTACCTCATCTAAGGTATCAATGCCTCTGCATTGCACCTTAGGGCATTTTTGGTGTGCCTTGACTGGAGGCTCACCTCCAAGCATATGCTTCCCTGACCTTTTAAAACATTGGTCCTAAAACTCACAATCTTGAGGATATCTACACAAGACAGGGGTCCACATCAAATTCCTACCAATGATTTCATAGTAATCTTTAATTGCAACATCCTTATTGAGAGCTATATTGAAGATATGTGGATAAGACTGGACGATAGGTCTTGAGCCACACCAAGTGTCATTCCGAAAGGGTATATGCTCTCCATTTCCAAATTTGAATGCAATGAACTGAGAAAACTCATCTTTTAGTTTCTTGACACCTTTCCAAATACTCATCCCATAAGAAGCTTGACACATTGCAGTTGACTAATCACATACATTGCTGCCATACTTGCATTTAATCACATGTCTCCAAAGCTCATCCTTCTGATTTGCATTCCTCTATAGCCACTTCCCCAATAAAGCTGTATGCATAAGCCAAGAGGTTGATGCCTACCACACCTCTCTATGGGAGACACTTGAGGCCACACAATAAGATGAAACTTTCTCCTCATTGGACCCTTCCCATAAGAAGTCTCATCTGGCCTTATCCAAAGAGGATAATAATGAAGCTGGTGCCATGAACAAAGATGAGAAATATGTAGGGAAGTTTGATAAAGCACTCTAAACTAGAGTAACTTCCCCCCCCCCCCCCCCCCCCCCCTAGAGAGATAACTCTTCTCTAACCAGCTAATTTGCGATTAAACCTCTCAATTATCGGTGCCCACAGCTGTTTGGACTCTAATTTTGCATGGAGGGTAAACCTAATAATTTAGATGGTAGTGAGCCACACTCACACATCTACATCCTAAGACAGCAGACAATTCAAAGGCATTTAGAACCTTTCCAAATTGAAGTCGGCTCATTTTTCTTCTTTATTTTCAACTGGGATGCAGCTCCAAAGCAGATTATAAGCATCTCCAAAACAAAAGTCACTCTCTCTTGCTCTGGAGTCATTGGCAAATTATAGTGAAATAGAGGGGGTGTCACTTCTCACCCAAAAGCCTTCAAGGTACCCACCCTATTCAACCTTTTTCACCATTCTACTAAGGGGCCCCCACCACAATAATGAAAAGGAAGGAAGAAAGAGAGAGCCACCTTGTTTGAGAACCCTCTTTCCTTGCAAGTAGGCTTTAGGGAACCATTTTATCACCAAAAATCTAGCTGAAGATACTATTTTTAACCCATGCCCTTCACTTCTCACCAAATGTTCTTTCCCTGCAAGTAGGCTTTTAGGGAAGCTAGCTGAAGAGAGATACTCTTTTTAACCCATGCCCTTCACTTCTCACCAAATCCCATTATTTTTAAATGATAGTCCAAAAGGCCCCATTGAACATGGCCATAAGCTTTTTCCATGTCCAACTTACATATTAACCCTGGAGTGCCTCATTGATCCTTGAATCAATGCATTCATTTGCAAAAAGGGCCCATCCAAAATTTGGCCGCAATCCACAGAGTCACCTTGGAATGGAGATAAAATTTGCCCAGTATTCCTCATAGTCTATTTTCCAAAACCTTTGAAATTATCTTACAATTACTACTAATCAAGTTAATGGGGCAATAGTCTTTAAAATCTTCAACACTTTGGATTTAAGGATAAGTGAGATGAAGGTGGCATTAGCTACTTTTGGAAGGGAGGGACAGAGGATCTTGCATGAAACTATTACGAAACTCTCATAATATCCTAATTCAAGATTCAAGAACTACCAACATTTCTTGTAATAGATAATTCATCTGCACCCAATGTTTTGTCACCTTGTGGACTTTCATTCCAGAAAGTCCCTCTCTATCTAAAATTCTGCAATAAAAAAAACAAAGAACAAAAAACAAATTCTATCATCCAGTGTTGGCCTCATCATCTCATGAGCAGAAAACAGACAATTCATTTTTTTTGATACGTTATAGAAAGTATTGTGAAAATTTGAGAGAAAAAATGAATTGATTGTATTGTCTTGGAAGGAGCAAATACACAGCTTTATATAGAATTACAGAGCTAACTTACAGGGTGATAAAATAGGAAACTAACTTTTCCTAAAAAACTAATTTCTATATCAGTGGGATTCTCCAATTAATATCCCATGATTCTAGGATATCCCATGATTCTAGGAAATTAAGTTTCCTAAACTGATGGACCTAAAATTATGGAGGATCAATCAGAGAGTCAATCTTCTACTTTCCAACACTCCCCCTCAAGCTGGTGAATATGCATCTTTCATTCCCAGCTTGGAGATGAGTCCTTGGAATGCCACACTGCAAAGCCCTTTTGTCAGCACATCTGCCAGTTGACCATTCGTTGAGACGTATGGAGTGCAAATTAATCCGCTATCCAACTTTTCCTTTATGAAATGCCTATCTATCTCAATGTGCTTTGTCCTGTCATGTTGGACGGGATTGTGAGCAATGTTAATAGTTGACTTGTTGTCACAGAATAATCTCATTGGACCTTCCCATCTGATCTTTAGGTCTTCCAAAATTATCTTGAGCCATAGTAATTCACATACTCCCTGAGCCATTGCCCTAAATTCTGCCTCCACACTTGATCTAGCTACCACATTCTGCTTCTTACTCCTCCATGTCACAAGATTTCCTCCAAGGAACATACAGTAACCTGTAGTGGACCGCCTATCCATGGGAGAGCCTGCATAATCTGCACCAGTGTATGCCTCTAGGGTTAATCCAGTATTTCTTTTAAACAAGATTCCTTTGTCAGGATTAGCCTTTAGGTAATGTAGTATCCTATAGACCGCCTGTAGGTGAACCTCTTTCGGGTTGTGCATAAACTGGCTAGCCACACTCACGGCATATGCTATGTCAAGCCTTGTGTGGGCAAGATATATAAGTTTTCCTACTAATCTTTGGTACATTTCCCTATTCACGGTTGGATCTTCATTTGCTTCTCCCAATTTGAGATTTGGCTCAATCGGTGTGGAGGATGGTTTGCATGCTAATTTTCCTGTCTCTCTTAAAAGATCTGTTACATATTTCTGTTGGGAGATAAAGATGCCTTCTCTGGAATGAGCTACTTCAATCCCTAGAAAATACTTCAATCTCCCAAGTTCTTTTATTTCGAATTCTCTGACTAGGCATCTTCTCAAGGCTTCCTTCTCCTTTTCATCATTTCCTATCACAATTATGTCATCGACATATACCAGAAGAGTCGTGACTCCCCCTGCATCCGAATGCTTTATAAAGAGTGTATGATCTCCCTGACTTTGTTTGTATCCGATGGCAAGCATAACTTTAGTAAATCTTCCAAACCACGCCCTAGGTGATTGCTTGAGACCATATAGTGCTTTCTTCAACCTACAAACTTTATTTCCTTTTAGATTTCCTTTTAGATTTCCTTTGAAGCCCGGAGGAATATCCATGTATATCTCCTCTAAATTACCGTGAAGAAAAGCATTCTTTACATCAAATTGCTCCAAGTACCAGTCAAAGTTAGCTGCTAGTGACAACAAAATTCTTACCGTATTCATCTTAGCCACTAGAGCGAATGTCTCCTGATAGTCAACACCATAGGTTTGTGTATATCCCTTTGCCACGAGTCTTGCCTTGTATCTTTCTAGAGAGTCGTCTGACTTGTACTTTACTGTGAAAACCCACTTGCAGCCCACGAGTTTCTTTCCTGGTGGTAGGTCAACAATTTCCCATGTTTGATTCTTATCTAGAGCATGCATCTCTTCTCTCATAGCATCTTTCCATTTCTCATCAGATAATGCCTCAGATAAAGTATTAGGAATATGAATGGTGTTTAAACTAACTAGGAAACTCCTATGTGATGGTGAGAATTTTTTAAAGGACACAAAACTTGCTAAGGGATATAAGGGATGTTTAGTGCATTCTCTTGTGCCTTTCCTAAGGGCAATAGGAAGATCTTGGTCAAATGCTAATTCAGAAGAAATTTCTGGAACTGTATTTACCTCATTCTCAGGATTAGGAGTTGAATCTTGAACCTGCACAAGATTAGGATCCTGGTTTCTTCTTCTTGAATATACCTGCAATCTCATAGAGTCACAAAGTTCACCATTCTCTATCATGGGTATGGTTTGAATGGGTGAAGAAGTTGGTTTGGTTTGAGGTGGTTCGATGGGTGCAGATACGGATTGAACTGGTATAGATGCTGAGTTTGGGTGTTGAGAAACTGTAGGTAGACCAAGCGGGAACAAATCTTTGTCCTTATCTTCAATGAATGACAAGGACTCCCCCTGAAGATAAGGTTGAGCGAAATATGGTGTTTTTTCTTCAAAAGTGACATTAATAGAGACAAAGAATTTTTTAGTAGGTGGGTGGTAACACTTATAACCCTTTTGGGTGGATGAATAACCCACAAAAATACACTTGACGGCTCTTGGATCTAATTTCCCTCTATTATGGGTATGAACATGGACAAAAGCAATGCATCCAAAGATTCTTGGGGTGAGATTATTTGTTGTACGTAGATTGGGATAAAATTGAGAAAGTGTTTCCATTGGTGTTTTAAATCCCAACACCCTCGAAGGTAATCGATTTATAATGTATATGGCTGTAAGCACAGCTTCCCCCCAATAGGTTTTTGGAACATGCTGGTGGAAAAGTAAGGCTCGGGTTGCAGCTAGTAGATGACCATTCTTCCTTTCTGCTACTCCGTTTTGTTGTGGAGTATTAATGCAGGAGGATTCATGGATAATCCCTTCTTTTTGAAAATATGGGGATAAAGTTTGGTTGAAATAGTCCCGTGCATTATCCGATCTAAATCTTTTGATTCTGACCCCAAACTGATTTTGGATCATGTTATGGAAATTTGGGAGTACACTACTTACATCTGATTTAGATTTAAGAAGAAATATCCAAGAGACCCTAGTGCAATCATCAATAAAAGAGATGAACCATCATGAGCCAAACACGTTTGGAACTGTGGAGGGTCCTCATATATCACTATGGATCAAAAAGAATGGGACTGAACTTCTCTTGTTACTGATTGGAAAGGGCACATGCTTGTGTTTTGCAAATTCACACACATCACAATGAAAATATTCAACACTCAATCCTTTAAACAAGGAGGGAAACATAGTTTTCAGAATTCCAAAAGATGGATGTCCTAGTCTAAAGTGATGAAGCCAAATGGTGTCTTTGTTGGATGATGAAAGGAATGACAGAGATAACTTATCCTGGACAATATTTGATTTGCATGATTCTTCAAGATAGTAGAGTCCATTCTTCTCCTTAGCAAGTCCAATCCTCTTCCCCGAATCCTGGTCCTGAAATATATAGTAAGAATGATAGAAAAGCACATTACAGTTCATGTCAGTTTTTGGATGGATATCAAGTTAGTGGACAATTTTGGAACATGAAGAACACTTTTTAGTGTAAGTGATGGATTAATATGGATATCCCCAAGACCAGCTACGGTAGTAAGGGAACCGTCTACAATAGCTATTTTTCAATTGCTTGGGCAAGGGGTATAAGAGCTAAAATGTAGTGATGAGTGAGTCATGTGATCTATGGCTCCTGAGTCAATAACCCATAAATCCCTAATAGGTTCATCTGAGACATTTAGTCCGTGAGGAATAGAAAACTTACCTGAGATTGCAAGAGAGCCTGTACCACTAGGTTTCTCCAACGATCCCAGAAGCCCCCTTAACTTTTCGATCTCCTCCTTATTGAACTCGGTCTTGTCTGGAGGCTTTTCTTGGCTCGGCTGATTCGTGGTGAAGTTAGATTGACTTCGACTCTTCCGTTGTCCTCCTCGGTAGCCCCATTCCCTATTCGATGGTTTACCATTCAGCTTCCAACACTTCTCTTTGGTGTGCCTTGGTTTCTTGCAATAGGTAAATCAAAGAGACTCCTTGTTGTCCCGTGCAGAGGACAAATCTGTCTTCATTCCTTCCAGTATTTTCGGTTGTTCCATCCTTTTAGTCATCGCTGAACCTTCTAGTACTTGGGGTTCAAGCATAACCCCCCTACGGTTTTCTTTAGCACGAATCAGAGAAATAGTTTCATTTAGAGATGGTACCTCTTCTTTGCCGAGAATCTGGACCCTAACTTGATCAAATTCTGCGTTGAGTCCTGCAAGAAAGTCATAAACGCGATCTTTTTCGATAAAACTCTTTAGGATTGCTGCATCCACTGCACATTTAGTCTCAATGCACCGATAATGATCGAGTTCTTGCCACAGGTTCTGCAGTAAATTTGCATACTCGGTAACTGTCTTGCTGCCTTGTTTAGTTGCTCCAGTCTTGACTTTGATTTCGTACACTTGTGCTGCATCACGTGCTTTTGAATATGTTTGTCGGACGGCATCCCAGATCTCTTTAGCCGTGGATAAAAACATACACGTGTCGCTGATTTCAGGGTTCATTGAATTCCATAGCCATGACATGATCATGGAGTCAGATTCGTCCCATGCATCAAATCTTGGATCTCCTTCCTTCGGTCCCGTCCCTAAGAGATGGCTAAGCTTTCCTTTTCCCTTTAAATATGTTCGAACAAACTGAGACCACTTCAAATAATTTTTCCCGTTCAACCTATATGCTGCCGGAATGTTTTGCAGGTCGCTAGATGCTTGATGTGAGGAAACTTCTTCCGATTGTGCAGTAGTATTTGATATGGTGGCTTCTGACATATTGGGCGGGCTTCAAGAAAGAGAGAAAAACAGACAATGAAGGTCTGAAAAACTTAGGGTTGGCGATGAAGGCCTAAAGAATCTTTCAGCCAATGTAAAAAAAAGGTACCTGTAATGCTCCACCAAACTGAAGAGTGGATCGAAACCACTCAAAATCAAAACTGATCCAAACCAAACCAAAGGGATTCAGTAAATCTGCTCTGGGCAACACCAGATCTAAGATTTCAGACTGATCTGATGTCTCTACAAAGAGATCCAAGAAAAAGGATGAATCCGATGGCGTAGCAGTCCAGAAGAAGCAAAAATGTAGAGTTCAGACCTGTACCCGATCTCGAAGAAGAATCAAGGACACTCAAGAACCTCCCAAATACTGTTAGAGTGTTCTTGAACCAGCAGCAGAGATGACCAAAGAGATACTATGTGTAGATTAAGTCGTGACCAGCTGTGATACCATGTGAAAATTTGAGAGAAAAAATGAATTGATTGTATTGTCTTGGAAGGAGCATATACACAGCTTTATATAGAATTATAGAGCTAACTTACAGGGTGATAAAATAGGAAACTAACTTTTCCTAAAAAACTAATTTCTATATCAGTGGGATTCTCTAATTAATATCCCATGATTCTAGGATATCCCATGATTCTAGGAAATTAAGTTTCCTAAACTGATGGACCTAAAATTATGGAGGATCAATCAGAGAGTCAATCTTCTACTTTCCAACAAGTATTTCATTATATAAACAAGAATATACAGAGAGTGTTACAACCAGGGAACCCCTTAAAGCATATGTAACATCTAAGCCCAATACAATCACTCCCTACTCATCCCTTACCCACAGGAACAGGTTAACACCTGCTCCTTAAAACATCTGAGCCCAAAATAATTGTTCCCTTTCAACCCCTTGCCTTGCTAGAGAATCTGCTATCCCATTAGCTGCCCTTGAAACCCATTGAAAAGATACTGTTACGCCTCTCAGATGCCACTTTATTTTCTTTACCAAATCTTGGTAGGACAAAGCTGCCTTCTTGCCATTCTTTAACCAGCTTACTACTAGGGAATCTCCTTCTATTAAGAGCCTTCTGAAATTTATTTTTTCTGCTAATTGGACCCAATACAGTACAGCAGACAGTTCAGCCTTGGTTGAATCTCCTTGGGCAATAAAGCTAAGATAGTTCCCTGAAAATCCCTCCTATGCCTGAAGGGTCTGGGTTGCCAAAACATTCATAGAAATTAATTGTTGCTTCTGATACCTCCTCCTTGCCTTATATCAATCATTCCCAATTTTTATGCTAGAAATGGTGTTGCATTTCCACCTGTCATTTGCCACTTTGTGAAAGAAGTCAGTGTTTCTATCACCTTCCTTGAGCCACTGGACTATAGAGTCTGGACGTCTACTTCAATGGGATCTCCTCCATTAGAGCAAGACAAGAAACTAATCTCTTGATTTTCTTGCTTCTCAGCCTCAAATAAGGAACAGTTTCCTCCTTTGCATCCAAACCTTGAATTAACTCATTGGCTTTCTCCCTTCTTCTTCTGATGCAGCCCACATTCTCTTTGCTCCACACCTCGATTTTCTCTTTAAGATGCTCCAACTTCCTCCAAAAGACAATGCATGCAAAGCATGTTACTTGAGCTTCCTACCACCACTCTTCCATTTTGATTTCAAATTCTGGAACCTGGAATAGCATTAATTCAAGCCTAAAAGGACCTGGTTTCTTGTCTATAGGGAGCCAATCTTCAGTAGAATGGGTCAATGATTAGAAGTGGGGCACATGAGGGCTTCTTGCACCACATCTGAAAATAGATTTTCACATCTCCTAAAAGAATATCTGTCTAACTTTGATAAGGTTAGTTTCTCTCTGAAACTGCTCCACATGTATGCTGCTTCACGCAATGGTGACCTATTAGCTGCAATCTGTTACAAATTCAACAATGCTCGTCAACAGCTTTGCACCACCACTTATTTCTTGTGAGAATCTGATAATGTCAGAGTCTCTTCCCATACATACTAAAAGGTTCCACCTGGAAGCAAAAAGATTCAATTTCTACCCAGCAACATCCCCTTTGGTAACTCATATTAGGGCCATTGACTGCAATGCAAGTCCATTCTACACCATCATGGATATTCTTGCAGCAAATGACAATTGAAAAAACACCAATTGCTGAATCACCATTGAGTATACACCCAAACTTGCATCCACTAACAATTTATAAACAAACTTGCATCTTCCTCTTCCCCATATTTATTCTATGAATTGTTTGTTGCATACCTCTTTTTTAGTTTCTTACAACATTGCAATATGTGGCTTCCTTTAGGGTGTGTTTGGTTTTAGAACCTTGTATAGGTTTTCCTACATTTCCCTACCTTTTCTTTCAAACCAAACACACCCTAAAGGAAGCCACATATTGCAATGTTGTAAGAAACCAAAAAAGAGGCATGCAACAAACAACTCATAGAATAAATACAGAGAATTGAAGCAATTCTTCTCCCGTTGCACCTTGGATCCTTTCTTCAGTAAAGCATTTAGACAGCCTTCCCCTTAAACCATTATTTTTTCAATTTGACTCGAATAGATCCACAACCTCATATTCATGTCCCTCAAACAATACACCAAGATATTGATTGATGTCTTTTATATTCTCCTTTACTCAGTCTATTATTTGCCTTCCCTTTTTGATCGATAGCCTATTTTATGCTTCAACTTCATCAACCCATGATAGGCAATAGAAGTGCATGGGTGGTAAGCTGCTTTCCTCTGTTGCTACATGTTGGATGAATTGCCCCCCTTCAAAAATGCCTTTGATCACTGTCATTGGTTCCACATCCAAAATATCCCCCTCCCTCACCTGATCCAGGCTTGTGGTTGATACCTCTCTAGAGTGTTTTGAATACAATTTAGAGCTTGTTATCCATCGATAGGTCATCATCTGCAGCTTCAAGCTGCCCTTCTGTTATGGTAGAAGATAATCTTGATTTTTACCCTTTTATATCCATTTCATGTTACTGAAAGAGATTTCTAGTCATGGATTTCTAACTGAAGATCTAGACCATTGAACTCATGCCTCAAGATCAATCACTTGATCTTGAAAACCCAAGTGATGTACAATGGTTTCAAGTATTCTAGGATATGGAAGCGATATAGTAAATGGTGTACCAAATTACCAAGTAAAGCACCAAATTTTCTAAAAAATTAAGCCAATCAAATGCTCTACCAAGTAACTCCCAAAATATGGGCCATTAAAGTAGGTGATGTATCAAAATTTCATCTAATCTTTCCCATCCAAATAACGCATTCAATCAACCCAAAGATCTAGGCTATCAGAGTGGTCTCTTAAGATCAATGAAATCTCAGCCATCCAAGTAGTGTACCAAAATTTTAATAAATATGGGCTATCCAAATGCTGATAAAAAAATGGGCAATCCAAACAATATATTGAATCAACCCAAAAAAATAAAAAATAAAAATAAAAACTAGACCATCAAAATGATCTCTCTCTTTTTTTTAATGGTCTCTTAAGAGAAAAGAACTAATCTTGCCCATCCAAGCAACGTACCAAGATTTCAACTAATCTTAGCCATTTAAGTATCAAGTTTTCTAAAAGAATTATGTCAAATAAAGTGATATACGAAGTAAGCCAAAGATCTGAACCGCCAAAAATGGCCTCCTAATGTCAGCCAATTAATCTCATCCATCCAAATTATGTACCAAGATTTCAACTAATTCAACCCATCCAAATGAGGTACCAAATCAGCATCTAAATCATTGAAGTAGTCTCCTAGGACCAATGGATAAATCTCAACCATGCAAGTGACACCAAAATTTCAACCAATCTAGCTATCTAAGTCATCCAAATAAAGCATCAAATCAATCCAAAAATCAAGTCCAAATTGGTCCCCCGGAGCAACCGAATAAATAATCTCATCTCACCCATCCAATCCAAGTGATGTACGAAGTTAAAAAAATCTTAGGGAGAGGAAGATGATATCAGATCAGTTTTTTTTTAAATGCATATCAGAACAGATTGAAATTACATAAACCTCCCTGGTGTATATAACCTTTTGACTGTCCAAATGTGCGGATTAGATACGGTAAAGTAGGAAATAATTGATCGATCAACCGACAACCGGCCCCACCCATCACCGGCCACATATTAACCTCTATTTATCTGCAATTTCTATAATACCAATCAATATGTACACGTCAGCGGTTATGGGCAGAAATAAGGAGCACAACTACAGGGTCCCGTATTTTTCACAACTGGCTCACACTAATAGAAAGAGAAAAGGTTACAACGAACGATAGACATAGTGGGCCTTAATGGGCCATTCTCTCAATGAGGGCCCTCTATCAAATAAACACCGCAACGGAAAACGTCGTCCTCCTCCTCTCCTAGGTCCAGCATCTCCTTACTTTTTATCCTAGGATATTTTACACCACATTACTCCTTCCAAATCCAACGGTTCAGGAATCAGGACCAACAAAAGGCAAAAACGACCTAAAATAAGGAAAACCAATAATTCCTCCCATTGCCTACGGCCTACCAAAAAAATGATAGTATTGCTCCCGTCCCGTCGTCTGGTGTGAAGTTTATTTTCGTAAATTTGGATTAAGAAAAGGTTATTTCCATAAATCCATGCGGAAATATTGAGAAGCATGAGAATTTCGAAAAGAGCATACACAAGCTGCAAGCAGGAAGTTCTCGTGAAAGTAGAAACAAGCAAGGTTTTTAGGGTTCTAATTTCGAAGATGATGAGTAAGTAACTTGCAGTCGACGATTCTAAATTCATAATGCTTTGATTGAATAAAGTAAAAGTAATTGAGAAACAGAGAAGAAGAATTTTCCTTTTTCTTTTTGTTAATTAATAAAAATAAAAAGATGAGAAGAAAAAGGTGGAAGACCTACCGGTAAGATCGGCAAGGAGAGCCCTGCAAGGTCCTTGAGTCATGTTATTAGCGACGTCAAGCAACCAAAACCCTATAACAAAAGCAACAACGGCGCGCGGCCTAGACCCCCCTCGGTCCCCGAGTATCCCACCGATATCCGCAGAGTGTCCAATAATCAGAACGGCGACAACGATAGACACGGATCCGGCAGCGATGAAAGGCCTGCGACGACCGAAGCGGCTCTTGCACCGGTCGCTCATATGCCCTACAAGGGGCTGGACCAGTAAACCAGAGAGGGGACCACAAAGCCACACGAGGCTGGCCCATGCGTGAGGAATTCCGAGTTCCTGAACATAAGGCGTTAGAAGAGACAACTGCAATGCCCAACCGAACTGAATTCCACAAGCCACAGAAGCCACCCGGAACAACCGCTTTAACGGCACGCTGCTTCGAACTGGTGGAGCTCGTGCTGGAGGCCGAACCCTGGCCTGCCGGCGGTGGCCTTCAGGGATTGTCATCTTTGTCTCTCTTCAGTCTTCAAGCAGCAGCAAGAGGTGGCGGTTTCGGTTGGCCGAGTTGGCTATATATCGGTTCGGTTGCAGACGGCTTATATAGTTATATATAATAATATATAGAGTATAAGAGAAGGTAAAGGGGACAAGGATACAGACACCCCTGCATGTCGAAGAATTTACGGATGATGGTACTGGATTTTTATTTTAAATAACCAAAAAAAGTAGCATTGGGAACTGAGATTTGATTGAAGCGACAATCTTTCTACCAAAGAAAAATGACAATCCATTGAAGGGAGAGGGCAAAATCGAGATTTGACTGAAATGGCAATCAACGATGCAAATATCCGATTGAACCACAATAGATGACGCCTTTGTAAAATTCGACAGTTGTGGAGTTGCAGCAGAATGTGGAGCCTCAGCCTGCCTTTGTGGATACGTATTCTGTGATCGGCTGAATTTACATCTGCGCCCCTCAGCACATCCCACCCCACCTTGTATGTCTCATCATCTCCCGTTCTATTATCGGTAGATATTCCCAATACAATGTGGAGATGTGCTGTGCGGTATTGTGGGGCGCCCGTGGCGCATATGTGAACTCTGATGGACTCCGTGGGGGTGGTGGGTTCCACCACCAAAGTGACAACTGGCAAGCAGTACACAACTGTTATATACAAAGTACAAACCTTCCGCCTTTCTGGTGGTTCCACACTATCATGTAACGTAAGAACGAGCCAATTAACTTGCCATTTGCCAACTTCCTAATCCAACAACACTCCAACTCTAACAACATCACTTAGAGTGTAGTTTTACTAACAACCTTGATAAATCTTCTGATCTCCAATAACCACCACCCAGCCCAACCTGGATATCAGCCTCAGCCTACCAAGATTCCAAGTCGATCTCATTCTAAGGGACCAAGGGAGCTTCTAAAAATGGCTGGATCGGTTGAAATGATTTTTTGAATTATCTATTTATTTGTCTCTTATAAAACAATTATGAAGAGGGTTGGGATGGCTACTTTTCATGTTTCGCTCAAGCACATCATTATATAAATATTTCAGCACCACCTTTGATGGAGGTTATCATGATTTTAGCCCAAGGAATATACTTTACCCATAAGTTATGTTTTCTTTATTCTTATCTCCATATTTATATCTCTACTAGGGGTGGGTTATCATGGTTGGGCTGGGCTTGGCCCGCATTGGACCATGGCCAGCCCGGGCCCTGGCCCATGAATATGTTATGTACATGAATAAAGATAAAAGGGTAAAAAGATGAAAAGATATTTAGATTTTTACTTTTTTTGTTACTTTTTAATAATGAGATTCAAAAGCTAAAATGTTTAAAAAAAATGAAAATTCATTTAAATTTTGAAAAATTACCGCTATACTTCTTTAAGAAATATCTTAACTAAATGATTAGATTCAAATATTAAAATATTTAATCAACCATCATTACAACAAGATAGAAAAGGACTCTTATCTCAATGATTGGATTTGGTAAACAAAGCATTTGGACAGCCACTATTTGCAAGCATTGGCGTTGGATGATACTATTAAAATATATTATATATGTAATTTATGAATGTATTGTGAGGCTGAGCCCGGCCTGGATCATAAAATTACAGGTCTGATGCTGCACACAAAATTACAGGCTGAGCCCAGAAATTTCTGGACTGGGCCAGTTGTGCACCCCTAAATGGTCTTGATTAATTGGTACCGTTTTTTTGCATTAATTATGATATCGCCCCTAAATTAAGCTATGCAATTAACAAAATGATTACAGGTCACCCCATTATTAGCACAACTTTCTTATATACATGTTTAAAAACTTAATTTATATCAACATGCAAATATTTTATTTTGTATAAATGATAATTTATTATAAATTTAATTGACAAAATATTCCAAGTAAACTTACTTTTACATGAACAACTATTTTGTCATCTTAGATTTTACAAAAAAAATGAAATTATAATTATAAAAAAAGAGTTGACATTTTTTTGTGCTAATTTTGTTTCATTCAAATAAATAATTTTGCATGTATTAATATCATGGGAGAAAATTTTGACTATATTATTTGGAAAATTTTACCATTTTTTTGTATTGGGATTTGTTATCAATATTTAAACAAGAATTATTAACATTCATTACAACAACAGATTTATGAGAAGTCGTTAATTAATTGACAACCATTTAAGTATATATACCAACAAAATAATTTTCAGCTATATTAGTTGGAAAATTTCACCAATTTTTTGTATTGGGATTTGTCATTACATTTAGGCCATGTTTGGGAGTGCTTAAAAATAAATGTTTATTTGGGCCATTAAGCACTTACTGGTATTTGGGAAATAAGCTCAAAATAAGTGTTTATTTTAAAAATAAGGGCTTATTTTTTAAGCCCAAATTCCCACTTAATACAATAAGCACTTATTCAATTTTTTTCTTCTAAAATTATCCCTAATTGAATTTTAAAAATACCACTTATAAAATTATCCCTAGTTGAACTTTATAAAAATACTTTTATTGAAAGCACTTTTACAAAAGTACTTTTATAAAATGCATTTTATAAAAATACTTTTACAAAAGCATTTTTAAGAAAGTACTTTAATGAAAGCACTTTTACGAAAGTACTTTTGTGAAAGTGTTTTTACGAAAGCACTTTTATGAAAGTACTTTTACGAAAGCACTTTTGTGAAAGTACTTTTATGACCATAAAATTGCTTTCGTATACTTTTTTAAAAGTGATTTTGTAAAAGTACTTTTATAAAAAATGCTTTTGTAAAAGTGCTTTCATAAAAGTACTTTTATAAAAATACTTCTGTAGAAGTGCTTTCATAAAAGTATTTTTTTAAAAGTGCGTTCAAAGAGTATATTTTGAAATTAAAAAAAAAAGGATAAAATAGTCACCAATGCTTATTTAAGTGCTTATTAGAAAAAAAAAAAAGACTATTTGAAAAAATAAGCAATTGAAAAAATTGGGTACCAAATGCAAAAGTGATTACTACATATTGACTATTAGATATATAATTGAGATTTATTTTAGGTTCAATTATATTGGTTTGATGCAATATAGATGAAAACAAACTTTCACCATCAGATAGTAGAGATATAACTAAAAGTTTCTACCTCTTGAAATAGATTGAACCTAAAAAGCTTTGAAGCCACTTTTTCTTTACGAAGTAGAATAGTTCTCCAAGTATAGGACCTACAGTTGTGGTTTGGACCTGGGGCTTCAAATCGTATCTGTTTAATTGAATTTGAATTCAAATCAGGTTCAATTAATGACACCAGTCCATTTGTAATCGATTGTGTATAATCCAGCCTAACCCAACAATATTTAGATATAAATTCATATTTTGAAAGAAAACTAATATTTATTTATTATTGAAGTTGGTCAGATACTTATTAGATTGTTATATCTTTTCTAAAGTCATATAAGGGTGGCAATTGGGTGAAGTGGGATGGGCTGGCAGAAGTTTGAGGACCCACCAATTATATACACCCACTAATGAACCGTTTGTATAACATGTATATGGATATATTGCAACCCTTAAAGAAAGGATTTTTAGACTGCACTCTCCCTTAGGATTCTGATTTTAACTGTAAACCTACAATAATTCCAAATTATAAACGTCTCCTAAAAAAACTCCCATCCATAATCCTACCCCCTTCAAATTTCTTTTTTTTTTTCAAAATATATAAAATCAGAAAATCACTTACATGGAAGCATGTTGATTCTAAACAACTATTTTGTTGGCCTAAGAAAGTGGGTGAGACATGCAACAGCAACTCCTTTATTGTAGACCACACTTTCTTTTTTAATATAATTTTTTCTTTTATCTAAAGATATTAGATAAAAGAAAATAGAACCAAAATTGCCTAATAGGCTGATGGAATCCACTAACTGCTACTTAATAATGGATACTTGTTTTTTCTCCTTGCCGGTCAACACTTTAGGCTACATTATTTAGTGTGAGACAATGAAAGAAAAAATTCAGTGCACTTCAATCTCAAATCTAAAAACCTCTCATATCAAGAAATTACTACTATTGTGCTTTCCTTGATCTCTCTTATGATGTTACTGACTGCCTGCATTTCCATCGCACTTGCATTTCTGTTTGTTCAGCAATCAGCAGCAATACACCTCCCTTAGTTTTCCTGTGGGTCTTTGTTAACATATGCTGATTCGATAATATTCGATGTTGTGGTCATGCTGTCGGCAATTACAATAATGGTTTCTTTTATTGTGGGTCTGCGGGTGACGGGATCCGTGAAAGCAAAATCTCTGCATATACTCTGAAAGTATTGGCATTCAGCTGCAAATTGGGAAGAAAGAATCTTTCTCCAAATTTAATGTACATGTACATTAGATATTCCCAATATGAAGTTGAATTTTATATGCGTAAAATTATTGATTTCAGGAGATCCAAGCTTTTAATCAAGCTAGTGAGTTTTAGGCTTTTAGCTTTTCAGTTTTCTTCTAGATATAAGCAAATACGAGAAAACTTTGTCTACCTGGGATTGACAGACCTATACAGTCTGTGCTGTTGCATGGAGTTCATATGGACTAATACCCCCATAGAGATAGGGGTGTCAATTGGACTGGATCTGGTCCAATCCTATCCACTCCAATGTGAGTCCATTATAAATGAACCAGGTCCAATTCGATCCATTCTAATGTTTTGGATTAATTTGGACCTCTAGACCATTCAATTTGTTCAAATTCATTTTGATTTAGATTAGTTTTAACCCAAATCCGGTCCATTGACACATATCTTATCTTATATCAATGGATCAGATATTGGCTTAATCCAACCCAATCCAAGATAAATTTGTTACAAACGGAGCAGGTTCAATCCAATATAATAAATATTTTAGACCGGATTGGTCCAATCCAATATGTCTTCTTGGTCCATCCAATCCGTCCAAATTGATTTTGGACTGGACGAGATCCAATCCAAAACCGGTCCATTGACACCCTTACATAGAGAGAATCCTATGGACAGCACAAGCTGTAAAATATAGATAGCCAAAATTCTTTTGGCGGTTCACACTCTTTGGTTCCTCTGTGAGGATCATTGTGCTCATGGATTGGTTACAGGGGAACATCTGATACATGGGGCTTCTCCTCCAAATACATGTCTAGTTCCCAACGCAGAAAGGGGTAAATAAATTTGAGGCCAAAGTAAAATATAGGTAGAGTGCTATGGCTTCTATTGGTTCAGATAGAGTGGGATGTTCAATTCAAGGTTCAAAGTATCGACATGTATCAGCACGTATCAATCGATACGTATCATTCCGGGACCTCTCCAATACGCCCCTATAGTGGGTGTATCGGGGGTCTTACCGGTTTAGGGGGTGGAAGAGCCCTAAACCGGCCCCCTTGAACTGGTTGCGAAAAAAATAAAAGAAAAGGCATGAAAATCAGTATCGATTCGCCCGATACACCCATACCGGCATATCGATATTTTGAACCTTGGTTTAATTACAAATCAAACTAACTTAGTGTCCTAAATCAAATGAAAAAGCTAACTTCAAGACTTTTCTCAGTTATTGGATCTCAAACAAAATCAAACTTACAGTTTCCTCATGTTGTGTGCAGTGCCATTAATTAGTTGATAAATGTATAGGAAAAATGCCCTTGTGTTGGAGATTGTTATATTCATGTCAACTCCACTCAAAACCAGTGTTTTCGAATCTTTGTTGATTCAGACAGCTGGACCATTCGGCCCAGGAATCATCTAGGCAACCAGTTCCATTTCACCCCTAACCCAATCTTTGGCCAAAAACCATTGATTTGGTCAATGACTCACTGACTCAATGGTTGAATCGTTGATCCGTTCAATCTATTCAATAATTTTTGGTCGTTTTTTATTTTTATTTTTTATTTTTTAAATTAAAATGAACCAGATGATTGAACCATTAGCCTAAAAACCAATTGCTAGAACAACTCCAATTCCTAATCGATTTTTAAAACCTTGCTCAAAACCAAGCAAATATGGCAACGTTACTTTCATGGAGGTTTGGTTTGTCTTTGTCATACTTAAAACATGTTTTAGGAAATTGTAGGTGTGAGTGAAGTGGTGAGGCTATGTATAGGGTCTCCTTGAAGGACAAAGGAAGACCGCTACAACTTGTAGCGGTGACGGTTCTCTCTCTCTTTCTCTCCCTTGTCTTCCTGCCACCGACTTGTAGTGGTGGCGATTCGGTGAGCAGTAGTAGTAGTAGTAGTAGTAATAATAATAATAATAATATTACTATTATTATTACTATTATTATATTATTATTATTATTATTTATTTTTACTAACTATTAATTATTAATTATTTTAATATTTTTATAGTCATTAATTATTTTTTTAATTTTAATCATTTCATTTATTAATTTAATTTGTATTGTTTCAATATTATTTTGAGGTTGAAAATTATTTTTTATGAGATAATGCGAATTGAACTCAACATTTCCAAATAGTATGTTCTAGTGGTAAAATAGTAAAATTAGTGAATTTCAGATGGTAAAGGATTGATCTAACACAAACAAACTTATGGATCCAGAACCTCTAAAAAGTAGACAAGCGCATATGCTTCTTTTTAGATTTCAGACAAAAAAAATATCTTTTTAACTTTTCAGGTCTAAAATCTCAGATTTATCAAATGCCACATAAGTCATGGAATCAAGAATAACTATATATTTTATTATTTTTGGTTGGACAACTTTACCGTATGTTGAACTTAATTTTTCATTATTGCTATATGTTGCATACAATATGAAGGAAAATGAAGGACTTCTCTTTAAAAAATGAAATCTAATTTGAGAAATGGATTAAGGTCATGTTTGGGATTGCTTAAAAATAAGTGCTTATTTGAAATAAGTACTTATGTGGGTTAGGACCACACCATTAAGCACTTATTAGTATTTCAAAAATAAGCCCAAAATAAGTGTTCATTTTAAAAATACGGGATTTTTTAACCCCGAAATTTCAGCTTTTTTAAAGTGCTTATACAATAAGCACTTAAAAGTACTTTTATGAAAGCACTTGTACAAAAGTACTTTTATAAAAGCACTTTTATGAAAGTACTTTTATAAAAGTAATTTTACAAAAATACTTTTATAAAAGTACTACTTTTTACGAAAATGCTTTTACAAAAGCACATTTATGAAAACACTTCTATTTAAAGTACTTTTATTCATTCACTTTGGATTGGAAGTGCTTATTGAAGAAAAATTAAGGACAAAAAAGTTACAAGTGCTTATTGGAGGAAAAGACCACCAAACACCCAATGTGAAATAAGTGCTTACTTCTTAAAATAAGCACTTGAAAAGTTGGGTGCCAAATGCAAATAAGCACTTATTTTTAACATAAGCACTCCCAAACATGACCTAAAATTCTTATTTTCTTGGTGTTTTGTTTTGCTTGCAAAACAAATCTGAATAGTTGAAAAACATGAGTGTTGTAAGAAATAAATTGGATCATCCTATGAATTAGAAGGAAGTCACTTTCTAACAAATTTTACTTACTTTTTCGGTTTGATTAAGATGTCAAAAAGACATGATACCAGTGTGTACTGGTAATATCATTGTTATCATTGTGGGTAGGGATGTGGGAAGAGTTTGCGGGTTGATGTGGTATGTTAGCATGCCATTGGCACTTGTTGCACTTTCAAACTATTTTCATTGTGGGACAATAGTAGCCTTGTCGTAACTCTTTTTGGGTGAGCGGCTTGCCCCGTAGGTGTCCTCTGCAGAGACCTTAGAGGATCTTGCGTAGCACCTGATTTGCTTCAGTTGGACACAAGCAATGCAAGTAGGGGAGCGTGAATGACCTACGATATAGTTGCTCGCCAATGGCAAGCTGGTTGCCGCTTTACCCTTCGAGCTACATTGCACTCTACATGTAGTGTCCTATGGCACAGGCAGTCAACGAGTGGATCCATCCAGCTTGGCTCTGTAGTCAAAACAGGAGCAACCTCTTCTGCCACCCTTTCTATGCTAGGTCATGGAAGGTCTTCAATGTAGATCATTCTCTTCGTAGTATCCGTCACACCTACCAAGAGTGGAAGTTAGGTAGGAGTTTTCTAACCTTAGCCAGGTAGGTCGGCATTGTGGGCTCTTGGGCCTTATACTACCCATTCACTTGGTTCACCACTATCCGCGAGTCGTTGCACACTGTTGACAGTTGTTTGTGTATTCAGGTTTAGTACCATAAGGGTACTGTTGTAATTTCTCTTCTGTTTATATTGTTCGACTGGACTACTATAAATAATAAATTCATTCATTCGCCCCCTAAGTTCTGGAGGGCTTTCAGTCACTC